>NC_142205.1:38845434-39151086 GCF_049639895.1 Pseudopodoces humilis
CTGGGCAGGCAAATAAATGACAGGTCCAGGACATGAACAATAATAGTGAAAACATTTTTAACCAATATAGCTGATGTCAGTAATAATCTATATTCAGCTACCTAATAGAAAACATTATTTTTACTGTGAAATAGTTGTAATTTCTATTCTTTCCTTTTTGTGTGAGGAGAAAAACTGTTTACTGGCAATTAATTTTTTGAGTGACTCTCCCAGTCTTCATAGCTGTGTAAGGTAAGAAACTACAATGCAAGCTGCCAAAATTGTGCAGTGAGCCATGTCTACTGGCTCTTTAAGTCCTTGTAGTGAAGTTATCAAGGCAGAAGTGAAAAACAACTTCATGTCTTCTGAACTGCAAACACTGCAATAGGTTCACATTACGTCACTTTCATGCTTATGAAATATAAGAGAGACACAGAGCATTTGTCTCTTTCATCAACTAACTCAGCTCTCTCAGCATTGCTGATGGCACGAAAGCAGGTTGAAAAATAAAAATAAAATAGAACTGTGACTGAATTTTAACTCTTCTGTGTGGCTGAGCCTATTCCTGATCTTTGTCAGGCCTGGGTATTTTCCAGTATACTTTTTCAGTATTTTAAACTCCACTGTGAATAGGCTGGCTATCCCAGAAAATGGAGGTCGATATGGAGGGGCAAAAATAAGGGACGGAAATGCTCTGATTAAGAGTTTGTTATTATTAGGTATACATATGTAAAAGTGGGGTAAGTTTAACTGGCATATTATTAAGACTGTGGAGGGCAAACACAACACTCATTTCTTTAGTAGCACTAGCTAAGGAAATCCAAGGTGATCTGAATTACCTTCTGTGAGATGTGCTATTAAGTAGAATAAATATTTAAAAAAACACACACCATTGCATGCAGTATAAACACAGAATTCTAGAACATTTGGGATTGGAAGGGACATTTAAGGGCCATCTCTTGTCCAATGTCCCTACAACGAGCAGGAACATCTTCAGCTAGAACAGGTTTCTCAGAGCTCCATCCAGCCTGACCTTGAAGTAAATATGAATAATGTGAACAGCCTGGAACTGTGTCTTTCACTGTGGTGAAAGGCTGCATAGCATATCTCTTCTGCTTGGTGCTTGAGAGTCTCATGCTGTCAGAGATTCAGGTTTGTAAATCTCCATGTATCAGTTTGCACTGGATCCACCCTTGGGTGGAGCAGTATACCCTGATTTTGTGTGTAGGCTTGAGTATTCCTGCACCATGTTCCTCCCACCCTTTCAGTTCTAGTGTTAGTGGCAACCCCTTCTGTCCCTGTACACACTAAATCAATATATGTCTCTACCACCAAGAGGATGACAGGAAAATGTAACAACTTTTAACAGAGCCTTCCTGTGTTCCACTGCTCAGAGGTGTTACTTGGAGTATGGATAATAGTAATTTTTTGATGCTAATAATGACTTGGAAATATGAAATTTATTTATAAACAAAAATGAATTTTTCCAGTATTCAGTCTTATCCATGTTTTCTAGCTCATTAATATAGGAAAAAAATATTTGATAAGGAAAGAGAGTGATTTCCCATAGAAAAAAGGAATATCTAAGGCAAAGCTTTTTCTTAACTTGATCTGAGGGGTACAGTGGTGTTTGTTTCTATATAAAATGGTTATTTTTGTGTTGTGGTTTAAATGTGTTTTGAACTGGGTTTAATACATTGCATTCAGTTTGGAGCTGTGCTGTGTTTAATAGCAAAGTGACCTGTCTGTGCAGGAATACTGCACACCTGGGACTCTCTTGGGGCTTACAAAATATTTTTTGCTTCTGAATTTATTCTTTCAAGAAAGCTAGCATTTTTCTGAACTTTGCATGCTTAGAATGTGTAGAAAGAATATTTAACATCTGACATGTAACAAAAATAACATGTATTGTTAGTAGATGTCAGTATAACGTGATACAGAGTACAATGGAAACTGGAAAGGTATAGCTTGGTGCTCCTTTTTTTTGCCTTGGGATTAAGGAGATGTAGGTAAGCTTGGGGTTTTTTTGTTTGGGTTTTTGTTTCTCTGTTTGTTTTCTATTTCATATATTATCTGTGTGCCTGACTGCTGCTTTTGAATACAGGACTTCAATACCACCAAGATAAATGCAAGTGTTCACGTTACCCTGGCAGGGCTTTGTGCTTAAGCTTTTTATCTGTGAAACAAAGATATTGAATAATGGCTCACCTTGTAGGCATTATAAGGACAAATTCTCTAGCCTTTGTGAGGTAGAGGCACAGGGATAACTTCAGGTTTTGGTTGTTAAATATTTTTTAATGTTATGTATAATGAAAAGTTGTTTGTCTTAAACTGTGTTCTTTGGGGAAAAATTAGCAGTTAAGAGCACAGAGATAATCTTCATTTACATCACCCTTGTATTCAAATACAAAAGAATCTGCAGCTACAAAGTATAACATGGTTATTATCGTGCTGTGATCAAAACACACACTTGGGACAAGGCATACAAGATGAGCTGGCAGGGTGTATGGCTAAACACAGGAGCAGAGATGGGGTAGGTCTGAATTGCCTTGGTTGGCTGCAATCAGGAACAGCTCACAGTCCTTTCCCATAGGTACCTGTGCTGCCTCTTTCTTGGGACCGAAAAGGTACCGTGGATTGTCTTAGCACCAGCAAATAGGCCATGCAAAGCTCCCCACTGCAGACTACACTAAGTGTATTTAGAGTCCATTTCCAACTGTGTGTTTTGGTTACTATGGACTGAAACACAAAACCTCACCTGGTTAGTGGCTGAGGTTTATCATGGAAAGTGATAAACTTTGGATTGTGCCCCAGAGTATAGATACAAGTAAACCCTCCCTTCACCCCATCACATGTGCAATTTCCATGAATATATATTTTTATCTTTCTAGACTTTATACATCTTGACTTATGAAGAGAGAACACCAATCTCATCTCCGAAAATTGTATGCCAAGAGAAACAGCAATACACTACCTCCTGTTCCTAGCTCTAGTTTGCCATGATTATTTCAAAAGATCAAATTCATCCAGAAACCAAGATATAGGTATATTCTGTGAGGAGAAAACATAATTTAGTTTTCTTTCAAAGCAAAGGACAGCATAAGACTCAAGTCACGATTGCATTTTCTGACTTGTTTAGAGCTTTCATATTCACTATTTAGGTTCCTTTCTATGGTAGCAGAATGTTACTGTTCATTAATCCAAATTCTAGTTGTGACTGTAGTACAATTAATCAGTAGCAGGAGATAAAAGTAATTGCATTTTTCTGATTTTCCTAATTTGTTAAAGCACTTTTGGCAGTTACTGTTAGCTGAGCAGGAACTGTGTTCTCCGAAATTATTCACTGGGGTATATTCCAGTTACAAAGATGCAGTTCTGGGTCATCTAAAGGGTGTGCTGAAATGAAGTGAGGGAAGCATATAAAAGTTCCTGCTGAAAAATAAGCTTACTGAACCAGAATTAATGTGGTTTTCAGAAAAAGATTTTTTTTAATGTCTAACTTCAAACATTACTTTCCCATGGATCAATGACTGTTTTCATGATATAACATGAAATAACATCAGCTATTTTTTGTTTATTTCATGAAAAGAATTATTTCACAGAAATACTGATATTAATTTTATGAGGCTCCATATTTTTTGAATTTGTATACTTTACTGAACAATATTGATATTAAAATTATATAAACACAATTTCATTAATCAATTAAACTGTGGAGACCACCTCTCTTATTTGTATTAAAATTAAATCAAAAAAATTTATTCATCAGTAAGATTTTGCCATGAATATGGCAATATATAATAGGTGTATATATCAAAGTATGGAAAGGAAACCTCCAGAGAAAGAATCTGTGAACTTTCCTCTCCAAAGACTTCATAGTGCTGACAAAACAGGATTTGGGTTCTTTCTGTTGCTTTTTTATTTTTTTTCCTGGATCCTTATTTGAAATAGATGATTTCAGTGTTAGGATTATTTAATAACTTTAGTGCTGGATTTTAAAGTGTGCAAGATTCTAGAAATCTTTCCTTTTAAGAATATGATGGCAGAAGGACTTAAAAATTACTGCAAAAGAAATTCTATATTTGTGTAAATAATTATGACTGCTTGTTTACAAGAGGAGAACCATTATAAACCTGCATTTCTTTCACTTTGCAGTCTATTTTCATAGCTGTAACTTGTTGCTAACTGCCTTTGTGGGGCAACATCTTCATTTTGTGGTGCAAGAAGAAAATAATTTTCTACCACTGAAAGCCCCCTAAAACGCTGTACAAATATGTAACTCTGTGCATTAAGGAGTTACATCAGATTTTAATCTTTATCCCTTGCCCATGACTTCTGAAGAAATTGTAATAATTTTTGCCCAGTTTCCCATACCATTCAGTGGAGTGCAGAACATCTGATAAATTCTCTTTCTGCCTACTGCATGGATATATTCTGAATAGATGTTGCAATAAGATTAGTAGCCTAATTATTGCAATCCATACATGATGGTTGCTGTACTTCCTTTTTCCATAGAGCTGTCCACAATTTTCACAAGTTCTTTGGAAGTGCCTGAATATAGTGTAATATTCATGAAGTAAAGCAATTTTAGTTACTACATCTGTAGTACGAAAGAGAAGTCCTTTATTTGGAGAGCTAAAAAACTGGTGTTCATGTTGGGCAGGAAGGTGTTTTCTTTGAAGAAGTTTGATTTCAATCTCAATATCCTAAAACAAGTGTCTGGGACCTTGAGGCAATTCACAAAGTCTTGCTCGACCTCTTGTTGAGGAAATAAATCCCAATTCCAAAGCAGTGCATAAAAACTTGTAAGGAAAATGTGAGTGGGGTATTGCACAGACTGGAAAACACTGAATGCAAGCACAGAATCTGGAGGACTCTAAATTTGAGTAGTCACGTGAATCCTTTTATTCAAAAACATGCAGCTCCTGCTGCAGTTTGTGGATCAGCATTACAGACCTTGCTGTTCTGCATTATTTTGCCCTAAATCATACCAAAAGGAACAGATTCTGAAGCTAGAATGTTTTGAAGCAATGCTCTAATGTGTAGACAAATACCAGTTTTTTAGGCTAAGGCTCCTAGTTTTACTTGTGATATGAATACTTGGAAAAAATAAGATCCTCGTTACAGTATCCTTTCATGTTTCAGATCCTAAAGATTTCTAGGCAAATGATATTACATCAATCAAAATTTTGTGCTTTCACATATGTAAGTCCTTTATGCATTTAAAAAGACATGGACAACAGAAAGGTATTTGAAAATACTTCATTTTAGGTTGATTTCACAGGTTCTGAATGTTTGTCTATGACACAACTTTTGCTAATCCTTTGTGCTGCTTTGTTTTTGCCCCATGTGGCTATCACAGTCAGATTTGCTCAAAGCAGTTTTTACTCCCCTTCATTTACACTGGGTTTACAGGTTTTATAACTTGACTTTTATAAATAACATCTGGTTGTATTTATTACCACTAACTTTATTGGCATTGTCTGGGAATTTAGGAAACAAAACTTCATGTATGCATTTCTGTCTAACTTATATTTTTACATAGATTCCCTTTCAGTATTGAGGGAGGAATATTCTTGTAAAGTCTCAGTGAATCCCTGGCTCTGCTTTTAAATTCTTTAAAGAAATATTACTGAACAAACTTCAGTTAGTCTGTATGGATGAAATACAAGTTACAGCTTCCAACAAAGATCTAGGATATATGATAATTGTGCAATATATTTTAACCAGTAATAATAAGGCTATATAACTCAGTAAGTATTGTAACAGGAATAGTAAGATCAAGCCATTTCTTTATGGCCCAAAGCAGGGCAAAAAACAAACAAATATTTACACTCTCACATTCTTATTTTTCTACAAGACAAATGTTCTTATTTTTTCATAAATAAGAACAAAATGTTCTTTTTAGGCAAATATCTGGTGTCCTAAAGGTACTTTTGAAAATAGCTGCCAGATTACCATATAATATAAAAAGTCAAGTTCATTTAAACTAGCAAAGTAAGTCGTCACAGTGAGAAAGAATGCTTGTAGGGAACATTAAAAGCAAGACCATTTTCAAAACAACCTTTATGAAAAGTTCATACTAAGAGCATAATAAAACACACCTGGATTCCCTGGATGCTGTAGAACTGATCGAGAACTCAGAGGGATCCTGAAAAGGAATGAGATTTTTTTTTCCTCTGGTGTGGATGAGATGGAAATAAAAGAGGGAGAAGAAGCTTACAAGGCAGGAAGCATTCCTTCTTGACAGGATTCAGGCTGTCTGGGAGGCAGCATTCAGGCTTCTATCTTAAATGCCCTGGTGTCTTGGGAATGCAAAGCATGGCAAAACCTGGCATTTCTTCTGTTTTTCTGTTCTCATAGATAAGACACTCCTCTATGAGGAATTCCATCTCTTGTATATTTCCTTCTTGGGAAATGTGATCTGAATGCACAAAAAAATGTGTTGTAGATATCCAAATGCAATGAATGCACAAGATGAACTGGAATAATTTTTTTAACTAATCTAAGATAATATCTGGAGATTTTTGTATCTGGTCTGCTAACAAAGGCTTTTAGAGTTTAATGCAATGGTTATGATTTTGTTCACATTTGTTGTTCGTCACACTGGGCTTATGACACCCTGGGCATGGACATGACAATCAGTTAACAAAATTTTTTTTTACACAGATGTAACATAGTTCAATCTTCATTTTCATGGTCCCATTTTTAAGGAATGATCTATTCCTGTGTTGATTCAGTTATCTGAAGACACATGTGTGAGGTCATTATGGATAACAACCTTGCTTTCATCTGTTGGATCAAGTCCTTCTCAACCCGTATTTGGTAGGAAAATCACAGACAGAACTCAGAGCAGCAAACTATAGCAAGTGCCATTTAGTAACAAAGTCAGAAAAAAATTTCAGCAATTAAACTTAGAGGTGTACAACACTAAAACCCTCTAGAAATTCACAGTAAAACTTCAGTTGGCTCTTCAACCTGCTGAAAAGCAGGCTTATGTTTCACTTCTCCTTGAGAATAAGTTAAAATATTTATCTTTATTTATTTGGATATTAATGTACATAGAGCACTTACAAAAATACCTCTTAGATTCTTAAAATTCATATAGATTACAGATCATGAAGTGCATTCTCTTGGTGTGTAGATTTATGGTAAGAAAAACATAAATGATACATTGATACATTACTTAGCTAGTGGTTTGTGGGTTTTTTTGGTTTTTTTTTGAAAGCATTTACTATATTTAATGTCTTTTACTTTTCACCACTCTTTTAGTTAATGTTTTTTAGAACAACCACAGTTGGATGGTTGGCATCTACACTCTAAGTTCCATGTAGCATGGGTGAACAATTTTCAGCTACTGCTTAGGTTTTTTTTTTTTTTTTACTTGCCAAATGGTCCTAGTTTCATTTTAGTTAGCTTTTTGGCAGACAGATTTGATCAGCTAGGAACCTACCATCATTACTTGTGTCAGTAATGAAAAGCTTGCCAGGGCTTTAATACCACTGATTCCTGTATTTTAGAATTTACTGGATGGCAGCTGTCCTAAAGGATGTTCCAGAATTCTACAAGGGAATTATTTTGATTTACCATCTTGGCTTAGTGCAGATGATGCTTACTATGTGGGAACTGGCAGATGTATGTGAGAAGGCATAACTTGGCTTGCCAAAGGGTTTAGAGCTCTTTACTGGGTAGAGATACCGAGTCTGTGTGCCACCCAGCCTAGAAACCAGGCTAGAAACCAGATAATACCCCTAGGAACAGTCTATGTTCACACAAGTGGGTTTCATTCAGATAAACCTGTTGTTCACTTCAAAAACAATAGTGAATTTTTTGTATCAGTATTCATTCCTGGCATAAATGGAATTACCAGAGACTTTGCAGCAGGATGGATTTAATATAAATGTTTTTGTTTTTAATTTAAGATGGGGAAAACTTTCCAATTCAAAGAGGAGATAAACATCTCTCAGTGCATATGACAGGAAAAAAAAATACTATTTCCAGAATCTGATGTTATCAAGTTAGTTTCCAGATCCATGTGTACTCTTGGGCTATGAGTTTTCTCCTATTATGAGCAATTTAACTTAGAAGTTCCTTCTGGCAAAGTGCTTACAAATAGTTAATATTTAAATACACATCCTCCAGCATATATAATAACTTTGCAAGCTAGTGGGCCAGAGAGTTCCATCCAGGGGTCACTTCCTGGTGTGTAAATGCCTGGTAATACTGCAAACTGCATCACTTTGAAACAATTTTGGCTGCAATGAGCCAATTTGTAACCATCTCATTAGACAGCATTTTTGTCTCAACATCCATGAAGTTGATCCTATATCGTGGGTTGGGGGCTGAGATATTAATCTACATGGCTTGGGCAAAAGGGAGTGCTTCTATCAACTACCACATTCTACTGTTTAGAGCTGCACTATTATTTGGGCCAAATCTATCTGGAAATATGTTCAGCTTTGGCAGACGGAAGCTGATGCATTCTCAACTCTGCTGCACATATTGTGGGAATTTCATCCTTGACCAAATATTTGTCAAAAACAGTCTGGTGAAAAATGAGGAATTCTAGGCAAACAATAGGTCAAAAAGTTCCTACAATTTTGGGAATGGGGAGGCTGTTTTTCTCTTTTTACTAGAAGATGTAAAATTTATAACCAAATGCACATTTGGTTTTGCATTTTAGCAGCCATGCATGGTAGCACTTCAATTTATACTGCAGTCACTGAAGATTAAGTTTGAAGTTGATAACCAGAAATAAATGATCTTGGGTTATATGCAGACTCCTATAAAACACCCATTTATGCAAATATATATTCTATTAATTCTTTAGGAATGACCATTGGAGACAAGGTGTACCTTCCATCATTCCCTATTTCTTGAATTTTTCATACAGCTGTAGTAGAAAGCTTTTCCCTACTTCTCAAAAGAATACAAACCTCAAATTTCTGGAGTGTTCCAAGAAAAGTGAGCCACAGAAACAAAGTTATTTTGCATAAATTTGTTATTATTTCAAAATTAAGTGATATTCAGGCAGGAGTGACTTTTATTTTGAGATCAGATAGAAGGGCTGCTGCAAGAAAGTTTCATTTGTTTTTGCATGTAGCATTTGTTTTCACATGTAGCATTTGGTTTTACATGTATAATTTTTAAAACCTTTTGCACTAATAGAATGGAGTTATAAAAAGTGCTAGAAAAACAAAGTGATCACCGAGCTCTTCTGTCAGAAAGGTTTGAAGATACCTAACTTGATTTAATAATAAGCTTAAGACTCAACTTGAGTTCTAGCCCATCATGGGTTTGTGAGACAAAATAAAGTAGAAGGTACAAAAGTTTTCTTTTAGAGGATTTAACACATAGGTCAACAGCTGAAAGTCTGAAGTTATTGGAGGGCAGAAATAATCTGTGTCCCTTGATTAGAAAGTCTTAGTAGTACTTTTCTTTTCTTGGGTGTATATTAATAATTTGGCACTCAGTACCACTACTGTCAGTGTTCTGGCCGGCACATTTTCTGTCAAGTCACATAACGAGAACCCGTGGAAAAGTTCCTAAACCCTTCTCTTCCACCAGCTGCAATGTGCAGTGGGTTGAAGAATTTTTCTTCTCATAAAGATGCATGGTGGTGGCTAAAAAAACCTGGAATCTTTGTCAGTTAGACCATTGCATTTAACAGATGCAGCATCTGCCTTCCTTTGCCTTCGATAAGAGCTTTCAACAACTGACTTTTCTAGTTGTGTATGCCACATATTTTTTGGGAGAGGTACTTAAAGATAGTTTGTATTTCCCAAGGTGGTCTGTACCTTCAGATCACAGAAAACCAACTGTCATCAGTGATCATAATTCTGATGGGTTTGGTTGTGTTGGTGGCTTTTTTTTCTTTTCTTTTTTAGCTCTGATAAAATGTCAATAGTGATGCATATCCTGAGTAAGCTGGCTATATGAATATATGCACCTATGCACCTATTTCTCTCAAGAATGTCTTGTGAGAAGATGATTTTCTGTCATCTGTGGTCGCTCAGCAAAATTGTCAGAGGGCTGTGCAAAGTTGGTTACAAATTACTCCAAAGTAAATGATATAAAGGTTGCAGAATCCAATCAGTAAATGTCAAAACCTAAGGACCAGTTTGAAATGAGATAAATAAAGTTAATTACCAACCTCATTAATTCAGGTGATTTTAGGAGGATTGTCTCCATGGCAATGTAGTTTGTGAATAATTTTTATGATTAATAGATTTGATGAAAATACAATGTTTTGCCTACCTTTTATTGGCTACTGCAGCAGTGGTTGGTGAAACTCTATGGTTTTTAATTGATCTGTGGATTAACTGACAAGCAATTAAGAATTCTGTTAGGCAATAATCACTTTTATTAGATTCAAGACCATTAAATGAAAGAAGAAAATCATCAGCTTCAAAAAACCCTCACACGCTCACACCCATACTACAGTGGGCAAAAAAAGGGAAGAATACGGACAGAGCAGTAGGCTCAAGAGTCTTGTCCCATCACTTGATTATGTGACTATGCTGGAGGGGAAAAAAAAGTATTAAATGTGATTCTGTGGCCAAAACGATCCTTCTCCTCCTCCATACCATCTGCATCATCTGAGAGCCAGGCTGTTTTGAGTTACAGAAATTTGAATTAACTATATCAGATAGTACTTGTTTTGAGCCTTCTAAATTGTGACAAAATTTCTCACTTTAGCAGGCAAGAATGATATAAAGAAGCACAAAAACCTGGCTTCCAAAATTTCAGAGAAAGGGAGCAAATACTCTGCTAAGATTACAGTTGGTTGAAGTGAAAATAGTAAATTCATTGGAGTAGTCAGTATTTTTTTGAGGAATTTTTTTCTCACAGACCATATATTTGACTCAGTTCTGGCTAGTAAAAGTAAACAAGAGGATACCAAGTCATTTGCCCAGATGGGGATAATATTTACTTACTGCAGAGTAATCTTTTGAGTGAACTACCAGCAGTAGGTACCTGTATGCATGCATTTTCCTCATTTAGAAAAAAGAGAAGATGGCTACACATTTTAACACATTTAATGTGGTTTTGGGTTTTTGGGGGGTTGTTTGTTTTGTTTTGTTTGTTTCTGTATCACCAGAAATTTAAACTGGCTGGCCTGACTGTGGCTCCTTTTTGGGTGTTGGGTCTGTTGAGGTTATTTACAGCCTTGGGGAGTCCTCTCCCTCTTTCCTTCCACATCACATTGTCCACCCCCACCCCCCCCCCGCCACAAACACAGGGTCAGTGCCAGTCATTGCATTTTTATGTATTTTATATATATATATATATATATATCTATACACATACAAAAAGATGAAGCCATAGGTTTGTAAAACAGTACAGTGAAATTTCTTCTTTTTTTTTCCCCTGAAAAACACCATTAAAATAAGTATTTTTAAAAGGTTTTATCTTGCCCAGTTCCAATCTCAGCAATTATCTTGTGGTGGCAAATATTTTGGGGTATTATCAGAGCATTCAAACAAAAGCTTAGCGCAGGTATCCTCCTGTACTAGTGGAAGTTTATATAGTCATGATTAGTCTGATGCAAGAATACACATTTAGGTTGGTGTCATATGTTGCAGAGATTTGAACAAGGATTGTGTTTTAAACAAAACAAGAGTTCCCATGACAGCAGCCATGTACAAGCCAAGTAGAGCATTAATGAATATAAGTGATGTTTATAATGGCAGTGGTACTCGTCACAGATAAGAATTTAAAAGTAATGGTTGCTTTTCACATCACTGAATGAAAAAGGTACTCTTCAAGCTCTACATAGGCAATTGCAGTTCTTAAAATATCTCTGTTTGAGATGTATCTCGAAGCAGAGATATTTCTATACGTGTGGCAGTAACTATCAGGCCTAGACTGTGTAGTCCAAGAAGGAAAAAAAAAAATCCAATAATATTTTCCTTAGGAAGCTCGGAGTTAGAAAATCTGTTATCTAAAAGGAATGACAAAGGAAGAGGCTAATTTGACATAGGGCCCTCTATGATCCTTTATACAGTGGACTTCTACATATAATGGTCTGTAGTAAATAAGGGAAATGGATCATGTAGAATATTGTTTCTTTTACTAAAGTAACACCTTGAAAAATTAAAGTTCCCTCTGTGATACTTGGAGTACTTATATGAAAAGGTATTTAGGAGATAGGTAGGTAGATGCAAACTCTGAATGTCATAGGCTATAATATAAACCAGAAGGGTGCTAAACACTAATCAGAAGTCTGATGTATTCTGAATTTTTTTATAATGTGATAAACATCCCTAGTTTCCCTGCAAGATGCAACAATATGCTACTACCCTAATTAGGCAATTTAATACAAGACACTAAATTTATTCACATCTGGTTCAGCTGCTAAAAATGTAACTGGTGAATGCTGCAGATCTTTTGACAACTGGGAAAATATTCTGACTATTAACAGGAGTATCTGATTCATTTCAGTCTCTCCAAAACATAAATATTTTTGATTATGGGAAACATTGCAACCTCATTGTGTGTCTAGTAAACTTTAATCAATATTGAAAAATTAGGTTAAGAGGTATAACTAGAAATGTGCTAATTACCAAATGGATGCCATGTAAAAATAGGAAGTGACTTTTTCTGAAGGAGAAGGTTAACAGTAGCTTCAGTTGAACACCTACAGGGTACTCAATGAAAGCTTCAGCTGGTGCTCATGATAACATCTCTGCTGGTCTTTAGTCCTTTTCTCTTGCCACTGTCTATGTAAGGCTGTGATACAGATTAGCTGTAAATCAATGTTAAGGCTGAAAGTTCATGTTAGCATGTGCACACATGGTTTAGGTACCAAGTGGACTGTACTGTTATGATGACAGTCATTGCACCGTGGAACTGAAGCACAGTGTGGAAGACAGAGGCAAAGATGCTGTAACTCTTGACATATTTTCATCTGGGTAGAAGCAGCCAAGGAAAAAACTTGAAAGACTATTTTAACATTCATATCTCCCATCTCACACTCCTTCAAAGTGTTGGGTAGAGAGCCATAGTGTTGGAAAAGCAATCTCTGCAATAGCTGAGGTATAAACCTTTGTACATAGCAAAACCTTGCAGTCCAACATTCTGATCTGTAGTGAAATAAAATATTATTGGTACAAATATTTGGCAGTGTACAAGATGTCTATGACACTAAAAAAAGATAAAAATTCAGCAAATTGAGTTCTTAAGGATAAGATGGTATGATGATATCAGCATTTGATATAGTAAGCAAGAATAAAGTGCTTATAGCATTAGCAATCCAGATACCGTGTAACAGAAATCCCAGAAACAGAACAATATTTATAATTGATTTCATTATATTAATTAGATAAAAATATATTAAATACATCTATATAATGATATTTATACATACTTAAAATAATGTATTTATACTGATAATTATTTTTTTAATCTAGATGAGAATACATTAATTATAATCTGTAATACAGGAAAACATCTGAAAATTAAACTTAAAAAAAAAAGCTTTTGTTGAATCTAGAAACAGTAAAGTGGAATTTAATAATGTCATAATCATGTTATTTTCCACCTATTATGTTCTCCAAAATGACTCTGATGAGCAATTATAATATTCCAGTGTCCAGAAGCCAGTCTGAGCAGACTGGACTTATCCATCATCATTTTGTGGTTCATTAGATCTTTATATACTGTAGTAGCCAATAAGGAAGCATTGGGAACTCTTCCAGAAGTTATATCAGTGTTTCATTAGTTTTAAGGACACCTTTTAGCCTCATGCTTAAAAAAAAACAAACCAAAAAAACCCTCCTCATTCTCTGTGGAGTAATGAAAGAAAAAACCTCTTATCTTTACAAGGTTGTATTTTTTTTTTTCCAATACTATATTATCTTCTGAGCTGAAACATACAGAAAATTGTGGCTGGCTACATTTCCAGGTTATGGCCTTAAATATAGTGGGCATGAATGTAATTGAGGTGTTGGTACAAAACTATCAAAGACAAACTTACGGCCAGAAATGCAAGTGGCATTATAGAAGTCACTATTCTTGATGTGCAGTTAATGGCATTACAGCTTACTGAGAAAACATTCACAGCTGTGAAAATCACTGTAAGCACAGTGCATACTTTCACTGGAAAGGAAATGAATGACTCTTCAGCAAACTACTGTGGGGTGCATGATCCTTGCTGTTTCCCCCTTCTCTACCTCTGGCCTGCTCTGCACTCCCTCTACAGTTTCAATAACCTGCTGTCAGGTCTTGTGCAAGAGCTGGGTGGTGAAGCTTGCCTTGAACGTACTGGGAGCTCGTGCGAGGCTGGGCTGCCGGCAGCACTGACAGTACCAGGACAGCAGTACATGCTGCTAGAACAAGATGGGACAGGAGAGCAGGGATGATGAGAGTCATCCCCTGATAGCTTTGGAACATTCCTTTTCTGAATTGGAAGGGGCCACAGGGGGTCATCTAGTCCAGCCTTCCTGCTCAAGCAGGGTCATTCATCCCAGAGCACACGGCACAGCATTGCATCCAGCAGGTTCTTGAATATCTCCAGTGAGGGAGACTCCACAGCCTCTCTGGGCAACCTGTTCCAGTGCTCTGTCACCCACACAGTAAGGAAGTTCTTCCTCATGTTCCTGTGCATCAGTTCCTGCCTGTTGCCTCTTGTCCTATTGCTCTGCATCACTGGCAGAACATGGAAACATCCTCTTGTCAGCCTCTCTTCAGATACTGATAGGCATCAATGAGGTCCCCCCTCAGCTGTCTCATCTTGAGGCTGAACAGGCCCAGTTCCCTCAGGCTTTCCTCGTAAGAGAGATGGTCCAGCTCCATAGTTGTCTTCATTGCCCTCCCTGGACCTGCTCCAGAAGCTCCATTTCTCTCTTCTACTGAGAAACCCAGAAGTGCACACAGTACTGCAGATGTGGCATCATTGTGGTTGAGTGGGATCCCTTGACTGATCAGTCACCTGAGAGCAGCTCTACAGGTCTTAGAATGAACTCTGTTTCATTCAGTCTTTCAGACTCTGAACAGGCACTGTCTTCCCTCAACTCCTAAGGATGTGACAAATTCTACTACCATTTGTTAAAAATAATTTTGATCAGGAAATGACCATTCTAAGATCCCCTTTCCCCTTTCTTTTTCAATGCTTTGGAACAAGAAAACCTGGACTAACATTTCCCTTCATTCTTGGGAAAAAATGGAAAAAAACTTGGAAACAAATATAAAGGCTTTAGATATTGAGTTCTGAACTGAAATCCGAACATCAGAGTAAAAATTCTAAAGAACAACAGTTTCCACCCAGTGCATCCCTAGCATTTTTTTTGTCCTTAAAATCCACCTTAATTTTGCAAACATAATTAAATGGTATTGCCTCTCTGAAAAATATAATCTTTATATTTTTGCTGAGGTTTACTTAAATTGTCAGTGACATAGTGCTAAAATATTTAAATACGGGAGTCAGGGTTTTGCACACATGCCTCACAGCATATTCTATCAAATAGGAGAAAGATAATCATGATGATTAGGCATGTCTGGGTAAAGCACTTTTCTGATAGCTAATCATGTCAGAAATATTTCACCATGACTTGAGTATAAATGTCAACTATAATTTCCATTTTGTTTAATGTATTTGGCTCTGAAACAGTGATGTAACCATTTCAGAAAGATGCTCTCTTTATTTGGCCAACTATGTGAAGAACCCTCATGGATAGCAAGAGGTTGTGTATCACAAAGTGCTGTAAATTCATCTTTGCATCCACAGAGTAAAGATCATTGTGGTGACAGATCAAAATAACATTGTTCTGATATTTTCTCCCACAAATGCATGAAAAGTTCCCTTCATTGCAGTTCACCTCTTTGACTGAGTTTCACTTGAAAAATTATGAAGAACAGCACACAAACCCCCAAGTTTTCACAGAAATAGCAAACAACGTAACAGCCTTCAGCTTCTTCTGATATGGATTCTCACTGCCAACATACAGGCTTATAAACCTTACTCATTCATACATGTTTTGCTTATTCTGTCAGGGAATTTTTTTCTAACGATGCTCATTTTAGCCTCCTGAACTTATCTTTCTAGCCAGCAAAGGTATAACATTTTATTCCAGATGAGTTTTCACCACATCTTTTAATTTTGCTGAAAGTGCCTGTAAGATTAAAGCCAAGTGACAATGCCATTTTTCAAATTGTCTTTAAAAAAACACACATGCACACCCCAGGATTTTGTTTCATGAGAGAAGGTTTCCCTTCCCTTTGACAGGAGGTTTTTCTTACCTATTTTGCTATTTGCTATTCAGAAGCTAACACCTAATACTGATAGTTTAGATACTGTAATTCTGGATAATGTCTGTTTTCTTGGTGAAATGGGTCATATTTAGCAGGCCTGTGCATGGGCTGCTGTTGACCATAGAATATAGTTTCTTACCTATCTGTGCCTGTCAAACAATTAATGAACATTTAACAGTGTTTTAACAGACTATTACAAGTGTGAAATGTTCTGGAAAACAATGCATTTTCTATTCTATATTATGGGAGTAATTCCAGCTACTTACTGTTTAAATATCCCCATCAGCATTGTGCAGAGTAAATATATACCACAATTGAAACTGGTGTCAGAATTAGTTGTGCTATTCTGCTTAGCTTCTCAAACCTCAAGATGCTGCCCTTATTACGAAGATTCCCACAGTGAGATTGATGCTCTGGAGCCTTTTAACAACCTGGCACCTGCAGTCGTGTTCCTGATGCCAGGCCAACTCAGAGCGCAGGCAGAATTCAAAACTAAGTGTCAGCCTCTTCAATTCTCTGTGTGGAATGGCTTCAGACCACTCTGAAGATTTTCTCTGCCTTCTCCCAGCCTCTTTTTTACCACAGGTTTTAGCCCTCCTTTTGGCTTCAGCTCCTGCTTCTCCTGTGTTTATCATTAATGTAGTAGTATCTTCCAAAAAATTGAAATATAATTGAAATATTATGTATATATAATGTATGTGGGATAACTGACACTTCAGACTATTTCCTGTGCCAAGACAATGCTACTTTTCAGGAATTCAGCCTACTTTTTGAGACTGCTGGAAAATTCCTGGTTGTATTCTCATTCTCTGAGCTGTGTCTGCTCAATTTTCAGATACCTTATTTTCTTCCTGCAAGTAAACAATCCTTTTTGGCAAATGACTTTTATAGTACTATATGCAGACCGTTATATAGCCTTATAAACAAAAATTGGAAAATTTGTAACAATTAAAGGCATTTACATTTAACACCATTGAAAACCGGGCTCCTACAAAGCTCACATACCAGTTCACTTATAGACTCAGCATCTAAGTAGAATAAATCATACATATTGCCCCACTTTTAATCTTCAGAAAACAATTTAATGTAAAATGTACTTCAAAAAGAATGTGAGGTACTTCTGGTTTTCTCTCTAAGTGTTTTGTTTTCTTATTTTCAAAGATCATGGGTATGCTTTTTATTTCAAAGTAAAACTTAGGAATGTAAATTTGACTGTGTGCTGCATATCAAACAGCAATGTAACACTTGCTAATTTCTCACATGTTGGGAGATTTATGGTTTTCCACTGCTCTAAAGTTGCAAGTATTTGCATTACAAATAACGGACTGAAAGCACTCTAAGCAAGGGTTTCTCAGAACAGAGGCCCTGCAAAATGCAGTTGTACAAAGGGAATTAATTGGCTTTTGTCGCTACTGTGTTCTACAACACCAAGACACATTGCTAAAGTGGATTGTAAGGGGCAAAGAAGTTTTTCTTCACAGGCAAAGCGTTATGCTCCTCTGACCATAGATGATGCTTTCCTTATTGTAAATTTTAATTCAGATTTTCAGGAGGTGGCAGTTTTGCTTTAATTTAACAAGAGAGATTTGCAATCGCTTCCTAGAAAACAACCATGGTACAGCAATTACATAGATGAGTGAAAAGACAGTTGCTGCCTCTGTAATTGAACCAATATAGCCTTTGTCAATTTTCATGCTTTTAACTGTTTTCTTTTTAGATCTGCAAAAAGGAAGATCATGTTTTTTCAAAATGTGGCCTTGAATTACACACATTTTGACTCAGAAATATACTAATTTGAATTGTTCCCTGTGGTGTCATCTCTTTGTGCAATACACTGAAAGCAACAAGTAAGTAGTCTGTTTCTATAGATTTTATTGTTTATATTTACAAGAAATAATGCAACAAAAAAAGCTTCAAACAAACAAAAGTGCAAATATTTTTAAGGAATAATGTTATTCACATACAATTACATGCCAGTTCCTTTTGAAAAGATATCTTTTATGAGGTAGTGTTACTTTTCAGCATCAATCATTTCTGATTGCCCATTTAATAGATATTATATGTTCCACTCAAAAAATATAGAAAAGTGTCCAGTTAGAGAAGAATATTATCAGATATTTTTTCTTATGTTTCTTCACTAGGAGAGAAATAGCATAATATTCATATTTAATAAATTATTGCTCTAAATGTTTACAAGATATAAATTTCATGCTGTGCATTCACTTATTTGCACAACCCCCTGGTCTTTTCAATCAATACATGGCATGGGCATTTGGAATCCAAGGGGATTTCTTGATTTAGATTTGCAGTCCAGTTTTATATATCTGCCACTTGTGATAATTCTGGTTTATTCAGGCACATTTAGATAGCATTTGATAAAGTGAGAAATGTGTGCAGCACATAAGGTATCTCTCAGAGTAAGTACAACTGTTTTCTGGACCTCCTGTGGTAAATTTTCAGACTTGCTGCAGAGCTGCCTTAAGCTGGTGGTGAATTGATCAGGCTGATGGAGAAGACCATGAACTGGACCCCTCAGTTATCTTGCATCTGGCTCAACAAAGGCTGGACAATGGAATGATGTCTAGAGGGAAGTGGAGGTCTTGCAGCCCAATGTTGGTTCAGTGAGGCACAGAGAACCCATGGCTCTGTACCAGCCATTGGCCTTGCTCTTCCTTCATCCTGAAAAACAAGACTTGTTCCAAATCTGATCCTTTAAGAAGACAGGGATATGCACAAAGACTCTGGTGAGAGAGCCTTTGCTGCTGTCTCAGTGGGTGGAGGAGGACCAAAGTGTTTATTTTAATTTTTATATCAACTATAAATTCAGACTGAAAGTAACCCAGACCATCATTAAGGCCTATTTGCATATTAAATTTCACACCCTTCACAATGCAAACAAGGAATGAAATGAGACATGTAAAACATGTTTGACCAAAGTCACAAAACTCCACCTACAACATGTTCCATCCAGTTGGAAAGGGCCAAAAAAAATCTATAGTAGGAAAAGAAGGGAGGTTGCAGGGCAAAAAGTGAGATGAGGAAACATGTCTGTTTTCTCAGCATCAGTAGGTGGACTGTGTCTGTCTTCCTCCACTGTAGGAATGCCTTTAGGTGAGCTTTGGAATTGGAGTCGACCTGGGAATATTCAGTTATACATATATAGCACTAATAGATGTCTCTTACTATACCTCCCACTGCAATACGTATTTGCACTCCCTAGTTTTATCACCAGCAGTCCTGAATCTGCTTTCTGTTTCTTCAATAAACTATCCTTTTTATGAATCTAGAGTGTGTCAGCTCTTACTGAACTTGGCCAGACCAGATTATCTTATCAGATTGGTAAAATATATGTGCAGGTTGGCATCAGTTATTCAGAGATTTTGATATGGAATGTGAAATGCAAAGTACTAGGAAAACTGCTTATGCCTAG
The DNA here is from genome assembly GCF_049639895.1 of Pseudopodoces humilis. Lineage (NCBI taxonomy): Eukaryota > Metazoa > Chordata > Aves > Passeriformes > Paridae > Pseudopodoces > Pseudopodoces humilis. Next base: position 38,865,095 of record NC_142205.1, read on the forward strand.
TCTAAGGACTATTTTATCAGCCCCAACTAGTCAAAAAAAAAAGTCTTTGTTTAAAAAAAAAAAAAGAAAGAAAAAAGGAACAATTCAGTATTTGGATAGGATGGGTTCCAAAAGTATCCTTTCTTGTAAATGAAGGAATCTGGTTGACAAATATGGGTAGTGAAACCAGAAATTTTAAAGAGAGTTTAAAATTCAAAAAACAGATTCAATCATCTCAGACAGTCCACAGCCTTAAAATCCTTGATAATTTGTAATGAAGGGTTTGTTAAACATCTGGTGTTTCTTTTTAATATTAGTGCTCATGTTGTTATATTATTGTATCTCAGTGCTGTTTCTGACAAAATGTAGGTGGTGCAAATGGATAATAACATTGTAAGCTAACAACAATTTTGTTGGAAAGTAGAGAAATAATTTGGCTAAGAAAAAAAAGACAGCTAACGTTAACTTTTTGAAATAAAAAAATGTTCAGCTTGGGTTTGAATCAGGTTTGAACCTGTTCTTATATTTTTTAAAAAACAACTGTTTTCTATTCACCAGTTTTACACAAAAGGGAAAAAGATTTTCTGTGATGAAATATAGAAAATCATCCTTATTATTAATTGAATTTATAATACATTACAGGGAAGATGTTCTAATGAAAATCATTTATTTGCTTTGAAGCTAGTGTTCAAGCTGATACTGGAAATATATGGCAATAAACAGTGAAAACTTATCACTTTATCACTTTATTCATGAAAGAACTAATTTATCTTAGCAATTAGTGGTTTCAGGGGGTAACTCATATATCTTAAGATAGCTTTATTTAAATATAAATCAGTTGGAGTGAGATAAGAATATTTTTCTCCACACAATTATATCCCTTATTCATAGTCAATATACAAAGCAAACATAGAAATTTGGTTTTTTCTTACTTTTTTTTCTGAGAAGACTTTGGAATTGACCCAGGGTTTTTGACATTAAAATGGCCATTTTCAGCTGCAAAGAACTGTTGTGAGTTGATCCCAGCCAGCAGCTGGGCACCCACACAGCTGTTCATTTCCCCCACCCCAGCAGTAGGTGGGGAGACAGAAGGAAGTGCAAACTCAACAGAAGTCCTGAGTCAAAATACAATCTGTTGAATAAGAGCTTTACCAAGAGCTATAAATTCTTCCTAACAAGAATGTGGTGCTGATCCCTAGCTGAGTATAAAAGGACTGTGTTCTGAAGTTTTGTGGTAAGTGTACTATCATTCCTGAACTTTTAAAACTTACAAAGTAGTATAAGTGAAAAACAGCTCTTGATTTTAGATGTAGATTAATGATAAGCCATTTATTTTGATATTGTTTTCCATAAGGGGGCAAGAGAGAGTTTCTATTAGGCTTGTAAGACAGCATATGCAGTGGGGGCTGGATATGAAGTGCTGTATATTGCTCATATGCTAAGAGATCGGCTACACATTTTTCAAACGAAATGTGAAGTTAACTGGCACTCCTGACATTACTTTTTTTTCCTTATCATGTACCTCATAAAACAGAGCAGCATGAATGTGCTTGAAGCAAAGTTCAGCATAAAGAACAAAGACAAAACATATGGAATAAAGTCTAGAACCATAAATCAAAACACTTCTCTCCTTCTCATGCCCCTTAAACTCTGATTCTACAAATGCTTTCCTTTTTTTTTTCTTCTTTTAAGATCATAGGCTAAAACTAGTATCGCCCCACTCAAAACAGTTTGCCTTACCTCCAGCAAAGATCACAATAGTAAGTGACCCTCTTACTTGAGTGTTGATACAGGTCATCCTTTTCAACACAAATGCTATGAGTGGGGAATTGTTTTAAGTGGCAGGGAGGGCATGGGGTTCAAGACTTGCCCCCAGACACAGCAATTCAAACTTGTTTTGCAACACAGTCAGAGGCAACTTTGGGCTGAGACACTTCCTAGCACTGGATTTGAAGTACAGCAATTCTCTAGTCTCTTGTTGGGGACAATGAAATCCCAGACTGTGACTTCTGCTTCTACATCTGTTTTATGTATCAGGCACATGAACAAAATTAATTCAGGCCTGATTCAGGGTTGAGCCTGGCATCAGGATTGTGTGGTTTATAGGAGTTTGGTAATCAGATGACTCATGTCAGCACTTGTTTTATTTCTAAATCTCTGTTGTTTTAGTTTAATTGTGGATCTGTTGAGTTGTGGTTTTTAAGTTTTCCATCCAAGATTAATTTTCACTATCAGTCAGTTTAAAATCAACAGTAAAACTCCATCTGCTGACAGGAGATGCAGGAATTTCTTTTGAAGAAACTATGTTTGGGCCAGGCTGCACAACCACCATCCTACTCCCATTTGGATTTAAACCATAGTTCTCATGCTGGAGTTCCTCAGCAAGTGGTTTTCAAAGACAAAATGGACTCTGCCCTCAGGAACTTATTTGGAGCATGCAAATGTACAGCAAAAAAAGGCAGGTGTTTTATCTTTGCCTGCGGAAATGAAGTTCTCCCTCTGCTCACCATCTGAACAAAAAGCTCTTGTCTTCTTGGGTTATTATATGTTACATGTGTTAAGCATGGAAATGCATTCTTACCAGCTGTTACTGGACACATGGAGAACAGTTTTACTTTTGCATGTTGATAGAAAGCAAATGAGATTGACTAAAAGTACAGTATTGCATGCATAATTCTTATTTTCTTTTTTATCTGTGTGCATTGTTTCAATTTTGTAGAGTGTTTTCTGCAAAAGGACTGTGTTATTAAATGTTACCCAAGGTAAATCGAGATTTGAGAAAATGCTGTAACATTGGAATATAGTTTATCTGAAAAGTTTGCACATAGTTTAACAGAGTTTGTTTTTTGTTTTTTGTGTTTTTAATGACTGTAGAAGCTTCCCATTCTTTATAAAATGCTTGTTACATCAACTATGGGGTCTGTTAGACAACTGATTTCCCCCACATCAAAACAAAGGAAATACTTCTGAGAACATGAGACAGTTTCTAAAAATCAGTATGTGTGCATATCAGTTGCCATGCAAACTAGTACTATTGTACCCTGACAAAATCAACAAGCAATTAACTAATTAGTGTTTGCTTCTCAGTGTGTATGAAGTATGTGGATAGGAAGAAAATTGGCTACAAAGCATTCAAAACAGCATGTGCTATGTAATAGAAAACAAGCTTTGAAAGGTCTTCTGGTCCAGAGAAAAGAAAAATGCTTTATTTCATGCCATGACTGTAACTCTTTCAGGGTTGTTTCTACACAGTCCTTTTCTAGAGAAAAATTGACTTTATTTATCTTTCTGTGATTAGCTCTTTACAACTTCTGTCATAATGTTATTGGCGTATCTGTTGTTTTCTCCATAAATTTACAGTACTTAATTTTGAATTCTCCAAGATGGAGCTTCACTTTTTTGTATATGCTTCAGGCAATAATAAAATTAAATATACTTAAATTAGATTAAGTATATTAATTGAATATTATATTAAATATAATTAAATTAGATTTCTCATTAAAATAAGATACTTAGATCTTTTTGGTAAGAATAGTATGCATTACCTACATGGAGACAACTTACTGTCAGAGAGAAACTATATTTCTGTTCATCTGTAATATATTTGCAAGGAAGAGGATTCAAAATTCTCCCTACACACATAGGTGGGTTTGGCATGTCTTCTAAATTAAAGTCCTGTTGGGCATAGGCTTAGTTTTGCATGCCCAAGAGTAATTATATGTAAACACACCACCACAGTGAAATTGTGAACACAGAAATGCAATGAATATTAACAAGCAAATACTCTGTGCAGTTTTTAAAAGTTTTAACCTTGTAGTGAGCAACATAGAACCATGATGGATGAACTGGGTCCAATATGTTTTCATATTAAACCAAAAAAAACCCACCCAAAAAACCAAAAAACTTATGAAAGTTTGGATGCAGTGATACATCTTTTAATTGATACACATGAATTCTAGTTCCCTTTGAATCAACTGGAAAAAAAGAAAAGTTCTGGTTCCAAGAAGCATAAATTATGTATCTGCATCTTTTGAGTTGACTCTGCTGTTTCTTTATAAAATGTATCATTTAATGACTTTTTGAATTATCGTTAGTGCATTAAGAAAAACTGCAAAACTTTAAGTCTAACTTTGGATCCCATTAAAAGCCATATCTTTCTGTCTGAGTCCTATTTCCTAGAAAATGTAAGTTAGTGCTCTTTCTCACAAAGCAGGATGGGTAAGAGTTCTCCTCTTACATCACCTTTTTTGTAACCTGCTGTGCACAATACTTGTCCCATCGTTAAACTCAACAACTTTTTGGGACCTGGATTCTGGAGCAGGTTCCCTTCTAAGGAGCCTTCCTGTGGTGAGTAAATAAGTTAAATGATCTCAGTGTATTCCAACAGGTTTTTGACTTGGGGAGGAAAGGAAAGGTTGAAGAAAATGTTTCCTCAAAAGTAATAACACACATCCTTTAGTAATTTCTAACGATTGGAATGAAGAGGAAAATGGAGTTGTATACAGTGAGGACATTTTTTGTGTTCACAGCATGAATTATTTTGTGTTCTCTGCATGAATTATTAACTAAAACAATATTTCTAAGAATACCTACAACATTGCCACAATCACAATAAAAATGCCTTACAAAAGAAGCTACAAAATTGGACAGTGAAATATTTATTTGAGAGTAGTTACTCTAGCTTTCAAAGACTTGAATGTAAACCAATTCAAGTATGTGAAAAATTCAACGTCCTCCCAGTGGTCTTCAACAAAATTCAGGTGTGGTAGATCAAGAAATTGAAGAATGAAGATGCTGCTCACATAATCTTTATTCCAGTCTGTTGAGCATTGCTTTCTATGTCCAGAACCATTACAGTCTCCCAATCTTTGATCTACAGATACAAAAAACACCTTTGAAGGAGTAAAATACAATAGCCATTACCCAAATGGGTCCGTTCACCCTTTTCTACCAAAATCTTTTCCTTACCCCTCAAACCCTAAGGACTTTCACCACTGCTGGAATTCCATGTGCCATTGAATAACCTTTCTCTCAGCTACTGAGGTTATCTGTTTTCATGTGGGCATGGAAATGGTGTGAGGATTAATGTGTTCTACTTAAGAAGTGGGTTTTGGTTGGTTTGTTTATTTTTAATGAGTTGTATAAGTCGGCAGAGCTGGAGACACTGGGAAGTAATTTTTCTGAGGGTTTTGACTTCCTCTTTGATTGAACTGTCATTGTGTATTGAAATAATAAGCATTTGTAGTGGCTAAAGGTGGGACTGTGAGAAAGAACACTCACAAGGCTTCTTTTCTAAAACCTGGATTCTTGTTATGTGATATTTGCATTACCCAGAAGACGCTGTGTGTCTGCATATAATTAGACCTGAAACCAGGAAGAGATTTATTTTTTTTGTCAGCCATGTACCTAAATCTTAATAAGGCACTAGATCTCTTGGGGAATAGTGAACAAAGGTTTCTCCTGGGTTCAAACACCCTCAAAGCTTTAGATTTGCTTTCAGGCCTTTGGGGAGAAAGAAGAATGCAAAAGATTGGGGATCTGTGTTCACTATTTCACATGACAACAAACAGTTACTAACTTATTCCTGCAAACTCTAAGGTAATGATAATAGCAGTTATGGAATTATTAAGAGATCAGAAGTAATAGCAACAGCAAAGTTGTTGTGAAAGCTAAGCTGTTTTTAACTAGGTAATGTAGGTTAGTACCAGCTTATCCCTAAAAGGAAAGCTTGATATATGAATGTTGGTTTGTGGGTATCGAAAGCCACAGATACCGTATTTAGACTTTGTGAAAGAACTCTTCTGTCTGTTCATTCTGTGTAAAATAAAGGTGCATTTCATCAGTCTTAATAACCAGCACAACTCACTTAAGGCTTTTGTTTTGATTTATAGAATGATACTATAGCATTTGTTCTTTAGCATGGGCATATGTAGGTTCCTAGAGTTACTTGTGTGAGTGATATTACAGCAATCAAAGCAATGAATGTGTGGCAGGTTCACTCTTCAGATAAATTGTTATTATAGATTTTTTTTTATAGGTTTCATTGTGTTTTGAAAATTACTGTCTTCCACTGCCTAAACAGTGGATGAGTCTTGTCAAGTGTGGGAAGAATACTGATATTTACACACTAATGCTCGCTACCAGCAGATCTATGAAAATACACATCTGACACATGAAAATACACATATTTAAATGAGTTACTGACTGACCTTTCCTTTCTTTTCTGTATCTTGTAAACTTCAGCACGGAGTTCTTTTTCATGTAGTATAGTGTTGTCAGGCTTGGCTACATTTTCACCAGCATGTAAAGATGGATGCCATACTTTTTAAATTAAGAATTAAACCTCAATTATCTTTAATCAATTCAGAATAAATTGATGAATTGATTTTCCAAGACCCCCATTCATAGAATATCCTGAATTGGAAAGGATCCCAAAGATCATTGAGTCCAGCTCCTGGCCCAGGACATACAGTATCTTAATAATTATATGTAAAATAGTCTTAGTAACATGAAATAAAAAATGATTCCTGTTATATCTTTCAATTCTGGAGTTGAGAGCAAGTCAGAGCAATGAATTCTGGGTGATTGGGCTATTAGGCTTCAATAAGTTATATAAATTATTAGGCTTCAATTATTACCTTTCTTAAAATTAAATGAGAACAAGGCATAAAGGAAAATATTACTTAAGTTATCAGCAAGACGCATATACAAGAAAGACTGAAGGAGTTTCTGTTGCCAAAAAGATCCTTTTAATTAAGGAAAACAAATCTAATGAGAATCCAGCTATTTCAAGTATTGAATCATAATGAAATGCAGTAAAAGAGACAAATTGGCTCCTGTAGATCTAACAGTATTCAAGTCAAGAGAAAAACTGTAGTTGTTGAATGCAGTAGCAGCATTCAACAGTTTAAATAAGAATAGCCCACTGCCAGAGTAGTTAAACTATCTACTTTACGAGATATTTATGCATCTTTAGCTCAAGTACAAGTGTGAAAACTAGAAACCAACCAAGTGAACTACACCAGAGGTGTGTAGCCCATCTGTTCACAGGACAGTAATTCCAAATTAAACAAAGTTCAGTGGCCAGCGTTATACAGTGGAATTGGTCTTCCACATCTGAATGAATGGGAAACTGGAGTATCCAAAGAGACTTAATCCTGATAATGTAAGTGCCTGAGAGAGCAAGGTAGATGTGACATTTGCGGATGAAATTTGGGCATGCAAACATCTAGCAGCTCCAGCATAATGACAGCCTATAATGAGTTATGAAGGTCCTGTAGAGCATTAATTTATTGTTTCAACAAAAGAACTGCTGTTGATGAATTCTTGAATAAGACAACTTTTTATTTGGACTGAAAATGCTTGTTCTTATTTAATACAAAGCATGAAACCAATAGAGCTACTGTGGTAGTCTACAATTAAGCATTAGAGAATATACAAGCTGCCATATTTTTGATAGTTAGGGTAGTGCCTCCTTGGAGGAGAAATCCTCCTTCTCCATGCATGGACAGCAAGGTGGTGGCCAAGGGCTATCTGGAATGATCACCTAGATGTCTTGCTGGTATGCATACATGATTGCAAATCATTCTCTCTTACTCCACGAATGGCAGAGTCCAGAGCCTCCTGAACTCTTCTGCATAGTAGTGTATCGCACAACAGGAACTCCCCTTGAGCAGGAATGAGTCTCAAGGCGCTCCTTGAGGCTGAGGGATTTCTTGCTGCAACAGAGTCTTGGTAAATGACTAATAGCATGCTAAACTTCTTTGAAATCTTAGCTGAGTGATAAAAAGGATCAATTGTGCCTATATAATCCTTTAGTCATAAACCACTGACCTGGTTAGTCTAGCAGTGGATCCATCTGCACCTAGAGCTCTCCCTAAGAAAGAGTTTGGAACTCAAAGGGATCCTTTCTGAACCTCATGACTCAACAGAAGGGTCTTGGTTTTGTCCAACCTGTCCTCTGTGCAGTAAATAATTAAGCTTGCTGTTGAATCTTGTTAAACCACATTTACCACTGAATTTCATTAACTCTTTGTTTTACATCAATGCATTCAGAAATCTTAATAATTAAAACCCTACTTACACAAAAAATAATACGACTGAATAGATACTCTTCAATATGTTGCATTAATTGAAGCCACTGTTCTGAATCATAATTTAACTCTTCCAAGCTGCTAAATATGATGCAGGGGACAAGCAAATCCATGGACAAAAATCAGTACAGCATACTTGATATGTACCTTTCCAAGAAACCAAGACATGAAAACACTTAATAGTAGCTTTAGTAATACCTAACTTACCCTTTCTATTAGATCATAAGTGTTGCTCAGGAACAGAATATTCATACTGCATTGTCAGGATAACTATTTTCTTTTAAGTTTTGTAAAATCTGTTCATTTTTATTTGCTGTTTATTTTCTTAATAAAGAAAATACACATTAGGAACTATATCAGGGAGTGAAAGTTCACAAGATGGAAAACAGCGCAAGTACCAAAGTGCGCTTACCTCATAGCATTGTTTTGCTCAGTATCTATTTTTTTTAAATTTAATTACTTGTTTTTGGTGGTAGGCAGCTTTTTTATACCTCTTTTTTGAAATGTTCAGTGTTTTCGTAGAATAGGTCATCTTGAGTAAGCTACCAAAACACCATTTATATTTGCAATCTGGGAGTAAAAGCTCAGAGAAGAAAACACTTGTAATATTTGTAATGTGAGTTCTGGTATGAGAGCAGAGAAGAAACTGGCAGCAGAAACAGCCCGAGGGATAAGGAGGTCTCATGCCCTCTTAAATGTGAGTAACAGATGTTCCACACACTTGCTAGTGGGGAGTCAGTGCAACGTCTTCACATCACACATAGAACATGAAGATAATGTAGGTCTGAGTTAAAATGGTATGAGAGGCAATTTGAAGTGCAGTGCTTGTAGGCATGGTATTTCAAGGATAAAAGAGGAGGGCAGCTAGCAGGAGATGTGATATTTCACACTCATTACTCCAAATTACCAAGACAGTTTTCCTGTTAGAAAATCCTTGCATATGTGGATTAATGTGTGCTGTGTTCCAGTAGTACATTAATATCCATACTGTATCTTCTTATGGAAATTTCAAATTGCTAATAAGGACACTTCAGCAGGTAACACCTTCACCTATAGAACTATATAAGGTACAGATTTTATATTAGCACAACAAAGATGACTCAGTCCTCTTCAGAGCAGACCTTGAATTACTACGCATGGCAAATATTTCCTGACAGTCAGATATTCTCAAGCCCTCAGTTTGAAATTATTTATTTCACAAGAAAACAATGTTTTTTGCATTTTGGCCCTTAGGCTCTCAGCAGACAATTGTAGAATGAGGGAAAACAAATGTCTGGTTTATACAAAGTTAATAAAACCAGATGCTATTAAGAGCTCACTGTATTATTATTCCATGCACCAACATGAGCACTGGTTTATATTGTTTCAAGAAGAAGAAGAAAAAGGAAGGAGCTAGTGTTAGGATGAAATGGAAAAGAAATGCATAACTCGGCATAAAATTTAGAAGGCTTATTTATGAAAAAGATGAAAAATTAATTCTTTGTATTAAAAACACTCTGTGTAGAGATGTCTTTATTCCAAGAAGCATTGTGAAGAAATCCATCAGTTCCTCATAGGCATAGGGCTATGATGGTGATGACATACATGAGGACATCACTTGCAAAAGTTGTCAAAGTAAAACTGGCTCATTAATGATCAGTAACCAAGATCAAAGTGGGAAACCAGAGTTATGCCTTAATATTATCATCCAGGTAATAGGACATTCCCTGCTAACATGGTGAGTTCAGGCAATGGGCAATATGCTTTTCTGTCGTTGAATGTATAGCAGGAAACATGGCATAAATATGGTAGAGTTTTCAATTTGACAGAGGTTTTACTTAGAGGAGGGAAAAGAACAAGGAAAGCAGCCTCTGTCTTGCCCCTGTAGAACCTCTATGGCCATTCTTTGTGATGTACAATAGCTCTACCTTTCTGCCTTCTCTCTTACCCCCTTCTTCTGACAACATGTAAACTCATGCTTTAAAGACCTAGCAGCATGGCAAAAAGCAGGCATGGGGAGCAATCCAGTAAAGCTGGAATAAGTGCCTGGCTTCTATGCTGAGGGTTTTTGGTTTAGTAAACACCTTTTTTCTGGTCTTGGGGATATGTATTTCTAGCTCTGCTTTATCATGCTTAGCTTTTATCCAAAGTCCAGTGAGACCTTCAACATGAACAAATGATGCATTTTTAATTTCATCTTGAAGAAAATCTTCAGTGCAAAAGTAATTACAATGGAAATGAGACTTTATTTTTCTAAAAGCACAAATTGAAAAGTAATGAAAATGATGATGCAAAATTGTTGTAGATTCACTAAATGTCAGGACAACTTTTTCCTCTCTTTTTATCTGTTATCTCTGAGACTAACATGCTTGTCCAATCTAAACATTAAACTTCAATTCCTTTTTCTGCCTGAAGAGGTTAAATGCTGTGTTTCTCATTTTATTCTAGCCACCAGGGTGTGGTCAGCTTTGGGAAAGCACTAGCTTAGTCCTTGCTATTTTGAGATGTTCTCCTGGAAGGTAGACTTGGTTACCAAGATAGCTGTTTTCAACTTAGTGAAACAAGGAAAAATGGAAATCAAGAGAACTCTAAATCTTTGCCTGTGGTTTAACTGCTTCACCCTCTGTTTTGCAGCTGGCTTGAGTTAGTGTTTCCATATCTCTGCTGGAGGGTTTCCCCTTAATTTTCTCTCCTCCAGACTGAGCTGAGCTCCTGCTACTCTTGTGAAGACACCAGTGATTGATGACAGCTGGAGAAGGGAGTATACATATAAATTTATAAAACATCCAGATTTATTGGCAGTCTACTAAGCAAACTGATCTTGCCCACCACATCAGTCCTGTATTTATTAATGCTTATACTGGGAGGCTTGGGAATACCTGAAAGAAAAGAAGAGGCACTTTTGGTCTGCACATATTAACGGGGTGTGAATCGGCAGTGTACCACATTCTGTGAGTATGGCAACAGCTCTCACCATGATGTTTGTTATTTTCGCACCATGAAGTTTGTTATCTTTTAATAGAAGAACAGTGTTGCTGCTGTCTTTCATTTCATGAATCAAGCCTGCAAAATCTGACTCAAATTTATTACTATCTTTGGGAAAGCTAATGTCATATTGTTATGTAAATTTGGATTTTATTGCAAAAATTATAATTAACTACTCATTGTAACTTTTCCTACTTTAATTCCTTGATTATATATTTTGCTTTAAATAATGTGCATACATGATTTATCCTTTCTTCTCTTTTGCTTGCCATGTCCTCCATGTTAAACGTGGTTTTATGTATTTGTTTTTAAGCTGAGAATTTGACAAAGAATTTTTGTGACATGCAGCTGTAGATGTTTGTTGCTCACATAGAAAATGTTTGTTAATGCAATATTAATTTTTGACATTTGAAAGGATTAAACTAGAAAAGTTTACTCTTGTATTTAAATTCTATGGTTCTGAACTCATAGAGCTGCTTCCAGGACCTTCTTCAGCACAAACTCTTCCTCAATTTTAATAACTCTTTAAAATTATAAATATACTGGCTGCAGATAGAATGAATATTGATATCTGAATATAAAGTTCCAGGTATGGTAAGCAAAGAACTCAGACATGTTTGGTCATAATAAATGACTCTGGTGTGTGGTTCTTGGTTGTGTTTGCCATATAGAATCACAGCAGCTGCAGTTACAGAGTTGTTAATGTGCTTAAGACGTGAAGGAATCTAAAAATTTTGCTAGAGAAAGCTGCAGCACCCTGTAAACAAGTATTTCTACTGGTGTTAAGTGATACAGGAGCAGCAATTGTAACTCGCCTTTCCCACTGACAGACTCTGCTCTCCTGAGGCATTCACTCTGAAGAAATTGCTCTGCAATGGCAAACTGAGCTCTTCTTTTTATATTAACTTCTCTGAATTAATTGCCTGCTATGCATCTCTTTAGTGCACATCTTTTTGCCAGTTAAACATTACTGTTCAAATGTCAGCCTGCCCCTTGGTTTTTGTTGGTAGCAGCCTCATTATTCACTCAGTATCAATCATCCTTGTATGAGGTGATTTTTGTCTTTTAAATTTTGTGTTCCACTGGACTCATGAGATCAGTAGCCTTTACTAGACTCTGGGGATTAGTCCACATGTGCAGAGCAATGAGCAAAGGTTTCACACTACTGCCCCTGCCTGGGACTTCAGGATCTTAGGTGGGTGGAAGACTTTTGTGGAAGGAGTGTCTTCATTCCTGCGTGTGTGTTCTTACTGATCCAGTTTTCTGAACAATCATTCTGCAGATGACAAGAAGTAACACCCAAATACTTTTCTCTAGAGGTGAGGAAGGGATGTATTTTGATGTGGTGGGCAGTCATGAAAGTATGCTAAGACTGTGAGGCAAAACAGCAACAATTGAGGCTGGTGTAGCTCAATTTTCAGTTTTCTTTTCAGGGTAAAGAAATTGCTGTTAGAAGCCTGAATAGGTGAAATCTCAATAAGAAAAGATGAATAAGGCAAGATAAATTTGCAATGAGTGAATGTACCTGTGTATAGCTGAGAATTAAGAGAATTTTTAAACTAGTGCCAGAAGGTGAGAGAATTTTGAGCAGCTTTATTTCCTTTTAATTATTTATCAGAAAAGGAGAAGAAATACATTACAAGCAGATATAACTTTAGAAAACCTCTCACGTTTTGATCTTCAGGTCATACACTATGACCCAGAAAAAGAGAAAAAATAGTTTAATCTGCTTGAGTGAGATCCATAATACAGAGGTATCTGCTTAATGTTTTGATCATGATGAAGGTGATGCTTGTTTAGACACTTGCCCTTACAGGAAGACTTGATGGTCTTCAATCTTTACAGTGGACCTGTCTGGAGGAGCCTGAGGCTTGTAATACCACTCCCTCCACACTACAGCTCAGGCTGATGTTTTCTTTAATTTCAAGATGTGTCAGTTAAGCACAAGTATTGGAAAAAACCCACCAAGTCTGTATGTGCTCTTTCTGTCTCTTAAAGACATTGAGGCATTATGTAAATCAACCTGGAATGGTTTATTCTGGTGATAAAGGCTGTATTAATACAGGTAAATAGCAGATGTACTGTGGAAATTTGGTCGAAGCTGATTGTTTCATTTTATTTTCACAATCCCACTCTGGATCGCTGCCTCAGGACCTTAGTTTGTTAAGCTAAGACGTTCAAACTCAGACTTATTTTCAAACGTGAAATGAGAATCGGGGCACAGCGTGGATTCTAAGCAATGGAGGTACATGTCCTGAGCCCCCTCCCGTTCCCATTCTCGGTGCTGAACTAAGGGCTGAGAGGTGCCATTTCTGCACAGCTCTCCGAGGGGAAGGGGACAATCGGGGAGACCACTCCGCTTTTTAATGAGGAGAGAAATAAACATGTAATTAAGACCCCTGCTTCCCTTCGCCCGGCGATTCCACGCATCACTCCTGTACTTGCAACAAACTGATTATTTAAGGCTGCTCCAGGGGAAAAGGGGGAAGCAGGGCAGAGGAGAGCGGAGGGGAGCGAGTGTTCCGGGGTGTCCCGCTCTGGCGGCTTTGCCGCGCCGTGCCCGCGGCCGGAGCGGGGCCGGGGGAGCGGGGCCGGGGCCGGCGCTGCCCGCGCTGCCCGCGCGGTGGGGCGGGGCCGCGGGGTGACGTCATGGGGCGTGGCGGCGGCGGTGCCGCGCCGGGGGGGCGCGGGGGGGGGGGGGGGGCGGGGCCGGCCCCGCCGGCCCCGCAGCCGGCTCGGCAGCCGGCTCCCTCGGGCACCCGGAACGGCGCTGGTGAGTGCGGGGGGTGGTGGTGGTGGTGGTGCCTCGGCACGGCACCGTACCTGCGGAGTCCCGGCGGGGATGGGTGCTGCCTTTTTTATATTTTTTATTTTTTAATTTTTATTTTTTCCTTTTCGGTTGTGAGGCGTGCCGATTGGGTTTGGTCGTTCGGGTGGTTGGTTTGTTGATATTTTTTGTGGTGTTGCTGTCTCGGTGTTTTTCGGGGAGAAGCGCATCAGGGCAGCCGCGCGGGCTGGCGCTGCTGCCGCTGTCCCTCGGCCGGTGCCGGCTGCGGGCACGGGGGGAAGGCTCCCGGCAGCTCCGTCGGGCCGGCGCTTGGACAGCGGCGGCCCCAGTACCCAGGTCTCTCGGGGGCGATTTCACACCCTCCTGCACTTAACACCCTGTAAATGCCGCTTTAACGATGAGGGGTTTCCGAGTAAGTGTGACATGTCGCGACTAGAGGGAACCCAGGCTGGAAAACGGTGGCGTGGGAACGCAGGCGAACTTGGCCTTTATTTGTAATCGTGTTTTAAGTAATTTCTTTTTTAGTTGATGCTCTATGTGGGAAAGTGGATAGAAGTACCAGTCCTTACAAAATGAAACAGTAAAAGCTGTGGGAATGTGAGTGAAGTTGTTCAGGTTGCCACTGCTGTCGGCATATCTTGCTGAGACTATCCTGACAAGGTTCCTCCTAACCTGGCAGTTCTCACTTTCCCTCTATCCCATATATTTTGTCCAGACTTCTTAAGAGCACAAGCGTCAAATGCCTCCTCTCTCACTTCCCCGTCTTCTTTCTTGTATTGGCAAGTTGCGGCCAGGAACGAATTAGAAAGTAGGAAACACAATCTTATAGTTTAATGCAATTTAAATTATCTTCTTTGCATAGCAGAAAGGTAACGAGCTGCCTTGTATTTCTCAGTTTGAAATACTGCAAAGTTCATTTATCTTAGTGTGTATGGAGATGTGTAAATCTGATAGTTATTGTTGTGCGTTTTCTTAAATCCCTCTGACAGTGCATGGATTGAAGTAGGTAGATAAACTGATGTACTACCACAGAAAATGAGTTTATCTTGCAGAGCATTTCCTTTTTAATACTGATCAGCTAATATGTACTCTGCCACAGTACTTCATTAAAAAGTTGGGAGCTAATTAGCTCTTTCTTACAGCTAGAGTTCCCCGATTTTAATTAGAGTTCCTGTCTTTAAGTTTAAACTGATTAAAGCAATGCCAAAGCTATTCTGGTTATTTTCACTGTTTGTTTAAAAAGAGGTGGGGAAAATGAGTAAATTTAAGCTCTTTGTACTTCATGTTGAAAAACAAACACTTCTGTTTGGGGTTCTGTCCCTAATTCTGTTGGGGGTGGGGGGTGAGACGATTATGTGTGTCTTGTATTGGAGCGAGGAAGTAAACTAACTAATGTCAATGAAACTCACGTGTTTCTTGTTCAAGGGTTATTGGTTTCAATGGGAAAATCACGATTTGAGGAGGAAACGAGAATGTGCTAACTAACAAAGGTGTGGATAACCTGTGAGCACTCAGGTGGATTTCACAGTGCTCAAACCATGTGCAGGGGTCTGTCTGGAGATGCAATGATGGTGATTCCTGTAATGGTAAAAACTCTGCTGCAGTTTAATTTGACCAAAAGTCTCATCCATACTTACATAAAGATGTCATGGTGGTTAAATATTACCCTCCATTATGTCCTCCATTAATCTCGTGTGTATACTTCCTACTTCATTCTGCTGAAGAACAGTTATTTGCATTAAACTTAAAAAAACAAAAGAAGGGTCTATCTATGGCTCATTCATGGGTACCCTGCTATATTTTAAACCCTGTTAGGGGTTTGAGAGATTTGCAAATTGATAATTCCTGAGGGAGTTGTTATGCTGATAAGACTTACAGTGTCTTTATTCTGAATATTTCACAGCACTCTTGACAGTCTTTATGGGAAGAGTTTAATGTTTGTTGTACACTGCTAAGCACTTGTGACAAGATTTAGCAGTGGGTGCTTTAAAGTACAAAAAATAAAGTTCTGGAAAATGCACAGCTAAATGAATGACAGTCTTTTAAGGTGCAGTGATGGGACAAACCAGCAGTGCTCAAAACTCTCCTGTAGACTGACAGCTGACCTTGACTTTAACTCTGTGAACTTGTTTGCTTTCAATATTTGACCGAGTCAGCACTGTGATGATACTCATGTTCTCTTGTCTTTTCTGACATTTAAAGGATATCGCTGTTATTATTTTTTCATAGGGAGGGAATTCTGTGCAAAAGAATTTCCTTGCAAAACCTTTGGTATTAATTGGCCATCACTAGATATTTGCATTCAAGGTGCTTGACTGCCCCGGTGTCAGATATGCTGCCATTGAAACCTATATAGTCAAATCTCTAAGTAAGTGTGACTAATTTTTCTATACTAGGATTCTCCATATGTTTGTTAACTACAGAGCACATGAACTAGTATGATGCCAGCATGGATAATGAGATAAACCATCATCTGTGTTTTCATATTTGATATGGGATGTTGATATGTGGCTGCCACAATTTTTAATATTCTCAGAATAACTGTCTGACTCAGACAACTGGCTTTTCTCTTGTGGGGGAAGCAAGTTTACATACTAGGAATACCGATGTGCAAAAATTAAAGCACTTAATAGATGTTTAGAAGACTTCATTGGCCTGACAGATGCCTGTATGATGTAAGAGCAAAATGTCCCAAGCATGTATTGTTACATGGAAGTATGGAATCATGGAATGATTTGGGTTGGAAGGGATCTTATGCATCTTCTACTTTAAAACCCTCTGCCATGGTGAGGGACATTATAGGAATTGGAAGTGTCTCTAAAGTCTGTGGAGTCTCACTGGAATGGTCCAGCTGGGAGCAGATACATCTGCTGATAGTCTTTTTCCAAACCATATGCCTCTCCTTATAATTTTGGTCCTCTTTCCTTTTTCAGTTCTTTTTGGTTGCTGCTGCCTCAGCCATGCTGCTGCAAGGTGCCTTTTTGCTGTTTTCACTGCCTTTTGCATTGCTGCCTTACCCCTTCTAGTTTTTCACGTTTGATTTTTGTTTGGTGTTTTCCTGTATGTATGTAATACATTTCTTTATCCAGTAGATGTGCTAATTGTGTCTCTGCCCATGGCATGGGATTGGAACTAGAGGATCCATGTCCCTTCCAACTTAATGCATTCTATGATTCAGTGTAGCATGCAAGACAATGAAATTATATGCTGTGACTTGCAAAAAAAATTAAGATCTTTAAAGAGAGACATCTTGTTATATGAAATTAAATCCGGCATAGTCTCATCATCTTAATAACAGTGCAAATTCAAATAATGACTTAATAGAGGAACTTAAACCTTTAATGTGATGAGAATAACCTTGTTAATTATCAGGGTTAATGAGGTGCATTTCTTTAAAGTGAATGGAGTGATCACAGGCCAACAAAAAGGATCTCTCTTCTGCTGGGTAGTATTTTTCCAATTCATTGGCAATTGAAAAGGGGATTTTGTTCCAGGCAAGTGTGTGATACAGCAATTTATATCAGATTCTTCAGGAAAGAGGGATAAACACCTATTTAAAAAGTAGACTTAATGATACAGTTAAAGCAATAATGAGTAGTAAGCTAACTTTAAGTTGTTTTCTGTGCCATTTTGATGGTTCACTGCCTTTCTTTTCCCCCCCAAATTCATTGGCAACTAGGCATACACTGAAATTTTAACCTTGTAGATTAGAGCTTCATGATTTGGAAGTAGTAGGGAGTTTGATAATATTGCATTATTCAGTGTAGTTTCATTGCTCCTTTGGGTATTTCCATATGGTTTATAACTTTTCTTCTATGGAATGATTTTTGGGATGCAGAGGCATTAAAGGTGCTTTGGGTGATGGTACTGCCACAGTGTTGTCCTGTTTGATTTAGGACAGGTGTGCCAGATAAGTCTTGTGACTACTGTGAGAGGCTTTTGCAATGCTGAGCTGTGGAGGGCTGTAAAGTTAATTTCAGAATAGGTGACTATTGAAAAGCAAAGTTTCTCATTTTACAGTGAAGATGATACTGTATTTATAGCTCTTTTATAATCTTATAAAATGAACATTTTTCCATGAGGAGTGTGGCTTTGAAGGTGTTGAAAGCATTTCTAGTACACTCTGTTTAGGAAGAATTCTAATATTCCTGCCTGGATTTTGTCCCATTAACTTTGTTTGTCCATTACCAGATTTCTTCACAAGAATGACTTGTAGAATTGACCCATCTGTACCTGTTCCTCTGGCACGTGAGCATGCCTGTTTTGGGACAGTGGTGGAAGTACAGCACAGTGGGAATCCTCAGCTTGTCAGCTGCTACCCTGCACTGGCTTGGGCTGAAGTAGAACTTCATTGTGGTCACAGCTGAGTCCATTTTTGCAAAGGAAAACTGTGTGATAAGTTGA
Source organism: Pseudopodoces humilis (assembly GCF_049639895.1). NCBI lineage: Eukaryota > Metazoa > Chordata > Aves > Passeriformes > Paridae > Pseudopodoces > Pseudopodoces humilis. The sequence continues at coordinate 38,883,323 of NC_142205.1, forward strand.
CTTTGTTTCATTGATAGCAGCATGGTTGTGCTTTGTAGACAAAGAATGGTAGTCCAAACACTCGGATTTCAGTAGGATAAAAAATGTAACTTAAGTCTGGAAGGTCAAGAAGGGTGTGATGTACTGGGAATGTTTCTACAGTTGCTCAACAGCAATCCAAGTTTGATCTATTTGTACCTCCAAGTTGACTTTCAGGTAGACAAAATGTCAAATGTGGTTTCTGCAAAATTGTTATGTTCAGTTTGACTGTATTAAGATAGTGGGCAATGTACTTTAAAAACTACTTTAGAACACTGAGAAGTTTAATTACTTCTAATGTGTTCAGCAGGTGAGTTTCATAGCCTGAAAACCTGAGGCTTGTTTCAAAATGGAATAATATTTGTCCTTGCCTGTTTATCTTAATTGCAAAATTAAGTTCTTTAAACAAGTTAGTGGTCACTGTCTGATTTTCTGTAAGGCTTTCTATTTTTCTTATAGAAACAGTTTATCTATTTTTTTTTCTACATGGTTAGAAGTATTACAATTAATTGCTCCCTGGTATTGTGTTATATTTTTTGCTTCACACTGTGTTTCACAGCTGTAGTGGGGGGACATGCTGCAGAAGAGAAATGCCACCATGCTTCTGTAGGAACTTGTGGAAATGTAATTACTGTGGCATTGTATGGTTAGGTCTGCTAGTAAGGAAGTGCAGGGGGCAGCCTCTGTGCATGTCAGAGTTGTTTTGGTTATGCTGGGTCATTGAGTGAAAGTGTTTTTGAGGTCAGTAGTTTATTAATCCTAGTTTTCCAGTTTCTGCCTGTTAGCTCTCTAAAGCAAAGAAGAAATGCTAAACAAAGGCACAATGAGGGAAATCCAGGCCATCTTTGCTGTGATGGGAGCAGCTTCCTTGGCCTCCATGGAGTGGAGTTTACGTTGTGATTGCTTGATGACTGCGGGTCTCGTAGAAGATGGGTTTCTTGCTCCCTTCCCCAAGGTCTTCTCTGAAGTCTTTTCCAGAAGGAAGAAAAGAGTACCAATGATGTTAAGGAACAAAGGGACTTGTTTAGCACAGAGGAAAATTTCTAAGCAGAAGCAATTATTAATACATTGCTTCAGAAGTGAAACTGATGCAACATGAGCCAAGTTAAATACATACCTAACCTAAGGGACAAAATTTTGGCATGAGATAAAGTAGTAATAAAATAGGGACTATCATAAAATTCCTAGCCAGTGGGGAAGTGAACTTTTGGAGCTACTTTATGCCAGGACAGGGGTGTGCATGTGTTAATGTGCTTTCTAAAACTTCCTCATTACAGGAAGCAGAGGGAGGGTCAGGCCTTGATCTCTTCTCTTTGGTGACCAGTGACAGGACCTGAAGGAATGTCAGGGGAAGTTTGGGCTGAATATTAGGAGAAGATTTTTTCACCCAGATGGTGGTTGGACACTGGAATAGGCTTCCCTGGGAAGCAGTCACAGCACCAAGTCTACCTGTGCTCTTAGGCACATAGTGTGACTCCTGGGGTATCCTGTGCAGAGACAGAAGTTGGGCTTGATGATCCCTATGGGTCCCTTCCTACTCAGGATACTCTATGATTATATGTGGTCAAAGTTTTGTTTAGTGTAAGGCATTGTAGGACTTAGTAAGTATGATGAAAGGAGACTGGGAGAGTAACATGGAATGCAGCATTAATCCTGGTGTATTGCTGGAAACCATGAGTTGGTACCCTTTTCTGTAGCAAAAGGACGTGGAGTGAACTACAGATGTCTGAGTTTTGGGGTTGGCTCAGTACAGAGGCAGCCATCAAGTGGAGTAGGGAAATAAGGAAAAACTCTTGCTCAGAGGTAGGCTGAAGAGTGGAAGTCCTGCACGCTAGCACAAAGCAGTGTGTAACAGGTGAAATCTAATCTTGCTTCCTTGGTCTTGGGTCATCATAAGAAAGGGATGGTTATGGTTCCCGAGGGAAGACCTTGTACTTCACCATTTCTAGTATGTGAAACTGGCATCAGTCCTTGCTGTGTAATCTGTGAATGCAGGCCAGTTGCCCTCCTGGCCTGGGGTGAAAAATGTGCTGCTTTACCTCATTGCTGCTTTAGGATCAGAGGGTCTGTGCTGCTTCTTTGAAGAGAAACCTAAAGCATAGCTTCTGAGTGCTAACTTCAAAAGATGTCCACTACCTCCTCAAAGTGGTGTGGTCTATTTAAGGTCTGCCTGCCAAGTGCAGCCAAGCACAGGTCAGCTAATGCCACTGAGTCGTTTCTCTGGTGAGTACTAATAATTTCAATGTCTTGCAGAAAACTTACTTATGTAATGACAGTATCAAATTGTCCCTGTCTGTGCTAGCTCTCTGTGTGGGTAAATAGCCATTAAAGAGCCAGCTGATGGGTATCGGTTTTTGTGGAGACAGATTCTTTTCCATAAAGTTGATAAACATAACTCTAGAGGATCGAAAATGTTTACTGTGAAATTTCCTTGTTTATGTAGTACCTCCTTAAAAATCAAACAGTAACATCAGTTCCTTAGGTTAGTGGAAATCCTAATAGAAGATATGAGGTGTTGGCTGGAAGATGACATACCTACTAAAAGGCCAAATTAATTCCACCTCCACGTGCCTCTCAAATGCCGGTCTTCACAGTCAGGGGGATGCAGTATTCTATGGAGCTGGGAGGAAGGCACTGACTGTCCAGATGGGATGCAAAGTGTTTCAAAAAGATAGAAGCTCTTTGATAAACTCTTGCTAGACTGAATAACTGAATTCACCTCTGCCATTTTATGAGGATATGCTGAAGTTGATAATGTGGGCAACTTAAGGTAGAACAAAGCCTGAGGAATTAAATTCTATCAAATTCTGTTCTTCTGCAACCTCACAGAGGGGAGCAGGAGACAGGATATGGATAAAGGGAGTGTTTTCTTGGTAAGTTTGTTACATGAACAGTTCCTCGCACTTTGTGAGTAGCTTTTTGTCCAATTTTGTTTGTGCCTTTTGAGCAGCATTCGTAGTAATTGTAATCCCGATGCAAACCCTGTTCAGGCTATAAGTGCTTGAAAATAGCTGTGTTTTATTTAACTATGAAAAAGAGGACTTCCAATGTCCTGTGCACGTGTTTTGCTTTGAAAGAGAATGGAAGGCAGTGTTACCTGGGAAGAACTTTGGCAAGCGGAAAGAATGCTGAAGAGAAGTGACAGAATGTGTAAGGGACAGTTTTTATCCCTACTGAAAGGGTGGGTGAGGAATTTAAAGAGAGAAGGATAAAAAAATTTTTGTGGAGGGGAAGACAGAGGTAAGGTTTTTGGAAATGGACAAAGGTCTAAGCAAGCTAAAGGAAAACAAACTGTGTATAGTGTAGAAGTGAAAAGGAGGAGAGAAAATATTTATGGTAAGAGAAGATTGGTAGAAGTGGGTGAAATGACCAGAATGAAAAAACAGTGGAAAAAGGAAATGAATCGAGATGTGGAATGAAGAATGATGATCACTGTGTGGAACGGGAAAATAAAAGCTTGTTTTAAACATGTGCTGTGTTTAAATTCTCAAAACCCATTTCTTCTCTTGTGCTAGGGGAAAATACCGGGCCAGTTCTGCAGCCAGAGAGGGGTGACTGGCACATGTCCATGCCCCAGTTCCAGCCAGCAGCCAGGCAGAACACATCCTGCCAGTGCACTCACACTGTGAATGTGCTCCCACACCTGCTCCACATGCTGCACTGCAGACAGATGTTCCCGTGGCCCAGCTCAGGGTGACACTTCCAGTCACTTGCCCCAGTCTCTCTGGTGGTTGGCAATCAGAAGTTGCTGCACTCAGACCTCTGTGCACATGTGCAGAATGAGCAGAGCTGCTCACCCAGAAAAGAGCTGGGAAGGGTTTACTAAGCATATAGGAGAGACTAAGCTGATCAGGGCAGTGCACAACCAGGTGAGTGAACCAGCCACCAAAATATTTGCACCCTTTTTTTTTCCACTTACTCCTCTGTTACCTCATGCTTGTTCTTTCCCAAATCCTGTAAATCCATTCCTGCTTTTGGTTTCCCCTAGGAACATCTCATAGCAATTCCTGTGTGATCTCCAAATGCCCCTACCTTACAACCCATAGTATGTCCTGCACCTGTGAGCACTTGTGATGGGTTTCAAAGCTGAACAGCGTGACTGAGGTCTTCCTTGGGACTGCCCTGAGAAGAGTCTGGATGGCTCCTCCATCCCTGAATTTGTCTCTCCCCCTATTTCCATACTTTTCTGTCCCCTAATTGGTGTCATTCTGCAGCCCTGATCCTCTGGCCTTGTCGAGAGAACCTGTTAATGAGCTGATTGCTCTTGTGGTGGGCCTGGAAGAAGATGGGCAAGGTATAATTTGTGCTTCCCCACTTGCCACTGCCTCTCTGTGCTCTGTTGTTGGAGTGCAAATGAGCTTTTATCATATAGTCTTAACCATGTATAACCATTTTCATTTCCTGTGGAAATTTTGAAGAGTAATATTGTGATGAAAATTCTTTGTTAAATAATACGTAGGAATGGAAAATATGTAATTGTTATTAAGCACATGCTTCTTGCCTCCTTGTTTGGCTTTATGCCCGTGGAATACTAAATATAATGTATGACCTGTTGAATCTAGTCAAGTTAAATTTTTGTTGTAAAACTTGAAAGGGTATATTCTGCTAGAGGACTAGTCAGTAGCAATAAACTACAGCACAGGTTACAACAGTACTTAAACATCTGTTAGGTACCAGGTAATGGTGTCTGCGAGGAATCCAGGTAATGGTAATTGGTACAAAACAAAAACTGAGGGAGTGCTTTTGATTGCCTGTGGTGATGTTGTACCTAATGGAATAGAACTAATTTTTTTTCCCAGAATTGCCACTAGTGTTTCTTTATATGCCTTTCAGAATGTAGACGACTTCTAAAGACTGTAACCACTATAATTACTTCTTTTTAAACCACGATTAAACATACGTGTGTTCTGAAAAGCTGCCATTAAGATACACTTGAATTCATGAAAGAATGATTGTGTTCATCATTGCAACTGGATTTTTCAGTGCCTTAGGACTGAAGACAGGATCCTGCACAGAAAAACTGTCAAGCTGAGTTAGGCACTGCAAAGGATATTGGGGACAGGAGCATAGAGGTCATCAGAGATGTTTCCAAGAGTGGGAATGGGAAACACTAAAAGCCTAGGTTTGTCTAAAAACATCACTGAGTGCCATGTTTTACACCAAGTGATTCCAATTGCCTACCGGAAAAGGAATAGAAGTATGGAAATTAATATGAAACTTGAATGAAGATTGGCTGTGAAGTGAGGTGTCTAGCTAATTAGGCATTAACAGGGAAGTGTGTTTTTTTTTTTTAAAGGGGCAAAAACTAATCCAAGGAACTGCAGGATTATGGTTTTGACGTCAGTGTTAATCAAGTTCTTAAACTTCTTTTGTAGGAAGGGATATTTCTGTGCATAATGGCAAAAGAATATTAGAAAAAGGTGTTAGGAGTTTACCAAGGAGAGTGGTACTATAAGGGAATGTGACAGATCAAAGGCCCCTTTGCCTCAGCTGTGCTTATATAGCTTTTTTTGTAGCTAGACTCTAAATAAGATAAATTTTGTTTTTAAGAAACAAAATGTACTGTCAACCTTTATTGACTTGTATCATGTCATTATTTGGAAGCTTGACTTCCTTGGCAAGATGAATTTTATAGAGTAAGTACTCTGTAAATGTGTGGGAATAATCACAAGGAAAATATTACCTGGAATAAGACAATGCTGCTAGCAGAGCAAATAAGCATGTTGGCTGTGTATAAATTTATTCTAGAAATAAGAGTAGTGTTTCTAATCAATAGAATAGCCTCCCAATTGAAGGAATTTTATATCAAGTCATATCTGACTCTCTTAAAGTCTGAGAAATTTCTGAAGAAGGTTTCATAAAGATTGTGAGATGTCTGTCAGAGTAAGGAATTTGTGGAGCAAGGGAACTATTTTCAGTATTATTTTCCTAAAATAAAGTTCAGAAAAAGTGAATGCACCAATAACATAAAAGTATATTTGACAGCAGATGTGTCTCTCTGTCCATGGTGGCATAGAGAAAGGTTTCTCAAACAGAAGCAACCAGTTTCAACTACTACAACAAAGTGAAAACGATTTGGAGATAACAGCGTTTTCCCTAGGCAGATGATTTAAGCATGTAGAAAACTTAAATTGCTAAAACAGCTAGAAAGGAGTTTTCCTGGCTAAAAGTTCTGAAATAGGTAGTTGAAGAATGTGGTGTGATAAATTATGAATACCCTTCTTTTACTCTAATCATCTATTTAAAGTTAGCTCTTCTTGATACATGACAATGGTCATTGTTACTTACACCTTTTGCTGGGCTTTAAACTCCCTGTATGATATCTGCCAGTCTCTTGAGTAGAAATTTTTGAAGGTTTCAGCAAGGTTAGAGAGCTGAGCTGGCAGGCAGAAGATAACTGTCAAATGCTTTTGCAAACTCACAGATACTGATGCTTCAGTATAAGGGCCTTGAAATAAAATAGATTGATTCTTGTCCAAGGAATGAGTTTCTTCCCTTCCTCAGCAGATTAATTTGCTTGTGGAAAATAGTAGACCTCGGAAACACCCGTTTTTATGCTAGGAGGACTTAGACTTTATTGGCTAAAGCCTCTGTAACATTTAATGGCTGGGCCGAAAGAGGATTACTCTGAAATCACAAATGTGAGTCATTCGGGCTGTGGGAGATGAGGGTGTGAGCAGCCGAACTGACACTGCCTGCTGCCCAGGAGCTCTGGGAGAGAAAGCTGCTTAGAAGTAACAGTCCTGAGGAAGCAAAACAAGGAGGAGAAAATGATAGGGAAGGGAAGAAACTCGAAGAGATGAATGCTTGAAACCTGAGAAGTCAGGTTGTACAATGGGGAGGTAATATTCAGAGTCTAGGCTAGAAAAGTAATGTGCTAAAAAATAAAATAAGAATCAATGTGGTAGGATGTGATTCAGATGAGGTTACTAATGAGAGGATGACAAGGAGCTTGTTAAGCAGAGCAACACTGCTGTGATTTGAGTGCGACGGCAGGCAGGTGTGCCCAGCTGAAGCCAGGTTGAGGTGCTAGTGTGACAGCAGTGCAGACTAAGTGTCCAATTTGAGTTCTTGACCACAGGGTAATAACACCTCGGCACTGTTACCTGCTTTGGCTATTACAGCAGACCCCAGTTACTCTGCAGGTTTCTTTGGTCTATGTGAGTATGTATTACAGCTGCGTATAATACCTTTTTCCATACTTTTCTGCCCTCTTTCCATAGAACCATTGCTCAAAATTCTGATGTGCTGGGGATAAATCAGAGCTGTATGACATTTTTATCTGTAGAGCTCTAACCTCATTTTATAGTGCATGCTGAATACACAATGGAGGAAAAGTGTTTTTTGTACTTAGGCAGCTAAATATTACCCTGGAGATATGGCTTATATAGCTTATGGCTTCTTTACCCACATAGGTCCTGTTTGAAGCTGGAGCTGGTTTGTTTTTGGTTTTTTTATTTAATTTTTTTTTATTTGCAGTGTATTTTGTAATGTCATTCTGGGTGCCCAATCTGGAAATCAGGATCTAGTCTATAGAAGAATTAGATGATTGCTTCTGAAGCCACTTTTAATGCTTGCTTGCTGTAGAGACTGTACCAGCCTCAACCTGCTAGTGTCTGGAGACATTTCTGAGCCAGGTATCCTGTCTATATTTAGCAATGATGATATATTATAATAAGTACCTTTTGGTTTAGCAGGTTCATAAGAGAGAATTCTGCTCTCACTTGTAATACTTTAGCATCACACCTATTTTCCTACTTAAGTATTACTGGGGAGTAGTGCAAAGCTTACTCCAGTTCCCTTTCTGCTTTTCTCTGTGGTGTTGTGGGCTGTGTAGGACTGCAGCTGTACGAGTTTTGCTTTTATTCCCTTGAAATAGCCATTCCAGAGCTGGAAGTTTGTCCATGCTTTACTGCTTTATTGGCTGTGCAGTTCCATAATAGGGCTTCATGCTTTACAGTGGCTGTAATTCCTTGTGCTAGCATCACAGTTCTTGCTGCATCATGTTAAATGCACAGAAAGAATGCAGGTGCTTTACTGGAAATGGAAAAAATTATCTATTTTTTTTTCCCTCAAGATACTACTTTTCCATTTCACCTTTATTTTGATATTTATTTGAGATTTAGTTAAATAAGAATTGAAGCCTATATTGGATCTCTAAATTACAGCTTTATGCCTCACCATCTCTACAATAATACTGTTTAAGTGCAGAAAACTTTGTTATTGCAAGGCTGGTGAATTGCACTCTTCTGTGCCATGACAGGCCATGCTGCTTTTTAGGCTAATAATAGGATGGTTTCTTTATTTCATGAAGGAATAAATATGAGACATCTGAGAATATGATCCTTAAAATTCTCTGAGGGAAAGGTTTCCTTTCTCAATGTTAAAAAAAAATAAAAATGCTGTTCAAAGTATAATTAATATCCTGTGTGTTATTTGCATCTTAGGATGATTTAAATCACTTGCCAAGAGAGGAATGCCAGAAAATAAAACAGATGATGGCGTGAAAAATTGGCAGAGAAAGCAGGCAACTTCTGGTAGTGTTTAAGTGGTAGTATTCTGGGAGAACAACAGTGAACCTGACGGGACCCCTCTACTTAACAGAAATTCAAATGGAGTGACTGTTAGCATCTCAACAGCTAAAAAGTTGCTCATGGTTAAGACCTTTTATCTTCATTGCTTTGCAGCACAAATAGATTAATAATCTTTTGTGATGGCAAAATATGTTATAGAAATGAATTTATGGTAAGATGTTGTGGGAAAACATATCCTGTACTTTCTTAAGCTACTTATAAAGTAATTTTTTAAGGGAAGATTTTTGAAAATAATTTAATAAGATTGTAAGAGAATATAGGGATAATGTGAGCTTATTTGCTTAGGCTGTAAGATGATGAAGTGAAGCAAAATGTCTCTTTCTAACTAGGCATGTTTAACTTAGAATTCATGTTCTTTTTTCCCTTTGATATTACCCAGCCCCTTGCCCCACACAACTGCAGTTACTCACATCTCACGCATCTTTTTCCCCCCCTTGGTAGAATGATTTCTGCAGCTTGTGTTGCATAAAATAGTGTTAAGCAATGCTTATTATAAACCAGGAAGCTTAATGAAATATTTACATGAACACTTAACTAACAGACATAACTTTTAAGATTAAACAGACCACCTGCTCAGCAACTGAAATAGAGCAATGCTGTTTTCAAAACTAGTTAGTTATTCATGGCCAAGGAAACATCCTGGGTAGAGCTCCCAGAAAGCTGTTTTCTCATCCCATTAATTCTTTTGAGAGTTAAAAAAAAAAACCCAACCAAACAACAAACAAACCTCAGAAAAACTTGACAAATCATGAGGCTTGCAGAGAAAAAAGAAGCATGGAGGTAAGTAGGAGAAGAAAAAGTAACAGAAACTGGTGAAGAAATGCAGTTTAGCGTTTTAACATCCCAGAGTGCATTCTCTTAACAAGGTCAGATCTTTCAGATCTCTACCTTATTGTAACAACTGGCTATTTTAACACACTATCCTTCTCCCTGTTCTCAGAGCTGTCTGTGCTCTGCCTTTAGTCCAGGAGCTATGTAATGGTCTTATATAATGCTCTGTTACTGAAAGCATTACTTAATTTGTTGGTTCTTTTTCACAAGTCTGATGAGATAAATGATGATATAAAATCATTGTTTTAATGATGATGATGAGATAAAACTTCCTAATGCCGGTTCTGGAGCAGTTTATGTGTACCTATCTTTGCAGATGTCTTCTGTGGACTGGTGAAGGCATGTGTTTAAACTGAAGTAAACCTCAGCCATTGCTGTGATTAGAAATAGCACTGGTTTAGCTGATGGAATTTTTTCTCCCAGCTGTAGAAATCCAGGAGTAGACAGGCATATCAAAATATTTGTGACTATATCTGTTCCAGCAAGGACTTTATCTGAGTGAAATAGATGCATGTTTCAAGTATAAAATCAGATAGCAATTAAATGCAACATTTTGCCTTGCAGGGGTGAGGGTTCCTTGTCAGACACAGTTGCTACACTTCCATTTTTGCATTTTAAATGGTTATCAAGTTTGTTCAGACTGTGACAGTGGTATAGCCTATCCTCTGCTTCTGTCTAGAATGAGATATGTAGAGTTGGAGGTCAACGCTGTTTCCACGTATTTCCCACAACACATACCTATTTCTTTGTAAGTTCACCTGTTCAGACAGGCAGTGAGAAGAAGACTGCAGAGGAGCTTCAAAATCTGAATAGTCATATGAGTTGAAAGATTCAAATATCCAGATGTACATCCTTGATGTATTTACTGTTAAGCAGCAGGTGTGTATTACAAACAAACCTACAAGTTCTTATCTTCACTTGCACTAGCCACTTTGGTTATGAACATAATTTTTTTTTTTTTTTAGGCAAAAAGAAAGTAGTTGTTCTCAACTAGACCCAAGAAGGTTGGCCTTTCTCATAGGCAAGAAATGTAAAATAATTTAATGGCAGATCAATTTTTTTTAATGCTGAATCAACAAATAGCATATTTTCTAATTTTTTTCAATTAATTAACAGAAATTATATGGTAGCAGGAACAACTGGGGCAAGGGTGTCATGCTCCACAGGACAAGTTTCAGTCAGTGCTATAAGTTCTCTTGGTGGACAAATGTAGCATCCTTACCAAACACCTACCTAAGCTTTGAGTCTGGAATAAACAGGCATAAGCGCCACACTTCTTACAGGACATGATATGAATGTTTCCTATCTTGAACTTCATGATGCTAGAAAGTTAATATTCTGCCACAGCTCTCATTATTATGAATATTAAGCAGGATTTGGTTTTGATGGTGTTAAACTAACTGACTGCTTATTTTGGCATAATATTCAGACTGTTAGGAATCAAGCCATTTTCTCTGGCTTTCGGTCCACATTTAAGCTTAGGCTTTGTGTTTGTCTGGTGACAAATGTTTTAAGGATCGCAGAACCGCCAGGTACTGCAAATACTTGGAAATAACAGAGGCCATTTCAGGTCGCAAAACATTTGACAATTGTGGGCATTTCTGCCTGGAAATATTGCTTGGTTCCCATTAGGGAATGTTCTGTAACAAAAAGAATACCTTGAGTAGTTTTATGTTTAGGTTGGAAATTGTTAGATTGACACCATACCTTGAAAATAAAGTAATTACAAATGGTTAACTTAAAAGTTTTTTCAAAGGCCTAGCTAGAGGTAGGGTTCTAATCCGCTTTCTGCACATCAGCATTTATTTGCTTATGGCAGGTTTTTGGAATCAGTTTGATGTTTATTGAGACTTACCTACTTTTTCCTTCATTCTCTATTTCATCTTTATCCAGTTACTTCCTTCATAGTAAGTCCTCTTTCCTAATTTTGTTAGTTTATGTACTGTATAGCAGAGAAATGTATTTGTTGGGAACTTGAGTTCTCAGTGGAAAGCATTAAGTGTGAAGCTTCTTAGCTGTTGGAAGTATGAGCGGTCGATAAACAGTTGTTGCATAGATGCCAAAACCATTTTCTTGAGGGAAGAGGATTCCCTACCTGCATATCTGTATTGGTATTGTGGGAAGTTCTGAGCACATGGCGCGCTCTCTGGTCCACGGCCAAAATCAAGACAGAGGAGACAAATGCTGTAAAGGCAGGAAGTAAGAGTATTATGAGGAAGAATTTTCCTTTATGAGGAAAAATGTACGCTGTTATCCATAAAGATACTGTATGTTGGTATTTAATTATCCCTTGGAAACCTTCCCATATGGGACCTTGTCCTTATGAAAGACTAAAACCTATGATCTATGGGGTAATGGGGAATGGTCTTTGCAGATGGGCATTTAGGAAACAGAATTTAAAGAAATCTACACAGGATACCCCCGAGAATCATGTCATGTACCTGAGGGCATTGTCCAGATACTTTTGGTACTCATCAGCTTTTGGCTTCTTTGCTGTGATTTCCAGGAATGACAATGGCAGCTGTTTGTGATGACTTGGCTTAACTTTGTTAACCTTTTCTAGAGAGCTGTAATAGAAATATTAGGGTTGGTATGAGTGAAGTAGAAATGGTGTCTTTGACCACCAGAAACAGCAGAAGGGTTAAAAGAAAGGCCTGTGATAAAGAACAGCTCTTCAAGAATGTAGTTCAGAGGACACCATTGTCAGGGGTAAGATTGAGGAATGCTTATGTTAAGACCAGGATGCCTGCTGTCTGAAAAGAGCAGATGATTTGTCAGTGAAAGCTTATTATGTGTATGAATACTTTTCCTATTTTCCCCAAAAATTAAGGAAAACAGCATAGCTTAATAAATATGGAGACTGAGATAAGTAAGGTTCTTATCTCAGGAGAGATATTTAGGAGCCACCCCACAATGGCTCCTAAAAGCTATGAAGGTCTGTCCAAGAAGCAGTTTATTGTTGGCAGTTGAGAACTAGAAATTCCAATAGTGAGGAGTTGTTAGCTGGTGCCCCTTGTCCTTTTTGTCACGTACAGGTGATCCTGGCAAGACCACTTGGACAATTGTGTCACTTGTGTGTGAGTTTCAGATTGGGAGTAAATCAGCTCTCTGGAAGGATGAGCATGAGTGGGATATTTCAAGTTAATATCTTCCCCTTTATAAGATCTGATGTAGATTTTTGCTGCAGTAACTCTCCCTGTTACCAGTTTCAGGCTGACATGAAGCCACTGTCCAGTTACAGACTGAACAGCCTTCAGTTTCATTGTCAACACGAGAACTGTTGGTAGCAATAGAAGGTGTCAAAGGAAGAAACATCTTGAACTAATTTACAGTTTAGAAAAATCTTCTGTATCACTAGAGTGCTCAAATTTAAACCATAAATGAAGAGCCCATCAGAGGGGAAGGAAAAAGACTGGACAGTGTTTATGACTAAATATCATATTAGATATGTTATATTATCATGTTACATTATCATGTTAAATATCAAATTAGACAATTTATTTTTAATATAAATATATTTTTATTTCATACCTATATCTCAACATTATAAATAATAGTAAATTAATAACTAATACAAGCATTTTTGAATGGGTATAGAGGCTTTCTGAAGGTACCAGCATCTTTTGATGTCATTAAGAAACTTTGGGAGTGCAGGAGGCAGTTTGACCTTTTTTTATCCTTGGCTATTTCAGCACCGATGTGTGGCATTATCACTGTTGGGTTCCCTTTTTTCTTAAAAAGTGTGTTATCACTGCTGTTACCTTCAGGGGAGATAATAAGTAGAAAATACAGAGAACAAATAGGAGGCAGCAAGAGGGAACTATTTTTATAAGAGTTCAGACAGTTACGTCAGGTACAAGCTTGGTAAGCAAGAGGTATTTTGCAAGAGCCAGAAGAACAGCCGTGTGGTACATGCTATAATTTTGGGAACTGCCTTTTCAGACTGAGAAATGTAGGCACCAAGATAAACATTTGTAGTTCTGTACTTGAACATGCATTATATCTGGCGTATGCAGCAAACCGGTGGGAAGGACTGCGTAGGGGACAGACGCTGCCTAGCAGTTTTGTTTAGGCTGTTTGTAGGATGCATTGCAGTTTATATGTTGTTTGGTTTGTATCTTTTTTTAATGTTCAGTAGACGGTAACATGGTATTTTTTATGTCCTAGACCATGTTGTTTTCCAGGGCCTTGTATGTAGTTTAATTAACTCCCTAGAATGAAGGGAGGGGAAATTCTTGGATGTGCTACTTGATAAGAGCCATACAGACTTGTAGGGAGAGTAGAAGGAGAAACGGCAAAGTATCTGATTGCTTCCATGTGTCCCTACAGCTTTGTAGGGAAGAACAATATTTTTAAAACAAATCTCCAAACTTCCCTTATCTTGTTCTCTTGGAAGCCTTTAAAGTAATGATGATGTTTTGTTTTGTCTTTTTGGAAAAAAAAATCATAATTCATTAAACTTCATGGATAATAATACTGGGTTACTCAGTGTTTTTCAAGATGTGTTTTCCTACATGTTTATGTAGCAAACACGTGGCTTGTTCTGAGTGCTCTTTTTGAAGTTGCACAACTGGAGGCTGTACGGTAATTTCACTATATTAACACATTTTTTTGATTTTATTTGGTGTAGAGGTGGTTTGGATTTCTTAATTTTTGAGGGGGAGTGCAGCTGAATCAATGAGCTGGGAATAGCAAGAGAATAATGCCTTATTTCATGCTTGTAGAAGTGGTGTCTGAAGTGAGACCCTTGCCTTTAATTTGCCTGTCGAAAGAAGTGGTGTGTTAGAAGCCTTGACCTTTGACTTAAACCTAGAACTAAAGTCTGTGTATGAAAAAGTTGTCAAAAATGGAAGGTTATACAAAATGTGATTAATTTTTGAACTCCTCAAGAGCGAGTACTCTAATTCCCTGTTGATTTCCCTAGCCAAAGCAACATTCTGTCACTGTTCACTGAACACCATTGTACTTTTATTCATCACCTCCATGCAAATGTAAAAACTCTAAGCAGAATATGAAAATAGTCCAGCCTAAACAAGCAATGTATTTGAATCCTTAGGAAATATGTCAAATTAGGTCAAAAATTTTATCAGCCAGAATCAGTTCACTAATAGCTGACCTTGGCTATTTGATTTTACTTCCTGTTTCTTAGCAGCAGGAAACTTTTCTGCAGGATGGTTGTTAAATATCCTAAACTGTTTTAGAAGCTTTTATACCTAAAGAGGAGCAGATGGTCTAAGGAAATGTTATTTGTGCCAGTTGAGGTAGGGAATATCTATGGATTCTTTCTTTTCCTCATTTTATTGTCCTGCACTTATAATTATCTAGCATTTCTTTGATGGTTGCAAAAAAACTTCTTTTAGGATCAAAGCATAAAAGAAAATCCTTAGATCCTACAGGTTTCTTTTTTCTTTTGGTGCATGATGCAGGAAAGCATCATGCATAAAAATATGTTTGCTCTTACATCTGTGCATTTCTAATAAAAAGTGAGAGAATTTCCATAATTATGTTCTGTAAGTGTTGAATTGTACTCGAATGAATGAAGAAAGCACTGTCTGCAGTGTGACTTTGTTCACTGGCATTTGCTTACTCTCTTACTCTTAAAACCTATCAAGTGAATTGGCTTCCTTTCTCCTTTTTGATATATTCCAGAGGTTCTTTATATTTCAGTGTGAAGAATTTTTTTCAAAAGGTTACTTCTATGTGACTTAGTGTTCACATAAATATAATGAATCTGTAGCTTTCAAACACTATGTTGGGACTGTTAAGGGCCCAATGGTAAGAAATAATCTGGCTTGTTTTTCTGTGGTGTCAAATTCCTTACTTCCAAAGAAGCAGGTTGAATGCTTGTAGGAGATTGGACAATCTTGATATTATCTACATTAATTTAAGATTGGTACAGAAGCCTCGATTATGAAGCCTTTATTACAGCCACCCCTAAGGGATAGGATAACAAGACCTGTCCTCTTCTAATTCTTTGCCAAAGTGTTGTGTAGTACCTTTCCTTCCTTGTTCCTGAAGGATGTCATGCAAATCGAAGCACCTCCCCTACATCACTTAGTTTGCTCTCTGAAGAATCATTCTGTAATGGTGCTCATAAATGCCTGACAATGAAGATGTCTGATTTTCTGTGATTTTGATTTCTCATGGAGACATTTTTGACATACAAATTCCAGTTAGAAGGGAGAGAGAGCTTTTAGCTGCAAAGTGGGAAATGAGGTTCTCCCATCATGAAAACTCTTGCCATCTTGTGCCCCTATTGTCATATTTGTATGTTTTTGTCCTAGTTCTGGTCCAGATCAGTGGGCGGAGGCATGGCCAGGACACTGTGTTATTCGATACCATCCTACATTGTGGTTAGGGGTGGGGATAGGGAAGGAAAGGCGTGGTTTCTGGTTGGGAGCAGGCGTGGTGGATGGAGTGGTTGGGGTGGGGTGCTGCCAGCTGTGGGCATGTCAGGTTTTGGTGAACATGTTTGCGTGTGACCAGAGGCTCACCTGACTGTCAGCTGCAACCTTTTTGGCCATTTTGCAGCTCTGGGGTTGGAGTTGAGAAGTGAAGACACAAAAAGGTAAAGATTGCGTGATGAAATAGGAACGGTTTACTGAAAACAACAAGATAAAACAAACAGCAACAGCAAGAATACAATTAGCAAAAGTGTACAAAGAGAGGGAGATTTAGATGCAAAAATGCTCACCAAAGCCTGATGTAACATGTCCATAGCCAGTGGCACTGCACCCTGCACTTGTTCCTGACTGGAAACCCTACCCCTTCTTCCTTTTCCCCTGCCCCCAGCCATAACGTAAGATGGCATTGAATAACACGTTGTCTTGGCCATGCTCCCTCACACTGATTTGGGCTGTCACTAGGACAGTGGTTTGCTTCCTTATTTAAAGAATTAACCTAGAAATGTTTTTACTTGCACCTTTTCCTTGTTGCAAGAGAAGGCAATGTCATCTTTGTTTAATTCCGCTTAAGTAAAGTTTTTCTGACTTCACACATTTTCACATGAAGTATTTAGAAATGAAACTGAAGTGTGGAATTTAACTGTCTCTTTTTTCACCTTCAGAGGGGAGCTCTTCCATTTTGTTGAGCCTCTTTTTACTGGTATGTTAAATAATTGGTTGGGCTGAATGAAATCTGGAGGTTTATGTTTTGACACATTCACCCCCATCCACTCCCTTACTCCCAAATTTGACATAAAAACTCATTTCTCATTTGAATGCTAAAACAGGCTTAGTACCTATAAACATCAAAACTCTTTGCCTAGGAATGCTTTGTGAATCCTTCCAAGCAGTGAGTCTGTTCTAAGTCATACATCTGGATGGCATGCTCAGTCCAGAGAAGGAAGAGGTATGTTTTGAAAAATCTTTATGATGGCTGCAGGGAGAGGGAGTGTCCTAAGACAAGCACGAAAGAAGGCAAGACAAGGTGAAAGTTGGAAATACTTTGTTTTCATTTTTTTCTTTTTTCTGTCATATTTCCCATTATCTTTTAAAAGGAATGATAGAAAAAGAGAAGAGAGCGCATGACTTTTAATATGGACCTAATCTAATGTTAAAAATAAGTTTTCCTCTTTCATGGAGAATGACCCTGTGTAGCTTTCTGAATAAATTAAATGCCTATTACATTATCTTGCTTCCTGAGGTTTTGTATTTCTGAGAGTTTGCTCATTAATGAGAGAAAAGGTAGTGAATCTCTAGACTCTGTTATTATATCTGACTCTTTTATGCAGAAATTGCAGTCCTTCATCAACATATAGTTGGTCTTTGTATAACTAGGAAGTCTAGGAAGGAAGAACTCTTCAGTCTTAATGGAGTATTGTCACAAAGCGCATATGTAAAGTTGGAAGGGCGGAAGAAGTAAAAATTAAAGTGTTATTTTTAGGAAAAAGACATCTCCCCCCTTTTTTTTTTTCTTAGTTAAAGCTGTAAACAATGTTTTATTGTGTAGTAATTAAGCACATCTGGATAGCAGCTATGGCAGAGAATGCCTGCTCATCTGAGATGTTCATTAACAGACCTCCATATTGTTTAACCAAATCTCAATAATTGCTGAACAAGCTTAGGATTTTGAGTGGCTCAAGTCACGTATTAGTTGAGAATTTAATCTGATCTCTATGAGCATTGCTAAAACTACCTACTAAGGAAATAAAGTCTGTAATTGTCTTTTTCAAAAACAATTTGTTGCTGAGACAGGTGTGGTAGGGTTTAGGTTTGTTTTTTTCTAGTTTTTAAGTATGGCATCAATTCTGAGCCATTTTGAAGAACTTGACAAAAGATGTGAGTGAACTCAACTTCTGAACTATGTAGAAGAACAGAGTCACATCACTAAAACTGTCCAACACCGATTACTACTTACTCTTGCATCCATCTCTACTTGTGTGTCTTTTTTTTGAGGAACAAGTCTTTTATTGGCACGGGGTCTTCATTTCACTGTGACAAGTGACTTACAGGCTCTCACCTGTTGGCTCACTAAATTTTAGTTCCTTCTTTTACTTTCCTGTTCCTTCTTTTTCTGGTCTTGCTGAATCAATAAAAAAACCAGAAAAGTCCAAATAACAAGCAAACAAAAGAGCAACCCAAAAAACACCATAACCCCATCCCTCAAATAGAACATAAACAGCCAAGTAGAACTCCCTATAACAAAAGAAATAAAACCTTAAGAACTCATTAAAAGTTTTTCCCTTTAGTATTATGACATATTTAAAATTAAGAGAGAGCTGTTGCATTATATTTACAGTTTATATCAATGCATAAAGTAGAAAAAAAAAAAGATCAAAATGCTAAAGTAAGGGAGAAAATGGACTGATATCACAATCTAGAACACCATAGTATCTGGTAGTAGCATCTGGAGCACAGTAATTTTCTTTTAATGCATTATATTTCTCTTTAAACATGTTAATTCCTAAGGTGACCCATTCTTACTTCGCTTATTTTAGATTTCTTAATCCGGAATATAACCTACTCCCACTGCCCTCTATAAAAATAGCCTGATGGTGTCACAGTTCACTTTTTAATTTGAAAAGCCGAATACCATATGTAATCCATTGTAATATAACTCATCTGTCACATTCACTCTGACTAACATACCTTGGCATCCGTTAACTGGGTCCTGGTAGGTATCATCATTAATGGAATTTAGGATTCTTAATTCATGTTTCATTTTTCTATCTCAAGCAGACAAAGCTTAGGTTGGTTTTTTCGAGTATTTTGTCCAGAAGAGCAAATCTAATAATAGTAGTGTCAACAACAATAATGAAAAAAGGACTCACTTTATTGATGCAGGTAAATTTATTTTTCTGAATTTGTATTTGTGATTTGTCTTACAATCCACATGTGGCAATGTAAATCTGCAAACATTTGATTTTCTGCAGATGTCTGTGAGCAAGGCTGTCAGGAACTGAGAAGCAGCATTTTCCTGCTATAAAATTAGATCATAATGTTGATAGCATATGGTGGTCTATTGGAAAGAAGTTTTATAGTCCAAGAGCCCCCAAAAGCCTGTCTGGAGAATGTTTTAAATTAAGAAAATGTACCTGTGTTGTCCATTGCTGCCTAGCCTTTTAAACCTGCTCACAAGTGTGAATGCAGCATGTCTGTCAAACTTTGTAAAATAAACATGCTTGTTAAAGTTTTTTTGGTTTTCACACATCCTATTCTAGGTCTGAGAAAACTGTCTGAGGCATTTGTAGCAGCTCATTAGGCTTTTCAGAACCAATGAGACACTCTACACCCTTGTTTTCACCCCTATATGAGATAAAATAGGTGGTTGGCTATAAATAACTAAAAGGGGAAAAGAATCACCACAATTCTCCCAATCTAAACCAAAAAAAATATCCCTGAATCTTAACCATCAAACCTTGTGATTTATCTTAGTGTCTTATTCTTCAATTACATGCCTTGAGGCTTTTTTTCTTCCTTGGGAGGATAGCAAATCCAGTGCATCTGACAACTTTTTTTATTTCAGTTTTTATATTACAACAGTTGCTCAGCTATCATCCGTGAACTCCCACAACAGTAAAAATGCTTTACATTTTTAAAATATGTCAGAATTCACACATACCCACGTAGAAACTTGGAGTATGGTGTGTCATCTAATCATTCTTCTCAGTTTTGCTCCATCTTCCTAAGAGCTGCTTCTCTCTCCTTTCACTTTTGAGTGAATATTGATGGGAGAGATAGGAAGGTAAATGTATAGATTCTTGACTTGTAGCAGTTGATCTGTGGCCCTCCTGGGATATTAGCCAATACTGAATTTGTCATAGTTTCCACATAAAAAAACCCAAAAGAATACAAAAAAAATCTTGGGAAAATTTGGGGCAGTCCAAAATTTTAACAACTTCTTTCTCACAGCATTATGAAGTGCTTTTTGACACCTATAGTATATATGAGAAGCACATATGAAGAAATGAGTGCTGTAACCATGATTGTTCCCCCATCTTTCCTCCTTCCCCTGAGCTTTTATATCTGAGCATGACTTTGTGTGGTATGGTCTGTGTGACAGCTGTCCTGCTCATGTCCTCTCTCAGCCTCTATCTTACCCTTAGCTGATTGTCTGTGCTGGCACAGTTCAGCAATAGGTGGAACACTGGTGTGCTACCAACACCATTTCAGGCACAAATGAAAACCAGAACACCTTAAGGGCTGCCCTGAAAAAAACTAATCCATCCCTTATTCCATACCATTTCTGTATCACCTGGAATTGATCTGTCTTACTGCCTGCTTGGAACAGGGGTGGCTCTGAAAGTATGTGGGCTACCCTGGGCCTTGTCTGCTTGTTCTGGATATTTTTAGGAGTGAATATTCCTCAGTATTTCTAGGCAACCTGTTTTGGGTTTTGATCACCTTTACTAAGAATGTTTTTTTTTCCTTTAATCTGAATTTCTCTTGCTTCAGTTTACATTCGTAGCCTCTTACCTTTCTGCATTTTTTAGCAATTCTGGCTCTGTTTTTAAATAGTTGAGTATAGCACTATGATCTCCCCTTGGCATTCTCCTGCAGAGGTTGAACACACACAGTTCTCTCAGCTGCTCCCATACTCCAGCCCCAAACCGTCTTGTTGTCTTTCCGTGTGTACCAGTATGTCATATACCAGGGAGCATAAAATGAAATACAGTACTCAAGATGTAGTCTGGCAGGTGTGGATTAGAGTAATAATTCCCCTTTTCTTGCTGGTTCTGCTGTAGTGAGTGCAGCCTAGCGTGCTCTTAGCATTGAGTTTCTGCAAGGGTGCATTTTTGACTTACATTCAAGTTGTCCATCAGACCTCTTGTGCAGAGCTGGTTTCTGCTCTGTTAGCTCTCATGCGGGACTGCTGCATGGGGCTTTTCTGTCACAGTAACAGTATTTTTGCATTGTTTTTTGCTGTTTTTTCTTGAGATTTGGCAGCAAATTTCTCAAGTCAGTTGCGATCTCTCTGAATCACAGCTGTTTACCCTAGTGTGTGAACCCCTCCCCTTAGTCACCAGTGAACTTGATGAGCTGTAGTCATCCCGTCATCCAGGCCATTTTGAAGGTGTTAAATAGAGAATTCTGAATATCTCAATATATATTATTATATATCTTAATATCTTAAATAGAGAATCATAGAATATCTTAAATTGGAAGTGACTCATAAGGATCATGTTGAACTCCCAGCTCCTCACAGGACTGTCTAAAACTAAACCATATGACCGTGACATTTTTATATGCTTCTTGAGCTCTTCCAGGCTTGGTGCCTTGGAGAGCCTGTTCCAGTGGCTGATCACCCTCTCAGTGAAGAACCTTTTTGTAATGTCCTGTCTGAAGTTACCCTGATGCTGCTTCATTCCATTTCTTAGTGTCCTGTCACTGCCCACCAGAGAGGAGATGGTTTTAAGGATGCTGTTCATCTCGTGCTCATAGGGTCAACAAGTCGAAGAGACCATGGGGAAGCTGATGGTTGAGGCCTGTAGACTGTAATTTGTGTTGCTGCTAGAATGCAGTCTGTTACAAAGCAAATGGTGAATTAAAGTTTTAAATGTCGCTTGGGTTTCATTTGTAATCCTATGGCTAGAATTTCTAAGTTGTCAGTACTTACTCTTTTGGTAGATATTGAATGATGGGGAAAGGGCTGAATGATAGTAATAGGGATACTAGTCAGAAGAAAAAGGGGACTGTGAAAACCTGACAACAATGTAGTGTTTTCCTGGGACAAAGGAATATTTTAGATTTTTGGATAGGTTTCTCATTTGATACCTGAGCATTAGCAAATCACTGTGCTTAGAATAATTTTGCTGCATTTCTTTTATTCATTTTGTCCAGCTTCCACAGAGGTACAAGCATTTCTGCAAAATACCTAGGCTTTACCTGAACAGATTCAATTTATACCTGGATAAGATAACCAGAGATAGCCCTTGTTTTGCTGATTCCTGATAGGATAAAACAATAGAATGAGATGGTTACAGTAAAATACTTGCAAGATTTCATTGCCTAAATGTTATATCAATTTTGATCTAATCACGGGCACCATCAACTAAGCTTTGGGTATGCTCTTTCAAATGCTACTTTTTGTTTTGCATGCTGGTTTTTTTTTTTTTCCTTTTGCTTACCTTTATATACCAGTACACAGAAAATTTTGAAATTTCTTCAGTGTTTTTATTAAGCTGTATATAATTATTTTTCCTTTTGTAACTTCTGTGTCACTTATGGAGCACTTTGCCGTAGTACTGTATATATTTAATGATTTAGCTGATCTTTGAAATAACAAGTATAACAAAAAATTCAATCAGTAGAGAGGTGGTATTTCTTCATTTGGAGAATTGGTTATTGTGTATTTCAACACTTTGTCATTTTTAGTTTGTGTTTATTCACCTCATTCCCTTTTTGTAATTAAAGTTCCTAAAGCATAGACTGGTTCTTTCTCTTAGTAGTTCAAACAGAGTTTTTTAGTGTATCTGCTCTTCTCTCAGCCTCTCGGAGATAGTCATTCAAGGCACCAAGAGAGATTTTTTTCACAAGTATCAAAGCTGAATAAAAGCACAGAGGCGGTATAAAATTGATGGGCATTTTCCTAAATCAAGATAATTTTGATGCTCATTTGACTTCTGTTGCTAATATATTGCTGAAAATTCTGCAAAGACTTGGTTAGCATAAGTGCTGCATAATGAGTGGAATTCATGAGCAGAATTAGTACTGGTAGATATTTAATAGAGTCTACAAGATTTTTGGATTTTTGTCAGAGAAGATTAACTAAGTGGGAAGTGGTGGAAGGATTTTCAGCCAAAATGTCTCAATCATATTCAATTCATCCATAAATGTCTCAATATTTCATTACTTGCTGTTATATACCTTAATGGGAATCTGTTGAATACAGTGTTGCTATTTTTAGTTAACTTGAGGGTATTTTGCTCTCTGAGATAAAATGCTCATTTTAATTTCGAGTTACACAGCTGTAATATGTAAAGTTTACTGTCCCTGGGGATATTTTGCTTTCCTTACAAATGGTTTAGCATCTCAACACTAAGTCATAATTGGCCTGATGAGTTCTTTCATTGCTGTCACTGAACACATGGGTGGGAAGAGCACACGTCGGCTTTGACGTCACCCCACTTGAGCCCAAGCTTGAGGAACATCTGCTGTTAAGGCTGTTGATTGCTGTGACACTTCATTGAAAGACTGAGAACTTTTTTGCCTCCACCTTATTTTTAAACTAGAAATGTCTTCCTAAAGCTACAAATGATCACATTGTAGAAATGCCATTAAGTTGCTGTATATGTATGCAATTAGTTTCAGATATAATTTAATTTTTTGAATGGTTGGTCAGTGAATACTGTAATCATGTTTCAGATTCTTGGTAAGTGATCAGAAACTTTCATGCTTCCCTTGCATATACTTTTTAAATTATTGAGTAAATCTCTTTCTGGTCCATCTGTTTGCTAAATGACTGCTGAATCTGAGAATTCAGAATTTAGCAGAAATGCACATAACAAATAATGATACTGTGTATTTTTGTTTATGTATGTACAAAATTATGCTTAATTTTTGATTCAAAAAACTAGCAGCTTTTCCAAAATCTTGTAAATTGGATGTAAACTTTGTTTTGTGGAAGCTTGTGACAATCTTTAACTGTTTCCCTTTGTTGCCACTATCTTTTCTTTATACACCTAAATTGGGAGGGGAAGGGAAAAACCCCCACAAGCTCATGACAAAGAAAACCTGCAAAGAAGCTTGCCAGGTCTAGTTAGTTTTTTTGCCTCATCTTTGTCCTCTATTTCTTTTCTTCCATGCTTTCAGAAGTGAAAACTATTGCACTTTGTATTTTTCTTTGTCTTCTGTTCTCAGTCTCTACCTTGAAGTCTGTAAAGTGGCAGAGTCCAAGCTTGTTTCCTCACACTGTTACTTTCTTTCCCTAACATTTTATTAGCTTTCCACTGATAGTATTACATTTCACATTTCACAGTGTCACATTTTCTTCTTTGTTTGTTCTTCAGGATTGAGTTATTGTATTTTATTTATTAAAAGTTATTTGGTGCCTTTCGTTATGAAACCATACATCTTTCCTTCAGTAAACATACCAAATGTTTTTCCTGTGTGGAATTTTTTTTTTTTCTTTATGCTTAATGTATTGTAGAATTTTCTATCCAAAAAGAATTTTTTTCTTGTTTGTTCTTTGTCTGTTGGGAAACATTTCAGTGACTCCCTTCGCACTTCCTAGCTTTCCGAGCGCTTGTGCCAAGGCCTGCTGTAATTTTCTGTGAAGAGCACTATTTGAATATAGAGAGTTGTCAAACATATGACTAATCTTTGCTTGCAACATTTCTGTTGTGTCTTGGCATTCAGACAGACTTAATTTTCATATGCATCTAACACTATATATCCAAGTCTGCAGTATTGCTAATTTGCAGCAGCCTTGGTTTGGGAATAGTTTGGATTTCCTGTTTGTAAAACTCATAACACAGTTGCCTGACTTTTTTTTATTTTTTTTGCCTCTGCCTCCCAGGTAACTTTATCAAGGTACAGTTTCCCAAAATCTTGATGTTGCAGTCTGAATCTCTGGATGTGTTTTGCATGTGTTTTTCACAATGCTGGACAATGTGAAGCATAAAGTAATTCAAAGCAAAATGAAATGAATATACCCCAGCATTTACCAGAATGATTCCACCAGAGGTGGGAAAAGGGTAGGGCTTTGAAGAAAGTTATCTGTCTTTGGGATTGCAAAAGAAGTTGTTGAAGGCTGATGTTCATGTGAACGGAAGATGCCCATTTACCTTCCCAACTGCAAACTCCTGGATTTATTTGTATATACTGCTAGAATATATTGATGTAATACCTGGAGAGTTTCATATTATTCTGTAAGCCATTTGCTTTAAAAGAAAACTGAAATGCTTTTTTGCCAGTTGGGAAATTGTAGTCCTTTCCCTCAAAAACAACTGAGTAATTTCTCCAGATATGTAGCGGCTCTCCTTCCCGTCTGAAGAGTCACTGCTGCTTTAGGGGTGACAAGGTAACTTTTATGTGAGACAGGGAACTCTACCAGGAAGGGTTGGGATTTCTGTCTCCAAGATATGTGTAGGGGAAAATTACTGCTGTTGCTGTGATTTATAGCATAACATTTATAATGCTTTATGACATAATCAGAAAAATTAGGGTTTAGTTTAGGTGAATTCTGGAATACCTTCTTGAGTAAAAGAAAGTATGGATACTTTTCTCCCAATTAAAAGTATACTTTGGGGTAATTAATTTTTTCTTTTATTCATAGATCACCTGTAGGGTATAGGCTCAAGTAGAACATGTTCATGAGCCATGTGGCCCATTACATTTGGAGCTCCCCCAAGGATGGAGACTCCGCAACCAGCCTGGATTTTGCTGTATTTAATTTTCTGTCTGTTGACTTGTGACTAGGCACCACTGACAAGAGCCTGCCTCTATCTTCTTTAGTTCCCAGCATCATGTTTTTAGATGGGTTAAATCCCCTGAGCCTTCTGTTCACCAGGCTGAACAATCCCAGCTCTTTCAGCCTCTCCTAAAATGAGTAGGCTTCAAATCAGTCCTGGCAGGTCTTAAGATAATCTTAAACTAACACTACAGTAGTGACTTGGAGAGTTATGGAGGAAAGGGGATGTTACCCTTAATTTGGGTGATGGGAGGATATGAAGGTGTAATATGTAAACACAGGACTTTTGAGAAGGTGCTCTGCTACTGTATGCACTGACTTCTTTGCAGTTCAGCCTAGAGTATGCTTGAGATCTGCAGTACGTAAATAAATTCATGTAAGAATTTGAGCAAAAAAGATTGTGCTTTTATTAAGTTAGAGCTGAAGCTGTCTGAAATGGAAAAAAAAAAATACAATCTTTTTGGCATTTATGGAACCAGTTTATTTACTTCAAAGGAGGAAAGGGAAGAATAAAAACTGGTCCAGCCAGCTTTTTTTTTTTTTAAATTGTCTATGTTGTTATTTTAAACATGCTTTTTTTTTTTTCCACAGTGTATTTGTTTTTTCTATGTTGTATGAGTGACTTGTATTTTTTAATGTTGTAATGTAGTTTCTGGTTAGATAACAGGCTGTTTTTTGTCTTTGGTTAAAAGTTGCTAAAAATTCCAGTCTGGAGTGACCTCTTGTAAAGTATGTAAAGTACAGGCAGACTACAGTGTATCCATTTTCCATCCTTATTGAATGACTTCTTTATGGTTTCTTTTTAGTCACAGTATTCATGAGGTTTGTCTTCTTCATTCAATTCCAAAATATCACTGGAAAACTGATCTTTATTTATACTCTAAAGCATTCAGATTTCTTGGCAATGCTAATACAGTGAGAATCAAATGGAAGTCCTCTGCTTTCCTGAACTTAATAGTGTTCTCTAAACAGACCAAGAAAAAAAAACAAAACCAAAAATCCAAAAATACCCCACAAAAACCAAAAACAAACCAACCAAACAAAAAACCTCCCAAAACCAAAAAAAAAAACACTCCTGCATTCTGGGGAAGATAAAGTTTATATTTGACACTATTCCGTGCTTCATGACAGTCCCTCTTTTACCCCTATTACTGTAAAGCTTTCTGGTAAATAGTATATTGATTTTACCTTTTGGGAACACAGTGCCTCTGCATGAATGGCTGTAGAGTGCCCCATATGAACATCTCTTCTGAAACACAATCTGCTGTAAAATATTGTAGTTATAGTTGATCCTCTATATACGTCCAATGAAGAAGTCAAAACCTCTTTAATCTTTCTTTTTATGCTGCAATAAATCAACTTATTAATTTCATAGACATTTGAAATTTTTTTTTATTTGCCTTTTTCCTTTCTTTTCCCTCTTTTCCCTCCCCTTCACATCTTCCCTGTCAATGTTTAAAGATGAAGAACATAAAGAGTGAAATTTGGGTGGGTGATGAAGTGGAGAGGAAGATCGTGCACAAAGGTGCATCAGTAGTAGCAAGCTGTTGGTCCATTCCCAAAGTTTGCTAGAAACTTGACCTGAAGTGTTTGTCTATTTTGGCTGTTTTAAAAAACACACTTTCATGTTCTCAAGACTCCAATAACATCTTTAAATAGTCCTGTACAATATGTACATGGATGTACCTTGCCAGATTCTTGGTTGTGTTTAACCAAAAAACCTCCACTAATGTCTTTGATTGCTTTGCTATTGAAAGGAGGCCTAGAGCTGAGGAAGATGGCAGTGCTTTCTGCCAAACAGTAATGTTATATTTTCTGTTACAGGCATTGATTCCTTTAGAGCTTGGAGAGACTCTTTAAAACTGTTCTGTGGATAGAGCAAACCAAGGAGATGTAATAATGCACTCTTGCCCTTTAATGTAATCTAACAAGAAGCTCTCTGCAGGCAATATATTTCCTTCATATAATCAATGCATGGAGGTGTGGAAGAATAAATTGATGTCTGATTGCCTAATGCTACAGAAGGAGAACACTGAGACATGAAGAGCTTATTCTTCTAATTTACCTTGTGTTTTTGAATGGGAAACCTGCTGTACTTGTTACCAGTACGTGATAGTTCAGAACAGAGGAAAATTCTCTTGGTATGATGACTTACTGTTATCCACTAGTTAATTCAAAATGGGAAATTTTTAGAGGTCAATGAAGTGTCAGGGAAAATATGCTTTTTAAGGGTATAATTGTGTTGACTAGTTGTTGTTTGCCACCAAATCTATGTTCAGCTCTTTTTTTTGTTCTGTTCAATCCTGTTCAAATTTGTTTTGTTTGTTTGGCCACACTGCTTTCCACAAAGAAGCTGTTTCCCTGTTGGAGGAAAAAATAATTTATGGAAAACATCTGAAGCTTCAGCAGATGCTGAAAAACTCACTGCGTAAATAACAAAAAAATTCCCCCACCATATGTAACCAAACAGCTTTTCCAGTATCAAAAGTTTGATATATCTCAAAGTTTGGTTACTTTTTTTCTTGTAATATCCATTTTTGAAATGCTGTTGTAGATGAAGGAAATTCTTAGCAATTGATTTCTAAACATTTTTTTAAAAACTAAAATTAGAGGCCTTCTGGTATATTTGTAAATTAGATTTCAAGTTGTTTTCAAGATGGTTTATAGTTTTCAGGAGATAAAGCAGTAATATTTTTCAAAACTTTTAAGTGTTAGTGGGTTAGAATTCATATATCTAGCTTTGGTATTTAATTTAGAATTTGTCTTTCTGCAGACTTTTTATGTTAATGGGCAGTCTCATTCAAGAATTAATTCAGAACAGGCACTTAGGTCTAAACCTAAGGTGTGGGAAGAGCCTGTCTTTCAACTCCTTTTATGTAGATAAGTTATTTCTGGCATTTTTCTGCATCACTGTGAGGAAAATCCAGTGTCTGATTCCCTCAAGTGGAGGGGAGGGAGGAGAGGCAGAAGCACCACAAGCACTGGATATTGGTAGTGAGGTGGTAGCAGAAGCTCCCTGGGGCAGCCCTCCCAGCTGATGAATGACAGACACATGGAGAGTGGCAGGGAATGGAGGGCCCAGCCTCCTGTTTAACATGGCAGAGGCCAGAGAAGGTGCTCTTCCAGGCAGGTTTGGAGTGTCCTTTATGGATGGAGTTACACAGCCCCCCTGTGTAACCTGTTCCGTGAACTTGCAGCTGTCTGGCTAGGAGGAGGTTAATTACTGCTAATGGTCAGATTTGCAGCAAAAGCAAAGAACAGTGCGATTTGCTCTGCTGTATCTAGCCTAGAAGGGCTGCTTAGAAGGAGAAGTTGTATTTTCATTCCATGAACTGTTGCATTTTCTAAAACAAGACCAAGCAATTACATGGAAGAGTAACTTTATCCTAGAGTTTCCTCTGGACACAATAAAGTAGCTGTTCTGCTGCTTTGCTTTTATTGTGTTTGTAGTCTTCTGTGCTTTCTGGTCAGCATTCTTAGGCTGGACTGATGGTGCTTGTCCTATTCCAAGTTATTTCCAGTAGTTAGTGATGACTGGTAAGACTCCGATCTCCATACGGTTGCCTTATTCTGCCTTACACAATTCACATACACTCAGGTGTTAAATTCAGTCACAGCTAGTGCATGGATTATCCTTGATTTCTTGGCATGATAAATAACGTAGGTTAGAACTTGCTGTCAGGAGCCTCTGTTACGTGACTAGTGTGAAATGTTTGTTTAAATAAAGTTACAGAGCACTTCACAGCTGTTGTGTGTACTGGTAGAATGGTGTTCTTGCTGTGTTCAGTAACAAAGAAGCAAAAGTCAGGCACATGTGACTGCACAAATCAACTACAGCACAGTTGTGTACATAGATAAAACTTCATACAGCGATGTGTCAGCCCATAATGGAGCACTTCAAGGGCTCAATAAATCTAAATGGGTTAGTGACTTTGATAAACCAGCATGATGGTTATTTCAATTCAGATCTTTTAAGCTGAGTTGCCCAGTATTTTTGCCTATTTGAGAGACATCAGTGTCTGCCTGCTCTTGAAGCTCTACTTGAAGGATAGTAAATTCTCTGAAACAGTAAATGCCAAGTGTTTCAGGTTGCTGCTTAATGGTAATAGTGACAAAAAGATTTTCTTATTGTGCATGAAAAACTGTTAGAATTGTTGATCTATGTATCTGTATTATCTACATATATAGTTATCTGTATTATCTACGTATCTATATCTATCTACATACTACAGTTTTTTTTGGTTTGAGAGTCAGCTCTCAATGGACTTTTTGCAGCCTATTTGTGGAGTGGTTTGTATTAATAAAGTTGTTTATTAGAGCACTCTAATCAGCTGTTCTGTTCAACTGGCTGAAGTGTTCACAGGAATTGGCTGGCCTGTTTTAATTTGCTTATTGGTAGGAATTATCTGGTTTTCCTGTTAAACAAATATATGCAGACTTAGAAGTTGCAGTTCTCTAGGTATCAATTTATAGGTTAGCAAATACTCTCTCATGAGCAAAAATATTGTGGGGAAGGATTGAAAAGACGCTTTTCAATTTTACTTTTGGGATGACTATGTGCAAGATGCTGGTAAAAAAAGAAGAAAGCTTTAGTCCATTACTTCATCTTCCTATTTGGGCACCCATTAACAATGGGAAAGGTTTGGCTTTTTTTTTTTTAATAGAAAAAGCAAATGCTAGAGGTATGTCTCTCTTTTCAGTAGTGTCTAACATGTCTTACGTTTCAATTTCCTTTCTTTTCCACTGATAAACTTTATTCAAATAATTGGTTCTTTCTGAGCCAACAAAGGTCCTGTGAAATAGGTGCTTGTAGCCTTGATTACTCCATCATCCCTGTTATTCATCTCTGAAACATGTTGAGGTGGATTCTGTAGCTAGCCCCATATTCAGCTGCTGGAACTCTTTCCTGTCCTGTCTCCTGCTGTTCTTCATGGGCATTGTTGTTGCCTCAAAATGTCACAAATCCCCTACTGCAGTCACTAGGGAAAAATAAAGTATTTATGGTAAATTCCAGTGACTTTTCAGAGGCTTCAGATTTATAGTCAGTTTTAGACAATATTCCTAGGAACTGTCCATGGCATCCTTTCTGTTTGTTTATTCTTGGCAGGCAGGGGCAGGTAACACCAGTATTAATCTAGCAGCATTTCAGCTGTATGTACTGCAATTTGTGAGTGCCACTGAGTGGTGTTAGGATGTGTATAGAATCATTGAGAAGACTTAAAGCTGCAAGCTACAAATTCCGTGACGTAATGACATTTGGTCTAGAATTATTTTGTTACTTGGAAACAGCCCAAAGTAACTGTAATGTGTTGTTCTTTGTAAAGTTCATTGTAATAATCCAGTTTGCCATTAAAATTGGTGTGTTAGAAAGGTGTTAAAAGAAAAGAAAAAAAACCCAAACATTGTCTAAAATGAATTGAAAACTGGAGGGACTATTTTGGACTGAAAATGTTCCAGTAATTTAGCAGTGTTTTATTCCAAATTAATGTGATTTTTCTTTTTTTTTAAATCATGTGATAAGATGATTTTGAGGAATACAGCTTTAGAGACATTGATTTTGACACACCCAAATCAGTAAGTTGACTGACACCGTAGTCTTCCCCATGGAGGTAGGAGCCTTTGGAGCTTCGTTTGAAAGTACACTTTAGGGATGCTGTGCAGAGAGAAAAATGTAACAGGATTATACCACAGAAATGCATTTGTTGTCTCCTTGGACTGAGTGTGGAAAGTGGATGGCAGGCAAGGCAAGCAGTGAAAAACTTCTGAAAAATATAGTGGGGAAGCAGCTGAAGGGAGGAGTTTTGGATGAAGCAGAGAAAGCAAACCAGGTGGAAAACGTCTTTTTCAGAACAGCCTGACAGAGAGATGAGTATTTTAGCAGAAGGAATGACAAAGGAGGACAGACTTAAAAGATGGAAGCAGTAGAGTTTAGTGAGAGTATTTGCAGAGGAAGAAAGAAAGGTGATGAAAGATGAGACAGCCTGAGGAATTGGGTAGTGCTGTCATGGAAGACGGCAGAGTTGCCTCCAGAGAATGTGTAGATGGAAATATTTAAGATCTCAAATAAATATTACATGCTTAGGCAGCTGAGAGAAATCCCTGGTTTTTATTTTTGGTGTTACTGCCTCTGGGGAAAACTGCTAAAAAGTTCATGTTGTGCATTCTCCAGATGAACTGTGGTGCAGAAGGATGCTAGTAAACTTTTGAGCTTCTGACCTATAACTGAGCACAGATACTCTTCTGAACCTGTTTTTCATAGCACTCAGTCAGATGAGGAGCTGGTTCTTCTGCCATTTTATCTGCACGTGCTACAAATATTAAATCTATTGCTGTACGGTTTATTAGCTAGAATCAAAGCAGTAATGACATCAGGTCCAAGATAAATATGTATTGTTTATACCACTGGAAGCAGTAGAGTGACTTGAAGTTGCAGGGCTATCTGGTCCTATTTTGCTTGACAGTTCCTTATATCCACAGATATTCCCAGTCCTTGTAAATAGTCTTTCTTTGTGTCTGATTTCACTTGTCTGTTGTGACTGAATCTTTTAGCTCTATGTTATTCTGTATAGAATGTAGTAGAAGTGTACAGTAAGAAACCAATATGTGTTTATCACCTTGCACAAAGTCAGTTTTGTTCTCTCTGTTATTGAAATTATACATGAAACCCAGTTAGAATTTGTAAGTTTTATTAGTATTTTTAAGATAGATACTTTCTCACCACAGGCTTTAAAATTGTAAGAATAGACTTGGTCATCTCTTTAAAAACATCCATGGACAACTGAGCAATTTGCATACCTGTGTGGGTGTTCTATGGAAGAAAAATGAGAAGCAAATAAACCTACAAAAAAAATTAAATCAGGAAAAATGTTTTTTGAATGTTATAAAATGAAAAATAGTTTTTCAGATAATTTTCAGATAGTTTTCAGAGAATTTATAGCCTTCTAAATTTAAGTGTGATAGTATTTAAATAAAGAGATAAATTGGATGTGATGAACTGATGTGTAAAGTTTATAATGCACACAATATTTATTTGTTTAGGGCAGTGACTTGCAATTTGTTTCAGATATTCTGATTTTTGAAAATCTCTACACTGTTATGCAAAAGTTTTTGATAGAAGTTCTTGTGAAAATATGCTTGCTTAATAGCGACTGAATCTGAATCAGTACATACTGCAAGTTAACCAGTTATTTTCATCAATAAAAACAGTGGGAAGAAGTGAGCCTGCACCCCAGGCATGAATTTTGTTAATTTTTGAAGTTCCTGCAACTGGCAGCATCTGCCATTTTCAACTTCTGTAAAAATGTGCTGTTTGAATATTTGGTACTTGATAAATTCCATTTGTATGTTTTCTATATATCCTCATGTAATAATGATTGTATTTAAAACATTGCAATGTTGGAAGGTGAAATAAAGACTAAGAAAGTAGAAATGTGTGCAATAGTGATTTTTAATTTTCCATAACATATGTAATTCAAACTGATGCAAGTTCACTCATAATATCAGTCTAATTCAAATAGAGTTGATTAATATTAGTAAATGTTGCATCAAGTAATAATGCCAAAGGAATGACTGAAGTTGCAAATTGGAAGTGTGAGCTGTTAATTACTGATTGTCTAGTTCCTGAGGTAAAAATTAAGTATGTATTGAAAAAACATATTTGTAAGTCTATCCCAAGAGCAAATATCACTCAAAATTGAGGCTGTTTCTTTTCAAATTAGGCAACTTCCATTCTTAAATTTTCTGCTCTGTGAAATATTTATGAATGTCTCTTAAAGACAGGAATCAAAATTTTGCTTTTGTTCTAGCTAGTTAATATTGAGAATGCCCTCAGGCACATGGTATGATCCTTGGGGTGTCCAGGAGTTGTACTCAATGGCCCTGATATGTCCTTTCCAACTCAGCATATTCCGAGATTGTACTTTATAAGAAAACACCTGGACATTTACATGCCCTTTTAATCTAAAGGATCCAAATGACAGACTTTTTGGTAACAGGAGTGATTATAAAAGAAGATAATGATACAAACAGAAGGCTGTAGTGCATTTCAGGAAGCATGTCTAAAGATCTGTTTTAGGGGGAAAACAGTACAAAATAAGCTGGAAGAATGTTACATCATGTAATTTTTTTAACAGTGAAAGTGATGAATGCAGAAAGTGGTATATTTAAGGAATGTTTGATTTTTCTGAATTGCATCCAGAGGGCTATAATACATAAAAAAGGGACAAGTTTTTCCTGTGAGAATATGAAATACCTATAAATTCTTGTGCACAAACTATGATTACCAAGATTTCCATTCTAAAATTGATAATTGCATATGCAAATCCAGATGGTTTTTGGGATAAGGTTCAAGCAGATGACTTTTTCAGGATAGCTACAATTTGGATTTTGTTTTCATCTATGTATCAAACCGTTACTTTAATGAAAAATTTCACTTGGCAGAGTTGCTTCATAAGATCTAGTACTGAGATGCTTGTTTCAAAAAACAAGTGGTTTGTCTTTTAAGGACATTCCAGTGTGAGTTGAGTATTCGTTACTATGAGGCTTGTTCTGTATGTGTCTATAAATTAATTTGGAGAAATATATTCAAGACTCTTCGATTTTCAGGTCATTGAACTGAGGTTGGAAATTTTTCTAGGCATGCTCTACTAATCACTTGGCTTCTTAGGAAAACTTGATATTTAATATGGTTAGTATTGTACGGAAGTAAATTCCTGTTCCTTCTTCCTTTTGTGTGTCTGTCTCCATGAAACACGAAAGCCTTCCTAGTGTAACAAATGACCATTCTGATAAGTATACTATTTATGACTTCTTTGAGAATAAATTACAATGTTTCTAAAATTGATGGGAGACTGAATACTGATGTACTTGTAGATTAACTGAAATATATGTTTGGCTGCTTTTTCATTATTGAGCTTTGTTGTGTTTTATTTGAAGGGCCATTCAACTCATTTAAGATTACAGTAATGAAAACAAATCACAGTAAGCCTTGATATATGCAATCTCCTAAATTTACACTGAAAACTAGATTGTCCAGGTGTCTTAAAGGTAATGAAGTTAGTGTGTGATTTCATTCATATTACTATTATGATGAGAAAATATATGCATTCACAGAAGGAAAATAGCAGCAGTATAAATGTTTACAACAACACTAGTACTTTCAATTTTGATTCTCTAGCTCGAATTTTTTAGTTTTTTCAGTGAAGGAAATGAATTCAGTTGCTGGTCCATAACAGTGCTATTTCATTTGTAGGTAAGGTATTGAGAAGACACAAGAAATTATCTTGGCATATAGGACTGTATTTTGATTTCACTGACTAACAAAACAGTGATGGTTTTTACCCTCTGAAGGGAAAAACATTATACAAAAGTAAATATTTTAGTCATTTAACAATGTTGTTATGATTGAGTTTTTACTTTTTGCAGTCATACTGTTCAGAGTAACTTAAAATCTGCTTGTGTGTGTATTGCCAAGATAAACATCTTCAAGATAACCTATGCTTTAAAAGGGTGTTTGGTATTCTGTTTCCAAGGGACAATACCAGCCGGTGAAAATAATGGGTTGCTTAAAAGCTTATACAAAACGTGTCTGAGAAATGTTCCACGTTTCTCAAGTATTAAGAGACAGCTTGGTCAGTAATGAAAACTTTTGAGATGAAATTTTGAGTTTACCGTTGCTGTCATGCCTCTAAAACCCAGCAACTTTTGTATACGCTGTGTGTTACACACATTCACAGCCCCTCCTCCCCCAGCACAGGAATGGAGTACACGTGTTCACTTGTTTTCTAAACTCAAAGAACACAGTACAAATCTTTGCTATTAAGAAGTGAGGGCACAGTGCAGTGGAATGTACCATGGTAATACTGGGCATGCTGGCAACGTTGCTGGCACAATTCAAACCTCAGTAAAGTTTGCCAGATGTTGGTTCAGTGAACCTCTGATCTGAGCTTAGGGTAGGGATTATTATTGCCTTATGATTTCTTGTATGATTTTGTGTTCTTGTAACACAAAAGCTTTGAAGAAAAATGATTTTAAAAAAATCAGAACATGGAACATCTGTAGTGTGGTTTCAGGATGGTTAGGATGCTGTGAATGAATTGTGAAGGGCTTCAAAATATGTGACCATTTATTCCTCATATGAATTTCTTCTGGGGAATTGATGATGTACCTTCAGAGTAGGATAACTGCACTGTAGGGTGTGCAGGAATACTACCAGGAAAGGGGTTTCTGCTTGTGGCATCTGGTGAAAAAGTTGTGGCAAATTGGGATATAATGGCTCTTTCAAACATGTCGGTAGGTATGTGTATTTTAAATGGAATACACATAATGCTATGACAGATTCTGTTTCAAGATTCATAGTATCACATACCTAATGAATTGCTTTAAGTGCAGTTATGTAAAAATGTGTGACCTGGTATTTGAAGCAAAAGATGATTTGGAGGAAGAAAACAGAATAAAGTAGGTAGCAAAAGGCTAGTTTTTGAATCGTAACATTAAGTGTCAAGTATTTTGTCTAACTGTCAAAGATTTTCATCAGTGTAGAATCAATATTAAATTTTGTCAAGTTGTTAGATTGGAAATGGCGAAGGAAACAAGAAGGGTGAATCAAAAACTTACTCTGCCCAATAAACGATCTATTTTAACATCAACAGTAGCCTACTTAAATATTTCTGGACTTCATTCCCCTGAATCATAATGTGCTTATGAAGTAAGTGAGTCTCCATTAATGGTTTCTGTGGGTACTTTGTCAAAGCAGCTGGTTTTCATGGTAGCATTGTAGGCATATTCTCCACATGTGCATAGCTTGTGTTGCTCAACCAGCAAGAGTGAACAGATACTAAATTCTTACCAAGGAGATGAATGAAGGAGACATTTTGAATACTGGTGTGGTACTGATTTAGGTCCTCTGGTTTTGTTATTTTCTTACAAAATCATGTTTTCTTCATCCTTTATAGCAGTTCTGAATTTTGAATTGAAGTACACTGTATATGAATCCCGTGTGTTGGCTTCATTTGCATAGTAATATAAAAGTTCTCCATTTATAGAAGCATTTTCCAGCTTCTAAAATACGTTTTCCCAAAAGATTAGATGTTAGGTGAGTTAACACATCTGGAATTGAATTACATCTGCCATACTACCTTTATTCAGTTCATTTGACTTCATAGAGATGTGTAGTGGAGGTTTAACTTCTTGCAGTAACGAGTTCTTGTTTTGTAGTGTCTCTGTAAGGATTAATGAAGTACTTTTATACGAGATGGCTGAAGGTAAAAGTATTGAATATAATCACATAAAGGGAATTAAACTTTTCTACTGTAATTAATATTCCAGCCCATAAAACAGAAATGTATGTTCTTCCAATGCACAGGTTTAGAGCAGCTGTCCCCAAAGAGTACAAAACCAGAGGAAATGTCCAGGCTATCCTCTTGCTGGAGCGTGTGCCTTAATGATACTGCTTCCATTTGTCATTTGGTCCCAGGAGGACTGACATCCATAGCATTCGCAGCAGGGCTGTGAATTAAAGTTTCTGACCACCCGCTCTCCGTAATTTTTATCTCTGTGTGGTTCCCAGGCTGTGTGCAGGATGAAACAGGGCTCAGACAAAGAACAAAAAGCAGATTTTTGGGCCATGTAGTCTTAATGTAAGAGGGGACTTTGCTGAAGACCCTCATAGCTGTACCAGTTTATGGAATGCTTTAAAAGCCAGAAAGCTGGATAAAAATTTAATTATCAGCCTCTACTCGAGCATTCCAATTTGATTTACATGTAAATATCCAACAAGAAATATGTTTAAAAACAATGGAGATGAAAAGTCCCATTCTGCCATGAATAACCTACATATAAAACTTTGTTAAAATGGTAAATTGCCTTTCTATATGAAGCAGACATTTTAAAAAGATAACTTGAGTTTATTTAAACTAATTTTTTAGCAAATCTGACTCAAAATATTTTTCTAATATTTTGTATTATTAAGTGTGACTTGGTTAGACTGTCAGATTTTTGCTAATTTTTTTTGGTTGATGTTCCTGCTTAGAGTATATACGACAATATTCCTATCCTTAAAAGGTTTTTCACTATTTTATAAATATATTTATTCTGTTTTAACAGGGGTTGGGTATCTTACCTGTGAAAACATATGTGTGTGAAGCTAAAGCTGTTTTATGGTATGTAGTATTTATAAAATGAGGTCATTCACTTTGGGTGCTGAAAGCTGTTTCAGTTTAATTTAAAAATCATAACAGAGTTTTTCCTGCTTCTTCATAGCTTATCTGAATACCTCATCTGTAGAATTTTGCCTAGCATGGCAAATTGTTGTTTTGTCAAAAAAACATGTTTTGGTTATGCAAATTTTGCTGGTTAAAGGCTTCTTACAATTGTTCCTCAAAATCTGAGACATAGAATGCCATCCACAAGCTAAAGAGGGGTGGTCCGTGGCAGCATTTTCCTCCCCCTGGATAAAACTCTCTTGTTTGACTGCCAGGCAGCCCCTTTTGGGGACAGGTTCTGATGTTCCTGTTGGTAACTAATGGTCTCCTCCTCTGGCATCACCAGAGAGGTGAGCTGCAGTTCTGTAATCGGTGAAGGAAGACAGTCTTAAGGTACATCACACTTGAAAGATTGCAAATGTAAGGAAATCAGCTTGTAGTCACTACTGTATCCTGTGAATTGTTGTTAATTAAAATAGCTCTACTTTCAAATGGCTAAAAGTTGACTTAGTTGGTGACTTACACTACTCAGCTCTGGTGAGGCGTATTTGGAATGCTGTGTCCAGTTCTGAGCTCCTCAGTAAAAGAGATACATGGAGCTCCTCGAGCAGGTTCAGCAGAGGGTGACAAAGATGATGAATGGACTGGAGCATCTCTCTTTCCAGGAGAGGCTGAGGAAGCTGGGCCTGTTCAGCCTCAGAAAGAGACAACTGAGAGGGGAACTCACCCATGTCTGTCAGTATCTGAAGGGAGGGTGCCAAGAGGATGTTTCCATGTTCTGCCAGTGGTGCAGAGCAATAGGACAAGAGGCAACAGGCAGGAACTGATGCACAGGAGGTTCCACCTGAACATGAGGAAGAACTCCCTTACTGTGTGGGTGACAGAGCACTGGAACAGGCTGCCCAGAGAGGCTGTGGGGTCTCCCTCACTGGAGATACTCAAGAACTGTCTGGATGCAATGCTGTGCCGTGTGCTCTGGGATGACCCTGCTTGAGCAGGGAGGCTGGACCAAGTGACTCTCTGGGCTTGCTTCTAGCATTACCCAATCTGTGATTCTGTGACTTGCACGGTTTTCTGACAGGATGATGTGTTTTGGAAAGAGGAGGAAAACATGAAGTTTCATCTCTCCCCATAAAAGTGTATGGAAAATCAGTAGGTTGTTCATCTTCTACTTCAGTTTCTAAAATGTTGAGAAGTCTTGCTGCTACTGGCATTTCTAATAAGTTCTGTATAATTATCTCAGCCCTCAGTTTTGAGAAGGTGGCAATCCATAGCTAGCAGGAATAGTACATTATCATCTCTCTAATCACATTTTCTATTTTTTTTTTGTGAGGAATGTTTATTGATTCATATTCACCAAGCTGTTATGTTTCAAACATGAAAATTGTTAGTGGGTGGCATACTCTCTCTTATTGTGCATGTGTATCAGAAATCATCTGTCATCTGATTTAAACTTCAATTTAGTCAGCAGAGCATCTCAATTTGGAGAAAATTTGACTCCATTATAAAACAATTGTGATAGGATTATGTTTTTATGGTAATGCATGTAATTTATTGCTCTTATTATCATGCAACAGATTGTAGAGTAATGTTTTGACTTACTCCTTTAGAAATGCTTTTGGAACCTGAACATTATAACATTACTCTTATGTGGATTATTTTCTTTTTTTTTTTCTTTAAAACTTTAAGGAGACATACACTGGCCTGACTTTCATGAATAACATTATAAGGAATTTTCAAAATGTATTTGGTACTATGAGACAAGTAAACAAGGGATATAATATTTGAAGGAAAGATGGTGAAGGTGTTTATTCAAGAGTGAAATGAAGATCTTTTAATTAAGTTACAGAGTTCCAGCTGGTTTTGTTTACCATAATCTTGTATTTTGCCACATGCACTTGGGTTATATCTTGTCTCTTAACAGATTCAAGTGCTAAAGTTGTGAATACACAGTTGTTAAATCAAACAACCTTCCTTTCCTGAGAGGAACTTCATAAGATTTTTGCAAATACTGAGCTATAATAGCAATTCCAATTTCATGAAAACTTCTAATTGAACCTACTGGCCAAATCCATATAATCCCTGGGTGGCTGCATTCTGTCATTTTGGATTTTCTCTTCTTTCTTGAAACACGAGATCTTGTGCTGGTCAGCAAGTTCTTGTGTTCCAGAAGTGTAAGGGCTGAATCTCTTGTGGCTGTTGGCCAACTGACAGCTTCCCTGCAAACTGGACAGTTTCTTTCCATCCAGAAATGTCCTTGTTAAGGGATGGCAATCCTATGAGACCTCTCTGATATTTGTAATTACCAATTTTAATTTATATGCCCAATCTATTCTATGATTAGAATACGAGAGATATTCATGTACTCAAAATTGCATGTAGCTTAAGGTTTTTTTGAAAGAGGAACAATATGCATTACTTTCCTGACAGAAGAAAAAGAATATTTTGTGAAGATTTTTGCAAATGCTTCTTCCTTTGCATTACTGTGTCCTGAGAACAGTTATTCAGTTGACAGCTATGAAGAACCGTGTGTGTGTGGGTCAAGCACATGCATTCAGAGTTATCTCATGTTTTTGTTCATTTTTGCTTTATTACAATGGGATACAGTCCAGACTAGGTATCTTTCAAATCTAAAAACTTAATTTTAGTGTGATTTGTAAGTGCTTTTTTCTCAATTCTGTTACTAGAAGATAATCAGTGAATTTCAGATTATAAAAAAAAATAAAAATTAACTGAGGTTGAAATGGTGATTATTCAAGCCACTGACAAATTTACTTCTTCTATATATGAGGAGCAGGGGGAACTTAAGGAGTTATGTAAGGACAAAACTCAAATCTGATTTATGCAAATTCATACTTAAAATGGTATGTTAATTATTTTCTATTGTTGCTGGTCCTCTGGCACCCTCGGAGTTGCTGCTGATATTCATGTAATTCTGTGCATTGTCCTAAAGTTGGTGGGAGAATGACTAAATTGTGTGAAATGTTGTGTTCTTAAATCTTCATAGAGAAAAATCTGTGATGTTGATGATAAAGCTATTAATTTATTTGGAGGAGTTTTTTAAATTATATGGAATAGTTCAAGCAACAGATTTGCACATGAGCTCTGCTCGTCCTGAAGGGCAATGCTGCTTTGTCACCCTGCTTTTGTCATTACCTTGCGAAGGTGGGAGATCAGATAGGACACTTGAGAAATGTACATTTTGATGGTAACATCATAGGTGAGAGCATCATCAGTAGGGGCAAGAGCTGTCAAGTTGTTTTTTTTTTAATGTTATCATTTTATTTACTATTTGACAGACTGCTAAACTGTCCCTCAGAAAAGTTTTTGTTTTCTTCGTTCTTAAGACTAAACTTTAAATTCAAGTTTAATCACTTTCCTGATTGTCTTTAAACCTTTCTTCTTTACAATCCACAAGTATGTCTGCATTTTTCAGCTTACTTCACTGTCACTAGAGGACATGGAATGACTCACATGTACACTCACAGGGGTAGGATAGAAAAAGACCTCCTTTTATTTTTCTGACTCTAGTATTTATAGATTCTCTGCAATGACCAGGGATTGGATAATAAAGTTACCATCTTGCCAATCACACTGGTCGTATGAAACGTCCAACAAGGGACGTTATCAGAAGGAATGTGGTAAACATGTTATGTTTATAAAACCTATATGGGAAAGCAACAGAAACTATGAAAAACATTCTCAGGCGGCTTGCTTTTCAGGGCGACACCTCACAATTAACATTACTGGTCTTTTTCTGTTTACAGAATGTTTATTCTCTCAAAAATGCTTCATTCTGTTCTCTGCTATAATAAATGTTGTTTCTGCCATATAGCAAAGTAAATCACAAGGTAACAAAGATCTCACAAGGACTGAGATCTTCACTGAGATAGCTGAAATTAATTTTAGAGTAACAGAGGTGAGCCACATAATGGGGCGCAACACATGCCTTTTGTACTTAAGTGAAGCATTTGGACAGTATGATGTTGGAGCCATTTCTTGCTCAGTAATTTACCTAATTGTGAAGTCTCTCCTTTAAGAAAAGTAAACTCTGATCTTCTTTGCCCAAAGTAAACTCAGACTTTCTTTGCCAATCTTTTTGTATTAGCTTGCAATTAATTAAATTTATACAGGTTGTTTTATTCAGATCCTCTGCCTTTTTTATAAGTCAAATTATTTATCACTTCATTGCTTTGCAAGTTTTTTCCTGCTGTAAGCATTTTTCCCTAACAAGGAGATGTAACTACA
Source organism: Pseudopodoces humilis (assembly GCF_049639895.1). Classification (NCBI taxonomy): domain Eukaryota; kingdom Metazoa; phylum Chordata; class Aves; order Passeriformes; family Paridae; genus Pseudopodoces; species Pseudopodoces humilis. Next base: position 38,925,066 of record NC_142205.1, read on the forward strand.
GCTTTAATAATGTCTTTCAATGTAATGGATTATAAAAGATTCTGAAGAAATTGGTACAAGCAAAGTTATAATTCTTTGTGCTATTTTTCTTTGCTTATCTAATGACAGCTCTTTCTGCAGAATAGACAAGCTTTTATGTCTCTCTACAGCTTTATCATGTGACTGCCTTACTATGAGCATATTTCTTGATATATTCTCCATATTAGGGAACAGCCTTTAGTCTAGAATAAAGGGCTAAAGACTGCATAAATGGCAAGCCAATTTACTGAGGATTTTTCTTTGTCTACATCCTGCTTTTTTAACCCAAATGTGAAATTTTTTTTATAGGTATTTCATTTTGGGGTTTTGAATTTAATTTCTTCTGAGGCTTATCAGCTGTCGTGATGCCAAGACCTTAAAAAAAAGAAAGGTATAGAAAACCAATTCTAAGCAGGAACAGCAACAACAAAAATAAAGGAGGAACAGAGAAAGTTTTCTTCCTGGAAACTTTGCAAACTAAATGAAAGACAAATTGATAAATACAGACAGGTAAGAATCAACAATGACGGGATGAAAATATTGATATAAAAATAAAGAGGGGGTCAAAAATTGGTTCAGTTACTAGTTGCAACCTTTTGTGTTCTTATATTCTTAATGTGGTTTCATTTACGCAGTAAAGCCTCTGGCATTAAATGGAATCTGCTCTGCATTTACACCAGAGAGATCTGGTGTTTACAGGAAAAAATATCTCCCATGGGAGGGGACTCCAAGGGGAGGACTGTGTCTTTAAACCTTTTGGTTTTCCTCCTAAGATCATATCACGGTTAGCTTGTGCTCAAATCATTCTAGTGCCACCTTCTTCTTAATTTCACTTGTTCTTTGGAGGATATGGACCAAGGTGAAAAGACATCAGTGTTATCATGCAGACTGTGATAACGAGGAGGAAGAAATCTGAACTGAGAATGAGGCATCTGTGAAAGTGGTTCTCAGCTAAGCATTTACTGAATCATAGAAAATCAGAGTTTGTTGGAAAGGACTTCAGGGGTTATCCAGCCTAAACTTTGGGCAGACCTGGGCTGTGGCCATCCCTAGGTCAGATCTCTCTCAGGATTCTGGTCCTGGACACTTCAAAGGATGTGGAGATTCCATAGCCTCCATGGACAACAAATCAAGAGCAGCATTACTTTTCTGGGGATATGTTGACTCGGTAATGTTCAGCCTGAAGCTCTCAAATGTCAGTTTGTGGCTGTTTCCCCTTGCTTAGCTGTCTGCCACTACTGAACATTTAGCGTTAGCATTGTGTGCTCATGTTCCATTAAAACTCACAGCTGACGTGAAATTTAGCAGTAATCATGTAGGTAAGAATCTTGTTTTCAAGCTTAAATTTTAAACCTGTGAAAACTCAAGGAAAGAAATAGTCACCTCTACAACTTTTCAACATTTCAGGCCTATTTCTGAGGGGAGGCTATTCTGTCAGAATAGGATAATTCAGTAACCAATATGTATTTGCACCGTAATTGTTGAAATGAGAGAACTTTTTCTGTTGTCTATCATTGAAGCATTTAGCTCTCAGAGCAGGGGAATGAGTAGCTAGTTGTGTACCAGAAATGCAACTTAGCTTGCCAGATTACTTGTGAAGCAAACCTGTGTTTGACATCTTTTTTAGACAAAGGAGATACCTTCAGAGTAGATGCCGATTGGAGTACTTTTGTTATAAAAGATTGAAATTCTAGTGTAAACTATCCAGATGATTACCTTCCTCAGAAACTTTAATTATTATTTTCTGCTCCTGTGTAGTCTTAAATGTATGTGAATTAACCATTTGTGCTTTTCTTCTAGTGAGATACTGTCATCTGTTCTCTCTTTCTGATGCAGGCCATATGTGCCAGAATTTTATCTGCACACTCACTTGCTATCAGCTGGTTTAACAAAAGTGTACTGTTCAAACTTCTCCTCTTTATAAAACATATTACTTGTTTTTCTATGCTAATGATTCAGTGGCATTATAATATAATTTGTTGTAGTGATACAGCAGACAGTGAGAAGATGCAAATTTTGAGTGTGTGCAGTTAATGAAATGTATTTTGACAGACACCTAGTAATTAGACTTTAAAACTGATTTTCCTTTTGCATTTAATTATGTTTTATTTCAGCTCTTTGCTGAGAAGCTTTTCATTAGCTGTTAGGACTTTGTGTTTCTGAATTTCACTGAATTTCATGAAGTGATGTAAATCAAGTCATCATGAGCTTATATGTGCAGAGCTGTCAGTGTGTTTTTTTTCCAAGCTTAGGATGCTGGTTTTAAGAGCAAGTTTAAGCACAAGGAATAAATTTGGATGTGTAGCTAACCATGCTGCTCTACTGTGTTGCCAGTACTACTTGGCACATGACTTTGAGTTGAAATAAACAAAGAAAAATAGTAAGTGTTTTATATCCACCTTAAGTTAGAGTAAACCCTTCCCTAAAGTATAATACTTAAATGTATTTTCTCAGTTTGACAAAGGTGTTTCATAGAGGAGATCAATAATCTTCTATTGCTGCTGTTCCTTTTCCTTCCCAAACTCCTGTTTTGTGAACTTGGTACTGAAGCTGTTCTGTTACACTAACGGCATAATTTTTCCTATTTAATGCACTTTATTTAAAACCAAAAAACTCTGCTGCATGTAGGACTTGTTCTTCTTATCTGCTTTCCCTTAAGTCCTGGCATGAAAATTACCTGTGTGAAGACTACTTTTACTCTGAAATAATTGATTTATAAGATTGCTCTCACACAACATATATCTTCCCATGTCGTTCCCCAGAGAGTGTTGTGAGGTGTTTATTTTAACATTCCCACTCAAGCTGTGGCATAGCTTTTGGGAATGTGGGTTTTCTTCTTTGAGTACACACTGTGTAATATTTTACTATATCGATAGATAAATGAGAGAGACAAAATAAGGGGTATGTAACAAAGCTTTTAACCTTGAACTCATTCCTTGAAAAACCAGGTTTTCTTGCACACTTACTCTGTCAGCATTATTAAGCTCACCTGTATGGTTATGTGTGGCTTTATGCTTTTGTGAACACTAAACATGAATGGAAATTTGATGATGAATGGATTAAAAGATAGATAAAGAGCTACATGCTAAACTGCCTCTTTACTGTACCCAGCCCCCTGCCCATTTTCTCTCTCCACTTCAGAGCCCTGGAGGACCAGTGCTCATGAGACCTGTCTCTCTCACCACAGGCTCTGGTGTTGGATCAGCTGGCTTTGTTGCTTGACCCAAGTCTTTTTATCATCTCTTTCATGTATAATGATTTCTTTTTAACTTGTTGATCAGAAGTCATGGTAGTTATGATGAACTTAAGATTTAAGATAATTGCAAAAACTTTTTCCTCTAGCAGTTCTTAGAGCAAAACAAAACAAATGTGCCTGTAAATGCACAGTGTTTCTTTTGAGTTACTGTGGGAGCTGAGCGCAAGGACTGGTAAAGAACAGTGCTGGCAGAGAAACATCTCTTCTTGGGAGTGAAAATAATGCTAGGCTTTACTTAAAAGCTGTCTGAAAATCTCTGAGATTTTTGTAGTGAACTTGTCCTGAACAAGCTGAATCAGTGGAGCTGGAAGAATCCTCACCATGTTTCTTCTTCTAGGGAAGAGTGAACACAGAATACATTATCTGGGCACTAATGCCTGCAAGGAGGGAAAAATTGGTGACATTTTTTAAAATATCCCAATACACAGATTTGAGTGTTAGTACTGCTCTTGATATTGGAGAGATGTTTTTTTTGTTTGTTTGTTGGTGTTTTTTGTTTGTTGGTTGGCTTGCTTTGTTTTGTTTCGGTTTTGCTTTCTTCTGGAATCCCAACTTACTTGTTTGTTTATGTGAAGTGCACATTTTGAGAGTTTTGGTTAGTCATTTCTCTTTCTTTCTTGTGGTGGGTTTTTTTCCCCCTGACACTTATTTCTTTTTGTTTCTCATGTCCAGACACAAAATTAGTATAGCAATGAGAGATGCTTCTATGTGTACATGTGGTAGTAGCCTTACAGTTGTTTCTTCATTACTTTTTCATCATTTTTGACTCTCTCACTGGGGGAAACCTGAACCAAATAAAGGAAGTGCACAGAAAACATACTTCATTGTACACTTAGAAATCAGCAACTTGTTTGTAACAGACATGTTATGAACACCAGGACTGCATCTGCCTCAGGGTTCCTTGAGATACTGTCCTTGCTGTCATATCTTAGTTCTGATAGGAGAGAGGGAACTCAGATGTAGCCATTGAATCACAGAACACAGTTGATGACATCATAGTATTTTTGTCATAACCAATATGCATTTACAGCATTTATTCAGTAAACCCTCAGCTTGTATAGGTTGACACTGTTATTTTTATATAAAAACGCAAATTAGAAAAATGTAACTATGAAAATAATAAAACCATGGCTGACTACAGGAGGCGTTATCTGACAGTATATATCCACATGACTGTGAGGGTAAGATAGGTGTGTGATTTAAGTTATGCCCTTAGATGTCGAATTTTACCAGTTTTTGTTGCAACAGAACTAGAAAGACATGACAAAATTACTAGAAAGCTGGCAACCACATGAGGCTGACATAAATGTTCTTTTGTCAAGCAGAATAGTCTTTGAAGGAATACACCCGTGTAAGCAACTTTGCATTTGCTTTTCCTTAAAACAAACAAAAATTTCTACCCCTAGCATTGAGACAGTTTGTCACTGTTTTTGCCTTCTGTATAAATGCAGTTTTACAGCTAGCCATATTTCTTAATTAGATTTTAGAACAAAGATCTTTGCCAGCCATTCTTTGTTTACACATTCCGTGTTTCAGCAAAGCAAGGTACTGTCTGAATTTTAGCTGACAAATGTTTTCAAGAGTAAAACCACCAGAAGCTACTGCTTGTCTTGGTAGGTAACGTTTAGGAATGTGATAAAATAGCAAGCAATATGTTTCTAACAGAAAAAGCTTTACTTAGCTCTGGATGGAGTTGCATTTAGCGTGTACCTTTGATTTCTGAGTTACTACTTGGACATTTTTCTTTACCTGTTTTTATTTTTTTAATCCACCAAAGTGTATGATTCTTTTTGCCTTAATCTGGGATTAACCTTAGCTTTTCAATGAATGAAGTTTTTTTTTGTTGTTTTGTTGTTTCTGAAAGCCGCTCAGCCTGTTATTCAATGCCAGTTTCCTTTTAACTTTTAATCAATTTTTTCTTAAGAAGTGATGTCTTCTGGCACCGTTTTCAGTGTAGTTGCTTTCAATGAAGGACATGATTGTCTCTGGTATTTATTTTAGCAGCTTCTTCTTTTTAATAGGCTACATCATTTCTGTGTCATTTTCCTTTTGGAAGTCGTGTACAGCTGTGGTGGATTTTTTGGCTTTTGTAACTCCTGGAGGGATATTGAGTCTGAATGCATTATTAGCGTGCCTTTCAATAGAAAAAAAATTGATCAAGATCCTGCACACACTGTGGAACTGCGTCTCTAATGGTTTCCTAACCAGCTCTCCATGAAATGGTTATTGTAGTGCTAATGTTTCATTTCTGGTTTGTGTCCCAGTGTGATGCTTGCCTGATACTCATGGGTGTCTGCCATTAAAATTGTATTTCCTTCCCTCATTGCCTCTCTGATTTCTCTTAGTGGATCATCAGTGGTCAAGGCTATCAGTCCAGGAAGGCAATTGCTAATATAAAGTTGCCTTGAACTCTTACATTTGAATCCAGGAACACTGAAATCTTTCTTCTTAGAAAAATTTGGTCAAAGGCAGAGTACTTCCCTGGACTCTCGCTGCGGACTCCTGAGAGCTGAGACTTTCTACTTAGGAAACTTCATTCTGTCTAGTGCCCTGTTGTCCTTCCATTGAGAGAGAAATGTATCAAGCTCCAAGCCCTGTATAACTGGTCCACAAGGCCCGGCATTTCACAGGAGCAGGACATATTTACAGAATACTTCAAATATGTCCTTATTCTGTTCACAATTGATTATTTCTTTTTCTGAACGTGAACTCCTGCTTTGGTGGGGAAAAAATGTACATGCTGTGGACATCTCCAGAGCTCTTCTCTATTGTAATCATGTATTTGTCGGTTTTTATCATCATGCTGAAATAGTACAGATATCCAAAGGCTGTACAAGGCAAGAGTGAATTGCATCACTAATTGAAATTAACAGGAATCCCTGGCTCTTTTTATTCAGCCATCTGTTGGCCTCCATGCTCTGGTTAACTCTGCATGTATTTGTTCAGAATATTGTCCATTCAGATTGCTGTACTACAGCTAGTAATAATTGACTGGTATTTTAATGCTAATCTGCACTATTCAGCTCCTGGGTCCAATTGCTTATTGTTAAGAGGATAGAGAATCAATGGTGATTTTTTTCCACCTCTCCCCTGGATTATATGTACTACATTGTAGCTGTTCAAATTTAAAAATAAATGCACAGTTCCAAGAATATGATGCTATTATTGTGCTGTTGGCTGCTGTCTCTCAATATAGATTTTTTGTGATGGAAAAGAGCACTTTTTTTGAAGCATGTTACTTTTCATAGGTTTTGTTGTTTAGCCTCAGTTTTAAGTGATAGTGTTTGTAGTAACAACAAAAAAATGCAAGTAATATATTTTGCTAAGAGACTTCCATCCTTCGTATGTAGGTAGAACTTTATCTATAACCAAAATTTTCTCTTTGGCAGAATTCTTTTTCCTGGTGAAATTCACAAGGTTTAGTCATAAAAATGATTTTCACATCCAGCTTTGTAGATGAGTTTTATGAAGTACCAGTTAGTAAATAAATAATTCAGGAAGAAGTCTGTTGAATTAATTTTGCTTGGAATTAGACAGATAATTCTACTTACTGCACTGAGAAGTTGTCACACTGAATGGTAGAATTGTTCTGCTTCCTTCCATGGGGGAAAGGGAACTGTAAAATAAGACATCTTTATGCATAAGATCTGCGAGTCTTTTATGTGATAAGTGAAAACAGTAATGCTTGGCTTTTATGTGGTCCTTAACTTTATCAGTAGTTTTGATAACAAGGAGGTTTATCTATTAAGTGATTGTAATAACATAATCCAAGTGTAGGGATAGTCACAGAAGGAAATACCCTAGAGTGAGAAGAACTGGGTGGGATAGAGGGAGGATGGGAAATTTCAGAATTTTTTCAGCAGTCTTCATAATATTAAATACTTTTCTGTATTTACATTTTTATTCAGTGTAATCGCTTGGCCGAATTTTGACTTCATAGCTCTAGAGTATATTATTCCCAGCAGATTAAGAGAATTCTAGGAATAAGGAATGCAAGAAAGCAGCAGTAAGTTCTGTGTGGAACAGTAACATTGCTTGCAAGGCACTGAAGTCTTGGCTTTACAAATAGTTATGGAGTAGAAAAATTTGTTAAAGCTGCAGGGGTATATAGTGAAACTTGAACAGGCTGAACTTGTTGTGGAATGGTGAACAACTAATTCTTCCTATTAGTGTTACGTTTCAGTATTGCTGCTGTTATGGAATATCTTGTTGATGCACCTGAAATTTTTAGTCTAGAAGAAAAATTTCTAAAGCTAAAGCTGAAACATTTTTTTTTTTTAATTTAAAATCTTTACAGTTACTTTTATAATAATTACATAGTTTTATTTTCAAAAGAATACCACATACTGTTATTGGACTGTTTCAGATGCTAAAATTCTGCCTGAGTACTATGCATTTGAGTATGATAAGTGTTCCTGCATTTTTCCCAGGGCTTGGGTGTTATTCATAACTTTTTGAATACTGAGGAGTAAAATACAGATTTATTGTTTAATGGAATAAGGAAATATTTTGGTTATTTTCTTTTCAAATATTTACTTTGGCAAAAAGTGATGGTATGAACAATAGATATCAGAAGTGGAAAATAAACTTATTAAGCTGTAACTTGCACTTTGAGTATGGCATAGAAGTACCTTGTTTATTTATCTGCTTTGTTACACTGTAAATTCCTAGCTGTTTTAGCTACATATGTTTTAGCAGGGTTTTTTTATAGCCTAATAAATATTAACATACTAAACTTTTCCTTGGCATCTCATTTATTCTTTGTTCTAACTTCAGACTATAATTTCTAATAATTGTTATGTCCTGAATAACACACCATAGTTATTTGGTGCTGGATTGACCCTGCTTGCATGTCAAGCTGTAGTTGTGAAATAGAAATCTTTTGGAAGGGGTATCCTATGTAAGGATGATTTTTCCCTATGTGAATATACTACTGTTAAAATAAATTGGAAATTGTGGAGTGACAAGAGTAATAATTTGTCATGAATCATTGGGCTAATCACATACGTGCCGTGGTTTTGGATGGTGGTACAATAGCATTTGTGGAAGAGTAGAATTTTTCATTGGCAAAACTTGAAATTTTCATATCTATGTCTGTTCTGGGAAATTTTTTCACTACTTATAAACAGCTGAGGTCTCCCTTAGCCTTGGTGCTTTGTAGAAGCCTGAATGTTAGGGCTAAAGGAACTTTGGTTCGTGAACTATCCATTTACTGCAAGAAAGCAGATTTTTTTTCAGAATGAGCCCTTTACCTTAAACCTTTAAACAACCCTCAGCACTTTAATATCCTAAGCAACAAGCTCCCTCAGCAGGTTGCTCTTTTATCAATTTGACATCATTGTTATGAGATCACGTGGCCACATATCCTCACTTTCTTTTATTCTGAAATGTAAAGTCAAAATCTGCATCACAAAACTGAGAATATTTCATAACATAAAAATTATTTTTTTTTTTTCTTTAGTTGATAAGTGCAATGGTAAATATGTGTGGTGATAGGCTACTATGCTTTTAGAAAGTAATTTAAAAAAAATAAATCTCTGTAAATCTTTTATTTGTCTGTGAACATTGTAATACTCTATTAAAACCAAAAAGCATAATTGTTCCCTGAAACGGTACCCAAGGTTTGTGATTACTTTGAGAACTATTGGTTTTAAAGTTCTTGAAGAGTGTCTGTAATCAGCATAGCTGATGACTTCTTAATTAGACTAGCCCTGTGACAATTTGGCTCCCCATACACTGTGTTTATGAATCTAATCAACCAGGCAGTGAAAAAAACAATTATAGATACTGTCTTTATTTTTTAACTCACAAAGGAGCAAGAATTGCAGTACTTGAGCTCTTGCTTCTGTGATAATTAAAACATGGATCTGAATGGATAGATATAAAAGAATAAATTAAAAAAAAATATATTGCTGTGAAGAAGTCGATTCAGCGCAAAGTGAGATCCTTGGCAGCTAACGGAAGCAAGAGAAGGACATCAACTCTTGGACTGTGCCATAAAACCCAAACTACCTTCTTAACTAGTGTGCATCAAATTTAATTTTTTTCCTTGGGTATTTCTCAAGGTACAACAGGTCTTATATGAGAGTTTTTGGTTTTGTAGTGGGAGGTCAGTCAGTCTGTTGTCTAGATTAAAAGAGGAAAACAAGTATTGTCTAATATCAATTCATGTCCTTGGATTTGTCTTGTTTCTTATTGACAGATATATGTTACGAATTTGTCATTAGTAGCCCTTTCTGTATAAAGTGATTTGTAGTGAAAATAGCTGGAAACAGTAGTTAGATTCAGTATTACCCAGACTTGTTGTTTCTTCCATTTGGTTTTTCAGTAAGTTAGTTGTTCATTCACCATCCATTTGTGACTCCCAAGATTTTGAGCTCTGTGGTTGCTGTTGCAACTGTGTTGGCAATTGAAAGGTGTGCTGTATTCTGTGAACACTTCGCTACAGTAGCTGTGGATGTTATTCTGCCTGGTGAATGACATCTGTCTGTGGTTTAATTATTGCCTTTTCTCTCCTTAGGGAAGAGGTTTGTGCACAGATTTTTTTCTTGTCATTGACTGAAAAAGCTTGGGTTTTGGTTTTGCACTGCGGTTATGTGGAAAGGTTGAGTTCATTTAATGCCTGTGAGGGAGTAGGTTAGGAGCTAGAGGCTTTTACAACTAGAAAACTTTGGTTTTGCACAAGTCAGTCTGTTCCATGGGACAGGCAATTCTCCTTCTCTTTTGGGGTGGAGTTGTTACGTTCTTTTATTCCAGTCTCTTTTACAGCCTTGTAGCTCTCTCTAAGCTAGATCACTCACTGGGTGCCTAAAGCTGTGTGCTGAAACCTGGCACTCAGCAATATTCTAGTATTGCCAGGTACAGAGCTGAAGAGACAAAATTTACACTCTTACAGACACCATTTACCTTAGTGTAAATAGTCATAATCCACCTATAAATCTTGCCTATGTGTGGTTTTCAATTATATATACGTATATATATATAAAAATTACTAATAAATCAGTAGAAAGTAGAGCAGTAGGAACTGATGTCAGAAGGCCACCTGGAATTTTCAAAGGTGAAGGTATTTATTACTTTTTCCCCTGGTTTACATCTTCAGGTTTCTCTTTCCTGATTTAGCAGTGGTTTTTGTGAGGGTCTAATGGCAGTAGTGGGGCAGGTGCCCGCCAGACTTACTGCGTCTTTTGGGTAGGGCCCACCAGAACATCAGTTGCGGTTGTATTAAACTTTTTGCCATATTCAAAGCAGTTTAATAGTTACATGCTGCCATTCTTTTTCTTGATTACATGAAAAGAATAAGGATATTCCTCCTAACAGCTGGAGAGAGACTTCAGAGTTTAAAACAAGATAGCTGGTTATTGTGAGCAGAAGCATTTAGGTTTAACTAAAAGACACCTGATGGCAGCTCTGAGAACTAGAGCTATTTTCTTAACTTGACAAGATCTCCCAATATATGATGTCAGGCAAGATGCAGCCACAGGATCATGAAAACTACATCCATAAGGGCATGGCTCCCTGCCATGCTTGCTGTCTGCCCTGTTGACTGGACTCTGTCTTGGAGGGCAGAAGCATGTTTTTGTACACAGACTGCACAGGCCTTTCTGATTGGCATTCTGGGTAGCTTTGCTTTAGTGCTATGTTACAAGATAGGTTTGTTGGTTTTTTTTTTTTTTTAATTTGCTGGGTTTGGTTGTTGGTTTTGTTTTCCTTTTCTGAAGGATCTAATTTTTTTTTCCTCTGAGTATTTACATCTCAGCAGGGACCTGGAAGATGATGATCATTTTCTTTCTCAGTTGAGTTCCATTTCAAGTGAACTGTAATAGGAGGACAATTTTCAGCCTCTACAGATGACGTGGAAAATATGCTTGATGATGTATCTTGGGGATATTTACTTAAGTGAAGTAGAGTGATTAAGTTTTGAGATGATGAGCTTTGAGTTGCAGAACTCGATGTCTGAAGTAATTAATGACAAAAAAATGGAATCCTTAAGTGTATTTTAGCCAGCATGTAGTGCTTCAGTGAGGCAGAGCATATTGGAAAAACATGCGTAAACAGCACAGAAAAAAATGCTGTTTTGATTGTAGGAAAGAATCTGCAGAAATATATCTTTCTCATACGAACTTTACCTCAAATCATTCCAAATTTGCACATCTGTAGAGATTTTATCTACCTAATCACTTAAGAACCTGAGTAGATGTGTGATGGTTGCTCTTTGCAGTTTATTACCTGCTCTGTATCTACTTCTGCTGAAGGGGACATAACTAGAGCACTGTAGAAGAGGGCTGCCATCCTTCAGATACTAAGAAATGTTTTTTGTTAGAAATCATGGTGATGAAGGGGTGACTGTTCTTGCCAGCAAGCAGCTCCCCATTTTTACCTGGGGAATTGATAGGCTGGGTGGAACAGATAGTCAGAGACCCACTGACTGCTAGAAAGGCTTAAAACAGGCAGTAAGATGGGATTCTCTGAGTTCAGTTTTTGAAGATGGTTAGAAAGATTCTGGAAGATTGAAAAAGAGCTGCCTGGAGTTTGCTACAAACCAGACTCTTGACAGAATTTCAGGCTTGATCTAAGACCAGTACGAAGAACCTTGCAGTGCAGGGGTGGGGGAAGATGACTATGTGCAAAACTTACTCTGCTTACCCTTTAGAACCAAATTCCTTATTGCAAGATTTAATTTTTCATTCAAGCTTATTTTCAGGAAAAAGGTGCTGCATCAATTTATCAGAATTTACTGTAATTGATGACTTCAATTTATGACTAAAATATTAGTGTGAGTAAATCCACCAAATGGATTTTGGATTCTGGTAAATTTGGGTGACCATTGCAGTGTGCAACAACTCACAGAAGAAGCAGAAGCAAATGCCAGCTATTATTTAAATTACAGAGCTTACCTTTCTTCCCTTCCCCCCCTCCCCCCCTTTAAGATCTTAACACCCTTTTTCAATTCTAGTGAAGGTCCCTTGGTCTTCAAAAGTCAGCTACTGGAAAAAATTTAGAAACAAAGTGATGATTGTATTTTCATGTTTTCAGTGTCCAAATAATATCTTGAGTTTATGAAGTGTAAAATATATCAATGTATCAGTGATTGAAATGCTGGTATTCCTTGAGTATTTACCAGGAAAAATGTCTGAGATAAGTAAAAAGAAAGAAAAAGTAAAATGGAGCTGGGTTTGGTTTGTTTGTTTGGTTTGGTTTTGGTTTTGTTTTTTTTCCTGAGAAAGGTGAACATAAAAGTTTTAGCTAAAAATGCTTTTGGTCCTGTGGCAGTTTATTTATTAAGATTTTTCTTAACACTAGCCATTCACTTTAGGAATTTAGGGTATACATTTTGTCTTGAAAAGTACATTGCATAATTTTTCTAGAGCAATTATAGTATTGTGGTTTGGTTTAATTTATGTAAAGGGGAAAGAAATTTTGCAGTGGAGATTTTGTGAATATAGTATACAGAGCTGTGGACTGAAAATGTTAGTGAGGCTCGTACTGATCAGACAGTGCCTTGAATGTTTCTTCTGCTCCTTAATGAACTTAAACATTTTGCTCCAGCTTTAGGACAGCATTTTCATTATAGTGCACCTTAGATATGCAGGAACTGTGGTTGTACTTCCCTTAGTTTTTTAAGTAAGACCTTGTCAATTTAGCGAAGAGGCACGCTAGGAGAGGCAGTCACCTAAATGCTACTTCTGGGTGGCACCATCAGGGATAGCAAATCCTATTTCATCTTTGCAGAAGTCATAGTACAGAGGCAATAGGCTGTTATGACACCTCTCTGTCTTACTTCTAAATCATCCCCAGTGTATTTTATTGTCATGGGGAAACAAGTACCAGATTCTGTGACTGAGTGAAGTTTATCCACCCTGTCCCTGGTTATGTATCCTTCACCTTCATACTTTCTTTTGGTTTCTGCAGATGTAGGTTCATAAACAGTTCCAACTCAGTAATACCTCAAAAATCCTCCTATTTTTTTCTTCTGCTTTTACTTCCTTCCTTGATTTCAAAAGGAGGATCATTTGAGCAGCCCCCTGTTAACTCAGCTTGGAAGACACCTAGGTTTAAATGAACTCAGCATAAAAAAAAAATATAAGCTAGTGATGATTTTAATTGTGAAAAAATTTTAGCTGGATTTGTGGTGGGAAAAATTGTTTCAGGGAGAGGTAGAATGACTCCCTGTTGCTGTGTTAGAAATGAAGGTCTGTAATAGGACCCAGTATTTGGGGACAGGAAGGTATGTGTAGTACTTCTTCCTCATGACAGCTTGCTGGCTATCACTCGACAACTAGGCACTATGAATTCTCAAATTCATGAAATGAGGTTTTTTCAATTAAATATTAATTTAAATGATAGATTAATATTCTATTCACAAAGTGTTGAAATATAACATAAAAGAAGGTTATGGATGAGTTGGCATAACATTTAAATTGTAAAACAGTTGTCTGATAAGTAGGAAATGCAAAATTAGAGATACAGCTCGCTTCATAGACAATGTTAAACTTTGAGAATTATTTTCATATTTTGAGTGATATGCAGTGCCTGTTTTGTATAGTGAATGAGGATGGCAGGAACTGAGGTTTATTAATGGCAAAATCTATGAGGACTTGAAAAACAGATGGTATTTAGAAAAATCTACACAATGAAATCCAAGTGTTCACATTATGAAAAAATTATAATGTAACATAATTGAAAAAAATTCACTGATTACTCATTCCTATAAATACTTTTTCCTAGTTTATTTGTTTATTTTAAGATTTTTTTTTTCACAAATAATTGAGCACTAATTATTATCAATAATTATCAACTAGTTGTTGATAAATACGAGAATAATTACCTTCACAGCAACAGACAGACATAATGAGAATGTAGTGGTTCAGTTCCTCATGAAGTTGACTCTATGCAAGAACGTAGTGGGCCATAACAAAACACTGTGTAGACACTTTAATTCTCAGTGTAGGTGAGAAGCCTCACCTGACTTCCCTATTTTAAACCCAGACCTGTTCATTCATTAGGAGAATCACAGAATAGTTGAGGTTGGAAGGGACCTCTCTAGACTGTCCAGCAGAACTTCCCTGCTTACAGCAGGTGGGTATTTAGTAGGCTGCACAGGGCTGGATCAAGTCATTTTTTGAGCTTGTACAAGGATGAAGACTCTGCAATCAACCTTGGTGATATTTTCCAATGTTTTCCCAATCTGATAATAAGAAAGGCTTTCCCAATGTTTAACTGCAATTTCCTTTATTTCAGTTTGTGTCCATTTCCTTCTGTCCTGCTACTCATCACCATTGGCAAACACCAATTACTCTCTTCCTTTTATGTGACCCATCCCTGAGGCTTTGAGGCTTCTCTTCACCATGCTGAATGCCTTTATCTCTCTCAGCTTCTCATAAAAAAAAGGTGCTTTTGTCCCTTAATCATCTTTGTTTCCCTTCACTGAACTTCCTTCACTGTGCTCTTACGTACTGGGGAGCTTGAGGCTGCAGCCAGCCCTCCAGATGTTTCTCACTAGTACTGAACAGAGGGAAAGAAGTGCTGCTTTTGAACTCCTGGAGAGGTCAAGTTGCTCTGAGCCATCTTTGCTGTGAGGGCACACTGCTGTTTCATGGTCAGCTTGTCTGCCAGGACTGTCAGGTCCCACTTGGCAAAGCTGTGATTTGGCCCCCAGCCCATACTGGTGTCTGGTGTTCCTACTCAGGAACAGGACTTTGCACTTCCTCTTGGTTGCATTTCATGTCTCTTGCTCTTTTCTCGGCCTGTCAAGGTTCCTCTTAATAGCAGCACAACCTTCTGATGTATCGACTACTTCTGGTTTTGTACTGTCTGTGAACTTCCTGAAGGTGCACTCTGTCTCATCTTGCAGGTTACTGATGGAAGTATTGAACAATTTGTCTTTGATGGCTGGCCTACAGCTGGACTTGGTGCTGCTGATCCACAATGCTTTGAGCTCAACACTGTGGACAGTTTTCATTGTTAATCACTCTCGATTTTAGACAGGGAACTTGATTAATACTAGCTTTTGGTGTGAGCAAAGACTTTTAAACACACATGGAAATGCAGGAGTCTGTGCATAGACACCACAATATTTTGCAGAAGGCAATAATGTGTTAACATAATTCACCTAAAAAGCCAATCAACAAGTAGAGAAATCTGTTTTCCTTATTTCTGAGGCTCATGGGAAACATTAACATCTGCTTCATCTGGCTCTAGATAATCCACTGATCTTCCAGTGTCCTGTTGTTTTCATGCCAGGCCAGGATGGAAAGACAAGAACCCTTCAAGTTGCACTGTCTGCATTGGGAAACCTGAGATCAGCAGGGTTAGTGTCAGCAGAAGAGTAACTTAAAAAAATTCGGTGACATATAAGTGAGAAAGATGCCAAACATACCAGGCGGGGAAATAAATGCATCTATGGCAAGGTGCTGGGCTGTCACAGATGGCTTTTAGTCATTGTTATTCTGAGGTTAAAACCAATGTGGAATCTTCAAGTATGTTCATATAAAAGTGCAGTTTTGAGAGATAAAGAACAGGGTGATGCTGCTTTGCATATGAAAGATCACAGGATGAATATGAAAATAACCTTCTCTCACATTTGATCCTTAGTACTAACTGTTAAGCTAGAGATGCTCTGTGATAAAAAATTCTGATTTACAAGTTTTATGTATGCTAATAAGTGGATGGATATGATGTTTTCATAATTCCATTAGGTCCCTTTCCCTTCAGCATCATATTCGTGTAATCCAGATGGGTTCTTGTCATCTCATCATGTTCTCTTTTCATTTGGGGTGTAGGAAACACAAAAGTTGAGTGGCATGTAAGGCATCTGATCTGACAGAATAGAACAAACTGAATGGGATATAGTTTATTCTAATTTATTAAAAGAAAGTATTTCAAGTTATTCGATCTTTACCTTGTATTTCTTGTGACAATCACATATTTGGAAGGTAGGACAGTTTCTATAATCATGTGTGTGCTTTTCATCTGTAGGGAAAGTAGGGAGAAGAGTTTTCTTTGGAAACTTCTAGCAGTGTCTAAGGATCCAATATTGCATTTAGTAAATGTAGATTAATTTCTAGAAATTCTGCTTCTTGGAGAGATGCAATGTGTACCTGAATTTTATATATCAGTCAATAGTAATCTGTATCACATTAAAGATTTCAAACACAGCACAGAATTCCTCCAAGCGGAGGTCTTTATATTCCCTATTCCTTCAGGGCTAAGTTGTGGAACCTCATCCACAAATCCCATATATCTATTTTTGTTTATAATGAGACTGTAGTTGAGTGACTTATCTTGACTTACAGATTGTCATCACAATGGTTTGTTTTTGCCATCTGTCAAGCTCAGGAGAAAGGCTTCTGATTGTGTCTTTTGTGCTCATGGTAGCTCTGATGAGAGCATCTATGGAAGGTCAATCTGTAAATGCTATAACTTGGGTCCTGCTTACTAATTTGAGGTTTAGAATTTGTAAGGATTGTTCTTTGTCATTTTCTTGGAATGTTTTTGTTATTTGGAAAGAGGAAACCTGATTCTACTTGGTTCACAATCCTTATTTAAAACTCTTTGAATCATAGTGAAAATTGTATGTTGAAATTCTTAGACTATATTTAATGACTTTTGCTGTGATTCCGGTTTCTATACCTTCATTCACTTCCTATATTCTCATTGTGGCTGAAAGTTTGCAGTTCAGCAAATAAAACATCCAGTCTTCAAAAGGAGACATTTATTTGAATGTGCCTTGGCGTCTTTTAGTAAAAATTCATGGCAAAATTTCTGCACAAATCTTGAAATATTTTGCAAACTTTGAGCCTTTGGGGATTTACTGAGTGTGAGGTCACCACTCACAGTGTGGTCATGCAAAATGGTAACTATGGCAACTGCAGAATACTGGAGTGGAGAGTAAGCAGGGAGGTTTGTGTGAAAGAAGTAATATCCTTGGACGTAGAAAACATCCTTAGAGAGCCTCCTCAGATGAAGATGATATATGGGCATTTTTCTGGCATGAAGTTCTTTTGTTTTCTAATGCCAAGCAAAATAAAACTTGTGATGACTAGTTCTTTTCCAAGTTTATTTTAATTGGTCCTTCAGGTTTTAAAGATAGGTTTAGTTTGTGTTCCCTCATAATTTAAAACCTGCTGATTATTTTTCAGTCTTTAAAGGCATTAACACTTTAGAATTAAATCCAGGAAAAAACAAAGGTATGAAAATACGTGCCCTAAAATTTTGGTGTCTCTCTTAGTTTAATGAGAAAAGGAAGGAAAAATTGCTTTTGAATTTTGACAAATCTGTTATGAAATAGCTGTAGGTGAATGTTAAAGTTACCTAAACAGACATGTACACAGATAGTGCTGTGCAGTATTTTGATTTAAAGCCTGTGGGAACAGAAAATTTTTGGTGTTTTTCAAGGCATTTCAAGGCTGTGTTACTTGCAAAGGCTCTCACTGGATTCTGCAACGCTTGCAAGTCTGTTGGAAGCATGTACACCTCTTTACACTCTGTTAAATCTCCAGCTTTTCTGATTTGTTGTGGCTGGAGTTTTTCTTGGGTTTTGGTTTTTTTGTAATTCTATTTTTTCTGACTACTATTCAGGGCTGCATTTGATTTCCAGTAATTTTTACCATCAGCACTGCTTACTGGGTGGAAAAAGGAAAAGACCTGTATATCTTGCTGTCTCCTCCTAAGATTTCAGTTCAGGAGTATTCTACCAGTATGTGCAGAAGTACTTTGTTCCATAGCTGATTGTATGAAACTGTTCAGTCACTCCCATTGACTGAGGGTGTCTTGTCAAAATGTTCTGTTTAGAACATCTCTGCCTCCCTCAGTATGCTCCTAGTGTTTGGAAGTAAAGGTGAGCCTCTGTCAGTTCTTGTTTGAAAGGCAGAGCCAAGAGTACTTGGAAAGAAGCATTTTGTGCATCTTTCTTTGAACTCCTGGAAACTGTTAGTGTGCTTTACACTGTGACTTCCAAAGTGTGCTGTCACTCTGATTTAGACCAGGGCCACGCTGGTGATCACAGAATCATTGGGCAAGCCAGGAGTAGGAGCCATGATGACATGGCTTTGTCCTCTGCTGTAGTGACAGAGAAAGCATGACTTTTAATCCTCTCTTATGTCATCCTTGTCATTAAATATACATAGGGTGAAATCTTTGCCCTACTGAAGGTTATGGCAGTATTGCTGTTAACTTCAGTGAAGTCAGGGCTTTACAAGTTGTGTATTATAGGGAAAAAGGAGAAGGTTTATATTCAGGTAACTCCTGAAGTTAATTTTTTTCTATTCTATTGAATATTCCATTCTATTGAATGGAAGTATGAGTTCATTATGCAATTTTTGTGGTCTCTTAAAAATAATCCTGATGTCTTTCTTTACCCTATACAACCACAGCCTTGCCATTCTTTCTTGTTGCTTGTTACAAGAAGGGCTGTGACAGGATAAGGAGCTAGAACGCAGAAATAAAATGCCAGTATGGATAATTTTCTCTTATTAGGGGATGTCCTCCCCTCCTCCAACCCAAATATGCACACTTCCTGCCATGACAGATATTTTATCTTTGAATCATGTTTGATTCTAATGTAATGCATAAGCAAATGGAATTTGAAAAATCAGCAGAGATCGAACTAAAAGTAAAATAGCTGAGGAGGCAATGAAAATTTTCAGTGAAGGGATATGGTATCCAGTACAAAGACTAAAGGAATTTATTTTTAAATTAATGGTTAGTGGAATATATTCCTACACTTTCAGATTCCAGCTGTGGAGTATATACCAACTGCTTGCAAAAAAAAGGTGTCTCCTCCTAGTTACCAAGTGTACCTTCTTGTAATTAGGATTCAAGCCAAACAGTGGCAATGTCATTAGTTTAGTTTATCTGTAAATGGTGTCAGGGCTGAGCTGGCATTTGAAGTTGTTTAGTGCTGTTGTGACTAAAAACAACATCCAAATCGAATGCAGGATACAGATTATCCTAGTATTCTGAATTATCTATCATGTTTCAAAGTTGTCAATGTGGAATAAGAGAAAATCTTCCAAGATTTTCCATTTCCTGTTGACAAAATCCTTGTCCAGTAGAGATCTGACAGATTATTTGTAGCCTGTCTGTACTGTCACATAGGAGATAGTGTAGGAAGAAAGGGGATTTTTATCTTTTGCGTGGCCTTACCCAAATCACAGTGCAAACCCTGGTCTCCCTTTCTAATACATGCACCCTAGTCTGCTGTCAGAAAGGGAGTGAGATGGCAAGGCTGAAACCTCCTGTTTGCTGTTTCACTGATGGCCAACCAGCAGCGCCGACTGACTTAATGCAAATGTTTTGAGCTAGTTTTGCTCAGAGATCTAGTTTGAGGTAGTACTGTGTAATTCCTGATGGTAACCTAGTTTTAAAATTAATTTTGAACTTATCTTTTGATGTCCTTTTAACCTTTTGGCTTCTTTTGCTGTTATGTATAAAGCATAGATATGCTGAAATTGCTTTTAAAAGAAGTGCTTGTCACCAATAATCTTTTTCTTAATCACAATTTTTTTTAATCTTTGGCTTTGATTATGGTAGTTTTGAATCCCAGATTGAAACCAGCTAATGGATTTTGCAGAGAAAAAGCATAGTTACTATGGCTACACAGCACCCTGAAAGCTTAAAAGGACAAAGCATAAATGAGCACAGTCCTGGCTGCTTGGCCATTTGCAGAATAGATTGTAATAACTTAAAAGTCTTTATAGCCTCTCAGATTTTCTGAAAAAGAAGGATGTTAGTCCTGTAAGAAATTCTATTTTATTTTTAGATTAAATTATAACTTTTGAAGTAGCATATTTGAAAAATACTTTACAAAACATGCTCTGCTTATAGCCGGTTCATCTCACATTTATCACAGGCAGTAGCATGGGGTGACATTTACTATTACTGGTCATTTAATCACTGTTGTTTTTACTATGGTATTTTAAAATGAGTCAAAATCTAATCCTCCTATGGACAGGTAAACACAAAGTATGTGTGGTTTGATGAAAACTTAATGTTCTTTTTATAGCTTTCACTGTAATTTTGGCTGAAATATTTTTAACTTTTATTTTCTTATAAACCAAGAAAACTAACCTACATATTTAAGAGAAACATTTTGTATACAGTGAAGAATAATAAAAGACATTAATTGTTAGACTCATACAATTAAGGATTGAATTAGCAGTTTTTAGGATGACCCTAATGACTGATGGAACTACCTGTTTTTGCTTGAAAAATAAAATGCATTAGAATCATAAACATGTCACTCATAAATTCACAGGCTTATTTCAGTGGCCTATTACAAATGTAGAATAAAAGTTTTTTGAGTGGAATGCTAAAGTGCATCTATTGTTCATCACAAATAGGAGTTCTGTCCACAGATAATTATAGGCAGTGTACTTTGGCTGATGGGTAGTAAACCACAGGAAAGAAAGGTAGCAGGTGAGCACACAGGTGGTTTTGTTAAGACGCTATTTATGTGCTCTTATTTGCAGGCAGAGGGCTCTCGTATTTGTATTTTAGATTTATCTTTCTAGCAATGTTTGCATATATTTGTAAAACAGACTGACTTGCTGCATACACAACAGACCAGCTGAGCTGTCCTCCTGTTGCAGATCTGCCCTGTGCTCTGTAGAAATGCCGTGTGAAGCAAACTTCATTAGTCCATCGGGTCATTGATGTCTAAAACATCTAAAGAAGCCTTTCTCACTGAGAACAGCAGAATCATTGTACAGAATTTCACCACAGAGACCAGAAATCTAGACTAATCTCCAAACATGTTTGGGCCAAATTCCAAGGTGAGCAGATGAGGTGCCTGGGAAAACCCAAGAATAACCCAAGGAAATTGGGAGAAGTACGGTGGTTTAATCCCAGCTGGCAGCTGGGTATCAGGCAGTCACCCACTCCCTGCCTCTGCTCTCCAGTGGGGAGGAGAATCAGAAGAGTAAGGTTTATGTATTAAGAGTTTGTGGGTTTAATAATTGAAACAAAATAAAATATAATAATCATACTAATTACAATAATAGTATTAGTAATGAAGAGGAGAGAGAGGACTGATTCTATGAAAAAAACCCCAAGAGAAACAAGTAATACACAATACAATTTCTCACCCCCTGCTCATGGATGCCCAGGCTTTGTGAAAGCAGTGATCAGCCCCTTCCAGCCAGCTTCCCCCAGTTTATGTGCTGGGTGTGACATTCTGTGTGTGGAATATCCTTTTGGCCAGCTGGGGACAGCTCTGCTCCCTCACAGCTTCCTGTGCACCTCCTCACTGGCAGAGCACGAGACAGTGAAAAGTCCTTGATTTGGGGTGAGCACTGCTGGGCTACAAGCAAAACAGGAGCGCGTTGGAAACGTTATTCTCGCGTTGAATCCACAGCACCGCACTGTGCCAGCTACTAAGAACACTTAACTTCATCCCAGCCATAACCAGGGCAGGAGGGGATGCTGGCGGAAAATGATTGTGAGAATTTAATCCTGCTGTTTATTATGGACCTGACATTGCTAAATTGTAGTAGTTCTTAAAGTAGCTCTAGGTCTGTAAACTACCATAAACTAAAGTGTGGTGGTGTAGGAGTGACCCAGAAGGTCTGATTATCTTTCAGATCTCCAGAGGGCTTGTTCCTAGATTGGTTTTGGTCAGACAAATCTAAAATAAAAGATATAAGACTTTGAAATTCAGTAGGCTAATTTTCCTAAGTATAAACATTACTTCTTTAATGTACATCTTGAACAATGCTTCTGTTGCAATTTCACACAGAATCAGTGTGCTCAGGACTAGGGCGATATTTACTGAAGAGTTTGGGATTTTTTGATGCTTACTTTAAGAGAGTTTTTCAGGAGAACTTAATTTAAAAATGTATGTTTCTACCATGTCTTAATTTAGGGAGGAAGGGGGGTCTCAAGATAGAATCTCAGGTAAAAGAGGAGTTACTTTCATGAAATCAGTGTTATTAGTTTGTCTTGAATGAAAATGTATTAAGAAATTTTCCTCTTATTTGCATTTATTTGATCATTAGAAATATGAGGATGTAAAAATTAGAGAGGCTGGCTAGTAATAATTCGTAGGTAATGATGTCTATCAGAAGTTGTCCCATACTTAAGCAGTCATTGTAGTCTTTTCATTCCAGAACTTTTCAAGGTATTATTTCCTTATTATTTAAAACTCATGCACAATTTATTTTGCTACGTGCAACATAATGATTTTGAAATTTTAATCAAGTAAAAACTACGATCAGATTGATGGGGTTTTTAGGTAACATATATCTCCCACCTCACCTTAGATGATTTAAATGTAATGCTCTTGAAAAATCAAATTATTAAAACAATAAAATAAAAAAATAAATGCCCAAAGAGAGGGGCATGTTCATGGGTATTTATTTCATTCATGTGGATTTTTTTTTTTTTTTGCTTGAAGAAATGCTCCATTTATTATTTACTTAAATACTGCAGAAAAATATGCTGTTTGAAATTCAGGAGTGGATCAGTTAGAAGGGCTTTGACAGAAGACTGAGACTATGTGATATTTGGTGTTGCCATGGGAAACTGCTTTGCAAGAACATTTGCAGAGCAGATGGACCAAGATAAATAAAACAGATACAGGTATGGAATAGAGATTGTTTAATGTTCTGTGAAAAAACAGGAAAACAGGAACTTAAATCTATTTAAAATAGTTCTTTAATTTGCCCTTTTATTAATGGGCATGCTGTTTGATATGAGTAGTTCCACAGTGAAAGTTTCCTATAAATTGTCTTTCCAAAAAATCAAAGAAAATGCCAGGTTTATCTGCCTCATCTTCTGTATCATGTAAAATCCATAGTGTCCTTACTTTATGCCATAATCTATTGCCTTTTTGGGCTAGTCTCTGAAGTTACATTTAAGTACACAAACACTATGAAATGAAAAATTTTTGTATTTCAGATGTTCTAATTTTGTTAGCTTCACATGCTCTTGGCTACTTGCAGCTCTTCTATAACCTTATAAACCAGCTTTTTTCCTTGATATAAAAAATAAAAAAAGATAAGACTCATACCCTGTTTAAAAGCTAGAATGTCTTTGTTATCATTTTTGATTATACAGAAGTTTGTTTCCAGAGCAACATGAGCACAAAAGATGCCCATGTAACTATCTACATACAACATGCCTTTGTATGAGTACCTGTGTGCAGAAATACTCTCTGTTTAACGTGTATTCTTTGTTCTGCCTGGCAACGAATAAAATAGGCATGTGCTCTTTACTTTTCCTCCAAGGAAATAGGTCATTAGAAAATTTAAAATATAATTCATAGACATATAGACATATCTTTTCAGCAACTCAAACTTGTAGAAAGAAATAGCTTTGGGAAAAATAAAAGCTTTATCTGCTTCCTTGAAGATATATGATTTCAATTGCTAAAGGATTTTTTTTTTCCCCTCAAAGTAACATGTTGATTTAAAAATATTTCTTTGGATTTTCTACAATCTAATTGTGCTTCTGTTCTTCATGACTTATAAAAGTTACTCCATGAGTCGATATCTCCACATGTGTGGAACAGTTGTTTGGGAGATGCTGTCATAAATCTGTGCATGCTCACATAAATGTTGGTGTTTTCATTTAGTATAAAATACCATGAAATTCCATTCCACTGAACACTGTGCAGGTGGTTCACATTTTTAGAGTGCATGTTATCCAACTTTTTTTGAGTGGTCGGAGCAATGTTTGTTTGCTTTTTAGTATATCTTTCTTTTATGAAAGGAAATACATTTGATGCATTTGTTATTATTCCATTTTAAATATCAGATGTGAATACCTGCCTGAAGTCCTCTGTTCATTTATGTTTGGCATTCTCATGGGAAACTAGGAGTGTTAGCAGCAGGAATTATTGGGGAAAATTTTTATCTTTTACAGTGACAGGATCACAGAATTGTTAGGGTTGAAAGAGACCTCTGGAGATGATGTGGTCCAACACCGCTGCCAAGGCAGGTTCAGCTACAGCAGGAACACGTCCAGCTGGGTTCTGAATGTGTCCAGAGAGAGAGAGACAATTAATTAGATCAGAGTATCTGAATTTCTCCTGTTGATTTTAATCTATGGTTTTAAAATCTTGCCATTGATATCCAGGAGTCCAAAAGGCATGTTGACATTCATTAGGGTCAGGGTTACTGTGTGTTTCTAGCTTTAAGCTGTAACCTTTTTAAGCCTTTTACACTAGCTAAAGCATAATAAAGTTGATTGTACGTTTTTTTTTTCCCATGCATTTTGGAGAAGAGATTTCATGGGTGATTAATTTAACCTCTTTTCAATTAATTTTAAGCAGAGACCAGTTAAATAAAGCACTTTGCAGAGTCATATTGCAGTTGGAAGGGAGCTCTGGAGACTGGCTAGCCCTTTGGTCAGAGCAGGGTGACAGGGTAACCTAGCACACATTGCCCAGGGCTGTGCCCAATGGGCTTTTGAATATCTGCAAGGAAGGAGATGCATCTTGGGCAACCTGTGCCATTGGCTGACCACCCTCGTAGGAAAAAAATAAAAATATGTTTAAATGGAACATCTTGTGTTTAATTTGTGCCTCTTGCCTCTTGTCCTTTCACTTGATATCGCTGAGATAAGTTCTGCCTTCTTATTCTGCCACTGACCAGGCATAAGTGTAGGACAGATCCCACTGAGCCTTCTCTTCTCAAGGCCTTCTCCTCATACAGAAAGTGCTTCAATCCTTTACCTGCCTCCATAAACTTCAGCTGGCCTTGCTGCAGTGGCTTGTTGTCTCTCTCAGGCCCAGTTCTGGTCCACGCACTACAGCACTCAGGATGGCTCAGCAGTGCTGAGCAGAGAGGAAGGATGACCTCCCTCAGTGTGCTGGTGATGCTCTTCCTCATGCAGCGTGGGTTGCTGTGGGCTTTCTTTGCTGTGAGGCCATGCTGCTGGCTCATGGCCAGCTTGTTGTCCCTTGGGTCCTTTTCTGCCAACATGCATGGGATTATTGCTGCCAAGAGCTGCACTTCACTTTTTCCCTGTATTGAACTTCATTGAACTGTTGGCCATTTCTCAGCCTGCCAGGGTTTTTCTGAATAGCAGGACAACCCTCTGATGTATCAGTTACTCTGTTTTGTAGTATCTATGCATTCTGTCTCAAGTTGCAAGTTATTGATGAGTTTCTTAAGAGTATTGGCTTTTTTATTGACACCTGGTGTGTGTGCCTTTGATGACTGGCCTCTGGTGAACTTGGTGCTGCTGATCCACCTTTTTTGGCCAGCAGTTCAGTCAGTTTTCTGTTTGCCTTACTCTCCATTCATCTATTTTGTGTTTCATCAGTTTGTCAGGGAGAAGATGATGCAAGGCTGTGACAGAAACATTATTGAAGTCAGGATAAGCAATGTTCAGTGTTCTGTCCTTGTTCTCTGGGTTAGCCTGCTCATTGTGAATGGCTATCAGGTTGGTCAGGTACAGTTTCCCCCCCATGTATTCATGCTTACCATGTCCAAATGCATTCTTATCCCTCCTCTGTTTGGCAGTGGCTTTCAGGTTTATTTTCTCCATTCCTTTCCGTGGAGTCAAGGTGAGACTGGGACTGAATTTCTTGAAAGTAGAGGTGATATTTATTCTGTTCCAGTCCTCAGAGTTTCTTCCCCTCACCTTGGTCTCTGTTATGCTTTTTGATCTTTCTGTGATAGAGTGCTCTCACAGTGACATCAGCCAACCCTCAGTATGTGTGGTGCATCTCATTATGGCCCATGGATCTGTGTGTTTCCAGTTTGTTTAAATGCTTCCTAACCTGACCCTCCTCCACTGAGAGGAAATCTGCTTTGCTCCAGGCTTTCCTATGGTTTTCAGGGACCTGGGGTACCTAAGGGATGGTTTTATCAGTGAAGAGAGAGATAAAGAAGGCATTCAGTGAATTGGCCTTTTTCATATCTTTTGTGACAGGTCTCCATCAGGAGATATCTCTTCCTATCTTGTGGCAGGGAGACCATTTTCCATAGCCCTTCTTATGCTGCACAGCATCAGTAGGAACTTCTACTGTTCACATTTATATGAGCTATTTACCCAGGTCTGTGATCCCAGTGAAATTGAAATTCTCCAACTGCATGCAGACCTTTTAATTCATCCTGTTTGCTCTGTAGTGTGCATTAGCAAATAGGCTAGTTGAAGAGGCACAAAAGCTTGCTGTTTTTCCAAAAAAGAGAGAATACCTTTACCATAATTGTGCCTGATGGGCATTTCCCTATATGCATGTACACAGGTGGGGTGGGACCCTTACAGCTCTGCGTTTTTGCTTACAGATTTCCTCCTGTTGACGTTGCCCTATACTCTTTGCTTGCCAATTTTGTCCTTTACTTCCTCTCTTGATTGCTGGTCATGCTCTCCTACTCCTATTATTCCTGGCTTGAATTTTCATTACTGGATTGGCCAGCCTGTTGGCAAAACATTTTTCTCCACTTATTGGGACAACATCTCTGCTAAACCATCCTCTGTCCTTGTAGAGCATCCCATGATCATTCAAAATCTATAACCCCATAGCCCACACCAGCTGTGCAACAAATTCTTATGGGATCTGTTACTTCCTTTTTTACCCTTCTGCCTTTCTGGAAGGATTGAGAAGAAAACTGGCTGGGGTCTCCCCAGCCTCCACATAACCAGCAGTGTAATCAGTGCTTGATGCTTTCTTTATTGCCTCTGACATCATTTTCGGTGCTCATATGGAGGAGCAGCAGAGGGTCATAGTCTGCAGCAGCCTTTTGCAGTGTCTTGATCTCAGTCTCCAGCAGGCTGCAAACCTTCCCAGGCAGCAGCTGTGGGATTCACTCCTCCCCAGCAGCAACCTTCCTGCTGCAAATACCCACCACGGCTGCCTGGGCAGCTCCCTTCTTTTGCTGGCTTGAGTGAATCTCTTGCAGGACAGAACTTGTATTTGCTATTCTTATGTGATAACTATTTCAGTTAAGCGTTTTATGTATTTTACTCTTTGTTTTGTGAGCAAATATGAATAAAAACATTGCTGGAGAACTAATTACATGTTTTGGCTGTTTTGTGTTTTATTAAGCTTTGTTTATTTTTGAATGTTATCCTGCCAATGCCATATGGGTTAGCTGGCTACACAAAGGCTTTTTGTACTAGTGTGGTTGATGGAGGGAAAATCATGTGTGGTTTTCCTGTGCTCAGAAGATCAAGGAGTAGTCTCAAATCATTCTGAAAGTCTACAGAAAGATTGATGGATATCAGTATCTGGTACAGGATTTCATACAAATTATTTAAGATTAACTTTCAAGTCCAGAATTTTTTACTTGAAGTTATGTCATTTGGAAGACACCAGCCTAAAAAGTTTTTCTAAACCTTGCTTCATAATCTGTTTTAAGGCAATGAAATAGACACTATTTTAACATTAAAACTGTTTTCACGTGTGTCTTGTTTCTATTTCTTCTAGGAAATGAACCCAGGAAGTAATGTGAAAGGACATGTGAAGCTCTGTCATAGCAGAAACTTTCTAAAAGATTGCTTTACCTGTAAGTTCTTTTTTTCTGTTGTTAAATATCAAGTTATATCCTACTGCGGTGGGAAAAAAAGATTTTATTTTGGCATTTTAACTTGCAGCTTAATTGTGAGGAAAATCTTTCCAAATGCATTATGTGGTAACATCTGCTATTATTCACTTTCTATATTTTAGTAAAGCCCAAACAAACATTCTTCCTCTAAGTAAATAACTAAAACTAACATTTTCCCTAAAACCTACTAAGGTTTTGAATCCAACAAGCAAGATTTTCATGCTGTTTCATTACAGATTATACATCCACTGTGATGCATGCTAAACTGCAATTACTTGTTTTTTAGAAATTATTTTAAAAGCAAAGGGTAAAAATTATTCAAACTTGTATGAGAGTGTGAAACTACCACTAAAAGCTCTTTGCAAAGATTTCACGTGCAGGTGCCTGCTGTGACTGAGACATCTTTGGGATTCAGAGTTATTAAATTATATGATAGTGCTCTTTACAATTGTGTCACTTGTGGCAAAGAATTTTCTTCAGACTAAAATGAACTCATTTCATTTTGTATATATCTCACAACAAACTCCACTCACAAGTTTAAACTGTGGCTTTCATCTTAAGTCTAATTGTCCATATCAGAATATTTAAATTGGGAGATATAAGCTTGCTCTCCTAGCAAAATGCAAGAAAAATATTAGAAGATCCATTTTACACAAGGAACTGAAACCATTAGGCTTGATTTTGGCACATTCAGGTGGGTGGTGGCAGAGCTTAGAACAGAATACAGAAATTTTTAATCCCTGTCAAAAGATATAATTTGAAAATATGTAAATATGCCAAAAAAGTGTGCTCTGAAGGAGACTGGGAGTTTGCAAGCTACAATTTCAGCAGTATGTTAATTTTTTTCCCTTTTGTATGTACTTATGTATGTTCAACTACGCATCACCTAGATAGCAAGTTCTTGAAAATTAATAATAAGGGGGAAAGCACTACTGAAAAATGTTTCAAAACTGAAGTAGATGTTTAATCCTTTAAAAGTAATAATTTCAGATTTTTTTTTTGTTATCTACCACTCTATTTTAAAGTAGCAGCAACGCCTATACATGGGCAGCATAGGTAATTTAGTTTGACATAAAATCTTCAACCAAATAAACACTTGAAAACACTAGCCCTCTACATTTCAAGCTCCTTATGAAGTTTCAGAAAATCTCCTGATATTTATTTGGTTTTCCTCAAAATATGCTTCTTTGTCTTAGTATTTTTTTACTACTCTGATGTAACTTATAGTAAGTACCAATGCAAGCAAAAGTGTTACAAATTAAAACCTTAATTCTGCACTTTGAGTTGTGAAGTAGAAACTGAATGTTACTGTCTTTATTATATAAATATTCACACAGTACTGGTGCAAGTTCAGCAATTGTTCTGTGTTATCCTAAGTGTATTAAAATTACTCCAACATTCGAGCCTTTCTTTTGGTTTTGTCAAAGAATTCAGATGGGCTATTTCAGGACAATTCAAGGAGACTTTTGCAATTAGTCAGGGAAGATAGAAGAAAAGGTGCTGCTCTGATAATGCTGTTTTAATAACTGAATTAGTCAGATTTCCAGTATTATTTGATAGGTTTAATTACTTTGCTCTAGTCAG
The DNA here is from genome assembly GCF_049639895.1 of Pseudopodoces humilis. NCBI lineage: Eukaryota > Metazoa > Chordata > Aves > Passeriformes > Paridae > Pseudopodoces > Pseudopodoces humilis. The sequence goes on from NC_142205.1 coordinate 38,954,415, forward strand.
GTGGATTTCCAGTATCATAACAGTAGCCTTAAAGAACACAAATGATAAGTAAGATTGAGTTAGAATGGGCTAATTTATTTCACTTTTTTCTTCTCTTCCAATTAATTGCTCGGTTATTTTCCTCATGTCTCCCAGAGAAATCCTAGTATTTTACCTGTGTGCACATGTACGTGGGTGGGTGGGTCTGTATCCATTAGAGATAGTTATATTCAGTGAAGATAAGACAACAGCTGGGACAAAAGTAGCAAAGTGACTTGGAAAAATCGTAGGTGAGAACATAGAAAAGAGTCCCTGACAGGATGCAAACACTGAGTGTTCTGTTGCGCACTGAGCAATAAAGGACATTTGCAGCCTCTCAGACAACAAATGCATTATTTGGAATCATGCAAACAGGCTGATTTTCATAGCATGACTGCATTTGAGGACAAAATAGCAGAAAAATCTTGGTTTTTTTTCCTCATCTAAAATGTTTGCAACATTGTATTACTATATAGTTATGGACAGTTCTGAAGTCTGGTTAAAGAGCTGGCAATGTCCAGTAGTATTTCTTACTGCAGACTGCAATTGATTTTATAAATCATATTTTCAACCATTAAATTTGTGTAAACAGAAAAAGCAACATAGGGAGGAAAAGGATGTTGTTGTTGTTGTTACTATTACTATAATTTTATGAGTACAGATTGCTACAAGATGGAGAAATCTAACATTTTTAACCATTATCTAGATCCTACTTATTTGTCTTTTTTGCCAGAAATAATTCCATACTGCTAATTTTTATGCTGATTAGAAGCTTTTCTGCTATATGTTTAATGTACCTGCTAGTGTTCTGAATTAATTAATCAGTATTGTAAAACTGGCTGTTTTACATACAAACGCAGACAAGCAATAACATAACTCATTGAGATTTGTAGATTGTGGTGGCAATTAATTATGATCAGTTTTGTAATTGTTACATTTTTCTTCCCAGAGGAATTTCCATGTATTATTTCTATTAATATTAGCTGATTAACAAATCATAGCATCATAAAACAGTTTGGGTTGGAAGGGACCATAAAGATCATCTTGTTCCAACTCCCCTACCATGGACAGGGACACACACTTGACCAGATTGTTCAGAGCCCCATCCAAACTGGCCTTCAGTACTTCCAGTGATGGGGCATCCTCAACTTCCCTGGGCAACCTGTTCCAGTGCCTTCCTACCCTCTGAATAAAGAATTTCTAACATCCAATCTAAATCTCCCCTGTTTTAGTTGAAAAGTCTTCCCACTTGTCTTATCATTATCCACGTGTGTAAAAAGCTACTCTCCCTCTCTTTTATAAGCTCCCCATAAGTATTGAAAGGCTACAAGTAAGAAAATAAGAATATTTTCTGCCTTTCACCTTCCCTCTCCCACAATTACATTGTTCTATGTTCAGCTAGTTACTATCAAAATAATATTTCAGTCCTATGCTTATAAAAGATCAAAATTTTACCCATCATAATGTGTTCTGTTTAAAATAAGGAGCAGTGCAAAGTCTACTGCTGTATGTTTAGAGAAGAACCAGAAGTTCTAAATATGAACCAGAAGTTCTTAATATGCTAGCTAATCACCTTGACAGCAATTTAAGAGCAGAAATGTTCTGTTGACACAATAAATTATTCCCATTTAGGAAAAACATGTTTGCTGATGCACAGCAACAAGTGTTCCTCATTTTCTTTGATTAATTCCCTTTCTGGATCTTTGAGAACTTAGCTTTTTCTCCTATTCTTCTCATGCCCTCTGGGGAGAAAAAAAAAAATAAAAAAATATTTGGAATACCTTCTCATGATTCACAGCTACAGGGTTGGGTCAGTTATATGGAGATGCTGGTGAGAGTCCAGTGCAAGTGCAGCAAAAGGGAAGACCAGCCGAGTTAAAAAACCAAAAACACACTAACCAAAATCAGTAGTAAGAATTGAAGTAATATGTATGGAAACTGGTGAACACTAACAGGCTTTTTTGTAGAATATTCCCATACTCTAAGAGTGCAGTAATTTTCAAGGAGTGTCATGCACAGCTCTAATTAGGGTTTCACTAATCACTGGGGATTGAATCTTCCACTGCTCTCCCCATGCCTGCCTCTTGTCTTTCTGAACTGAACTTAGACTTGAACTTGAACAACAGGTGTTACATTTTCATGTCAGCTTCTGTCAATATATTCAGGGGAATACAAGTTTTAATTGTAGCATTTCTGCATCATAATCATCATCCTGATCATAAGCTTGTACAAACCTAAATTGCAGAGTAAGGAGAATAGAATTATTGCAAAGGTATTTTATGTTTTGCTTCATTACTTATTATGTAGATTTTTTTTAATAAGGGGTATACTGTGGAATATAAATAGATATATCTGAACTGATGACAGCAAGAAATACAACAGCTGTCCCTGTTGTTGCTTGTTAATTTGTTGTGCTGAGGTGTAATTTCATGCTTTATTAAAATCAGACGTATTAACAATGATTTGCTGAAGGTGAAATAGGGGGACAGGCTCTGTTAAATTTCTTTGTTTAAAAAATAGGTGATACCTAATATTCACTGAAAGTAGTGGTCTGGAAAAGGTATCCTGTAAGTTAAATATGTTGACACAGTAAAGAGCTAAACTAAAACCAAAAATATTTTATTCTTTATAGTCAGTATGCAGTTAATATTTTCTCTAGGCATGAACTTCCTAAATCTCAGGTAGTGTCACAATGCATGTGTAGATATCAAGATGGTGCTGGTCAACAGGTGCACAGCATTCATAGTCCACCAGCCATGGCTGCTGAACATAAGGAAACCTGGAGAATTCTATGAGATGCCTTAAAAATTAAGAGTTTGATAGCTTCTCATGACCTAAGCAGTGCTAAAGTAGAAAAAGAGCTCATGGAAAAAAAAAAAAAAAAAGATATAAACAAAAGAGAAAAATATATTGCAAAGAATTCTCAGGAAAAAGGTAAGATACTCTGTTTCAATGAATAAAAAGAATTGAAATCCAGTGGGAGAGAAGAAAGGTAATAATACAAGCAGTGAATACCTCTGAACAATAGTTGTTACTTTTGATTGGTCTAAACTTTTTCAAATTCAGTAGAAGAAACTTCTTAGTTTATTTTCAATGTTGTGAAAATATACGTTAATTCTATATATTTTTATCATTAGTAAGTCTCTTAATTATGTGTAGGTTTAGAGACTGTATGGGTAAAATGATAAATGTTTTGCACGGTGTGGGTATAGTATATACTTGCAAATAGTGCAACAAGATTTGGCTTTGCAGCCTCTCTCAAGACTGAATTTGCATCTGTTCCTCTTGACTATCTTGACCGTGCTACAGAAGTAGCTTGGGAGGGAAGGAATGAGCATTGGTGTGTAGCCTGTCATTTTTACTTCACCTGCTTGTTGCACTCCTTGGATATTACTCCACAGTTGGCCCATTGACAGGAAAGCTTACCTGGGATTAAGAGACAGTGAAATTTTCTTCTGCTGAATCTCTTTGCAAATAGTTGTTTGTCCTGAAAATAAGATTAATGCACTTGAGAGCAAGAGTCATAATGGTATTAAAAAAAAGTACAAAGAAAATTCTTTATAATCTAATTCAAACCATTTAACAGATACACCAATTTTGGGTGAGATGTGGTATTATGTTGTATGTCTACATGCCATATTATCTGGCTTGAAGCAGAAAACTTTGATTCCGCTTCCCAGAAGACGAAAGGTTCAAGTCCAGTACCAATAATTTACAGTGTGGAAGGGTTGTGTTGTTATAGATATGCAGGGGAGGCATCAGGACCTCCAGAAAGCCCAGGCAAGCACACTTCTCTCTGGGGAGCTTCTTTGGACCCACTGGAAGCAGAACACTCCTGAGGAACCTCACATTGGTAGAGAAGCAACTTCCATTTTTTTTTCATTCATGTTGCCTAGAAGTTGATGTGTCACTGGGCGTTGTGTCTCCCTCCTCTGAAGGCAGGTTTTAGGTGATTGTCTCAGGAAATGTCATTCTGCAGGATTACTCTTGCTGTAGACTCCTGTTAGAGTCTGAAGGACTGTCATGATTGTGGCCTTCTTGTGCCTTCCACAGAGCTAAAGAGGATAATTGTTGATTAATGTAATGAACCAAAGACAGCACTGTTTTTGTGGGCTGATTCATGTGAGAATGGTCTAAGCATTCACTGTTTCCTGGAAAAAAATATGTAAGCTCTTGCCTCTAAACCTGAATGGGGGAGGCGAATTCATACTTCTGTAATTGCTTTGATTGCAGTTTCTTGTTGTAGTCTATTCCAGGTAAACCTACACTGCATGAATCATAAGAAATTGCTAGCTAGAAAACAGTTAGAATGTCAAGAGGTGCTTTTGCTCCTCAGTTAACTAGTTGAGCATTAATGTCAGCTCTGTGTAGCTGTAAGACTGGGGTTGTTTCTATTTCCTTTTCTTTTTTTAAATCATGCGTGCATTGTGAGACCACTGACTTTCAGCTGTCCAGTAATCTCTGATAGCTAGTTTGTGTGTTTAGATTTTGTATGACTTTTGTACCCCTGAGTCTTCAAGATACCCTCTTTGTACAGCTCTTAGTTTGTGACTGTGACTATTAGCAGAAGGTTTATTTAGCAGAAAACAACCTAAAGAGTGACATTAGAAATTACTGTCAAACAGACAGGAGGGCAGTAGGAATACTGATGTGTTTCTACTTTTGTGATTAATCAGTGAAAGAAGTCTGTATTCTAAAAGTAAGTAAACAAGCAAAACTTGTCTGCTTGTGTTGCTACCCGCAGCTTTCTGTTGGCTAGGAGCTGGGAGGTATCAGCAGCTTGTGGGTTTTTTTGGTTGACTAGCCCAGCAGTGTACATAGTTTCCATCATATGGAGCTGGGTAGAAGATCTTGAGAAAACAAGGTTTTGTGCCTGGTTGCCATTGTTAGCATTGCATAGAGGTTGCTGCAATTCTTGGCCTTTCCAAGTTCAGTTGTCCTGTTATTAGTGGTAAAATCGTTAAAATCGTCCTGGTAAGTGCTATTTTGTGTGTTTAAATAGCTAAAACACATATTTGTAACTGTAGTTACAGCTAGAATTTCTCAGCAGGTACACCTCATCTTGGTCATCTTGTTCTGTGGACGGAGACCTGGCAGGGCTGGAGGTGTGTGTGATTCCTCCTGTGTGTGAGGGTTTCCTCTGAGGCATCTGGCACCTGCATAGGTCAGAGAGGAATGATGGGTATTAATACAGTATTCATGTGGAAGATACTGTTCCTGAAAAGTTTTACAGAAATCATTTAAGAATTCCTGCTGAAGTGAAAACCTCCTTTGATAAACTTGTTTGTGTAAACTGTCCAGAAAGTTAATTCTTGAGGCTATTAGCACTGACAGCACTAATTTTCTCTGTTAATTTCAGAGGATGAAATTTGTCCAGACATCTGGCTTTGTAGAGAGCTGTTGCTTTGGAGGGTAGACCGCACATTCCACTGTGGCTAAGGGTTAGATTATATATATATATATATATATATATACACTATTTCCCCAGTATATATCTGTCAAGAAACAGGATTGCAACAACTTCCAGTTTTGAAATAAACCTGGATTTCATATTGAAATGATCCGTGGAAGAGGTGGGAGTAGTTTGCATGTTAAAGAAGTAGATTAATTATCTATAATGACTTAGTTTGGCTCAACTGACAGCGGGCAGGAAGATCCTGGAGTGACCCTCGCAGCCTCGGTTTCCTAGGTGCTCCTATCAGGAGTGTCCCCTGGCTTCCCCAGGTCAGTACCAGGCTGGCTTCCATCTGCTCACACATGAGCAGCCCAGCCTTCTCCTGGCGTGGGGAAGCTGTGACACCGGGGGGCTGGAGCTGAGGAGGGGCTGTGGAGTGGACTGACTTGGCTGTGGCCACCTTTGTGGGTCAGACTGGAGCTGCCTGTGTGTGAGGTGATGTAATGGAGATATTTCCTGAGAGCTGACCAAATGTAACTGCATTGCTTAGAGTGAGAGACTGAAAGCTGATGTTCAGTTCTTGAGAAAGCAAAATGACACCATTTCTTTTCTGACCGTGGACTGAGATTCTTTGTTTTGGGAGAGAATGAGTGTCTTTTATTTTAAATTATGTTGGGTTTATTTTTTTACTTTATTTTTTTTTTCCTTAAGTAAGTCATGCTGTATTTTAATGGAGCTAAATATACTAAATAAAGAAGACCCATGCATAATCAGAATTATGAGACAAAGAGATATAAAGGAAGCTATTATTCCTTTTTTCCTGGAAGATTTCTGGGAATTGCAAAGTTCTTAATAGTCCACATAAATAAAGTTTCAAAGATGTCACCATGAATAAGAATTCTGTTGTATTTGAGAAATGCGTTTAATTGCAGCTATACCACTACTACTATTACTACTAGTATTATTAAGTGGAATGATGGCATGTTGAACACTTTGAAGCAAACAGATCTGGAGAAACAAACTCGTTTGGAGAGATGTATTCTTAACCAATAACAATTAAAAATTATCTTATTAGCTCTTATAAGTCTCATCTGAGACCTAAATTTGGATTCTGCTAATATATAGTATAAAGAATTCTGTCAACAAAGCATCTAAACATCTTCTGATTCTTAATGTAATTATGACTTTAACTACAACCTGTAACTGAATTATATAGGCTGATTTTATGCTATGAGAATGCCAACCTTTAACAATTTATGAACTTTATTCCTTAAAATTTCATTTAATAGGCTCTTGCTTCCTGTTTCTTCTGTGCATTTTTCATTTCTTTATTCACTTTTGTTCTTCATCATTTATCTCCTCCAGCTGGATGATCTGTCCTTTTCATCAGTGTTTCTGGAGGTGGAAGTTTTGTAGATTCCATACTGTTTGAGTGAACCTGATGGGGTGGGAGTGTCACAGTGAATGTTTATGACCTTGCAGCAATTGTTTCTGTGAAACTGGTGAAAATTTCCACAAAAACAAATGGAGAGGAAAGTACAGTAACAGTTTTGGGGTTTTTTTCCTACTTTTTTATGCTGGTTATACAAAGTTTTAATTTGATCCCGTTAGGCTGCACCTATATAAGCATATATATCTGCTTACTTCTTGTTAGAATAAGTCACAGCAATAGTCTCCTTTGTTGAAAGAAAAGTAGCCCACTACACATGCTTAGTTGTTTCAGAATTGTGATCCCTGAATGGAAGAAAAGATGCTATTTACAGACAAAAGTTGAGCACTGTTATTGTAAGGAGTGTGAGGTGGGAAGGGTTGCAATGATTCTTTGAAATCAGAGAATTTTAATCCTTTCTGTTTTTAACAAATGTAATTCTATGTTAATATAGCCTGAAAGTTCTAATTTTAAGACTGGCTTTCTGATTTTCTAGACATGGCACACATATAAAGAAATATTTTTTTTTCCTGTAGGAGTGACTAACATCTAAATATACAAAGAACACGTAGGTTGAAAATAGAGTTTTACAGTAGTAGCTTTTTTCTTTAAACATAGCTTAGTTGTTCCATCCTTTATCCCCTATTTTCTGGTTGAAAGAAAGTTGCTTGTCAAGAAGCTTACAAGGAAAGTTGTAATGAGGTGTTTGTTCACTTTAAAAAAAAAGAAAAGGGTAGTAAAAAGAGTATTGGTTAAATGAAGAAATCGCAGACAGCATAGAAGGCAGATGCTCCTGCGTGTGTCATGCTGGTAGTCATCCACCACCTTGAGTAAACTGGGCTGTGCAATTCAGAGAAGGGCAGCTCTCAGCTTTTTGTTACTCATGTACTACCAGGGACTCGTGCTCAGGCAGCAGTGGGAAATTTCAATGCTTTTCTAAAGGAAACACTTCCAAAAATTGCAACTGTAGGGCACTTGATCTAAAAACAGATTTGTACCTGCTATTAATTAGATCCAGGGTGGGCTGCACAGCATGCAGCAGTAAGGGAAAATTTTGCCTTTGCGTCACAAACGCAATGAAACTCTTGACCCAGTGCCACTAATAGCTGTGGCTAAGTTGACACAATCGTGTAGCTTTTTTGAGCTAGTGGGACAGCAACAGCTCGGGGCTGTGATAAGTATTTCATTCTTAGCTGAGTAATAGGAGAGCACAAAGCTGCTTCATTTATTGCTTTGTGTCTTACAGACAGCAGCTTGTTAGTCCTTCTGGTAAATGCATGTTACAATATTGTTATTATAGGTCTGATTCTGGTTTGTGTCACTTCAGTTTTCCTCATAGCCAGTGAGGGAAAATCATCTAGCAAGGGGTCATTTTTAACTGCATTTTCTATCTGAAATGAGAATTTCAGTGAGATAAGAAAGCTCTGGGTTTTCGATTAAGTTGGTTTAAGTTTACTACTTAGGCTTGAAAATTCCAGTGGGATGAGATTTAGGTGACAAAATACCTTATCAGGCAGCTGAAGAATATTGGAGGGAGGGAGCAAGAGCCAAGTCAGAATAAATTCTACAATCAATTTATGAGAAAGAATATTATTATAAGGTAAATGATTCCTAAAATACTAATATCTACAAAGTGTTTATCAGTGGATAATGTTAGAAAAAATAGTAATAGAACAAGATGTGCCTCAATAGTTTTTGTGAATATTTTAAGGTGCAGACTTTGCTCAGGGTACTTTAAGACTCATCCTTCTGGAAAAAATGGAAATGTTATCTTTGCAAACTTTCCTAAAGGAATTTTAAAAATCTCCCCCAAAACATGTTTGGCTGAAATGGAGGTTTTGCTAGCTTCAGAAAATACTCAGTTTCTGCTTCAAAAATATTTTCTGTTTCTGGATTTCTCTTATTTTGACCTGAACCAGTTCATTAATGTCATGAAGCATGTTTGATATCTAGTGTGTCTTTTTTCTGGTAAGACTCACATTTCACTAAATTCTCTTTGAAGAAAACAAAGAACAAATCAAGAGAATTTTCCAAAGATATTCAGTACAGATGAAATGAATCACTAGAGTGAAAAGGATAGTTTTTTAACATGATTATGGTGGATTTTCTAAGGAATTTGTTGCTAAAACATGTTTGAAATTTAGCAGCGGAAGGCTTTTAACTTACTTAGACTCTTCAGAAAATCCAAAACTTAATCCCAGTTTAAATATCTAAATAAGTAGTGTCCAGAGTAGAGGATCTTTAGGTTCAGAATTTAGAAATATTCTTAGGAGAAAGCTGATTTTTATTGGTTTTGAGATATTTTTGCTAATTTTTTTTTTTAACTTTTCAAACAGCATTTTCTCTAATGTGCCTATTAAACTGACATTGTTTAATAGACATAGTTGAGTAGTTATGTTGTCCAAAGCCTATATTGATCTTCCCCACTGCTTTACATTTTTCCATTTTCTTCAGCTGTTTTATACTGGTTTTTCTTTGTTGTTAAGAAATATCTGCTTCAAAGTATGTGTTGGATTTCCCTATGCAGTTTAAAATAGCTTTCCACTGGTATGTTCAACAGTTTTAAAATGTCACCAATGCATGTGCCTAGTTACTAAATCCAGTATTTTGTGCACTGAATAAGTAGATTTTCCATAGCTATTAACTGAAATTTGTGTATATTGTTTGATATCTACATATAGTGTCTGCTTTGAGACAGATGCTACCCTTGTGTTTTTGTCACACTGTGTACCTTAACAAGAATGAAGATTTACTCCCTGCTTGCAGGGTTAGTTACCAGAAAATGTCTGTAAGCTTATGCTCTAAATGGTCTTGAAATGTGTGGCTTTTTGTAGTTTCCCGCTGATAGGAAGTTTCTCAAGGGGGGAAAAAACCCCCAAACCAGTTAGAATTCAAATAAAAATAGCGATTTCCTGTTTTGTCATTTTCAGTTTTTATATTCACCCAGTGGCAGCATCATTTTAAGGGTGGACCTTTGTTGGGTAAGAAACACGTGATGCTCGCACCAAGGCAGTGATTTTGTGCATAACTTTAATGGTAGCTTTTAAATCCCAGAAGCAGATAGGTGTGAGTGGTTTCACATCTTGGAGGTGTTCCAGTGTAATCCTAACTTTCAGAGCTGGTGTATCTGTGCAGTTCAGAGAACGGGGAATGAAGATCCTTACTTCTGTAAAGCTGAGCTTTATAAAATTGGGTTTTTCCTCTGAAGAGTGTAAATGGTGTGTGAACTGTTGCTAGTGTTTGGAATTTACTCCTAGTGAATCTTAAACTGCTGCAATATAAAAAAGTGTGTCATAATTGGTAACGTGCTAAGATACTCATCAGTACAAAATAAACTTTTAATCGGTATATTATGTAAAGAAATTGGATATATTTGTAGCACATGGGCGGTTGGATAGTAAATCTTTCAATCCTGAAAATTAATTTATTAAATGTTTTTAATCAGGAGATTGACAAATCTGACCCTTTGTTAATTTAGGCTCTTAATAACCCCTTCTGACTTTAAAAAATGCAGTTTTTGAGTGAGAAAAACAAGAAAAAACTTGTTTTGTCTGAAAATATTCCTGGAAAAGATGACTTCAGAAAGTGTACTGGAGAGCAATTGTAGCTTTTTTCATGATTGTTTTTGATTGCTATGGGCAAATGATGAAAAATCACGCTCACCAAAGGTGAAATAGCTGTGTGGAGGAGGTGGGCACTCTGAAGTGCTTAGTAGAACTTAAAAGAACTGTAACTGGTATTGGATCTTCTTAGGCTGGATTTTCCTCCAGTGCTTAAGTAGGAGTGTGATTACAGAACAAGTGCTTTTCAAAGTATCCTCACATTGCACAGGAATTAACTCCAAAAAGTACTATTTTTATGTACTACTTTGACTACTTTTACTTTTATTGGTGAGAATTCAGTTTTTTATTGAAGCCTGAAAGAAGAGATAAATGAAATAGCATGTTACATTTAATCTTATCTTCCAAAGCAAAGCATGCAGGCAGAGGTAAGATAAAAGTATGATTAAATTAGTCTTGCAATGTTTAGAAAGCTGGTAATGGGGGGTAACCCAAAGAAATATGTAATTAAATCTGTGGAAGAGGTGTGTTAATTTGGAAGGAATATTTAAGACCCATAATTTTCAGAAATACATTGGGAAAGTTGCAATGATGAGCCTGGGAGCTTATGTTGGAGGGCTTTTTTCCTTTAGGAAATAATTTTATTGTCTTTCTTCTTCTGCGTGCCTCCCTGCTGAATTACCACTGTTAGATCCTAAGCTCCATGGAAAAGTAACAGAAAAAATAACCTTCTGGCAGAGTCTTGATTCTTTAGTCAGTAAGTAACACACAAAAATCTGAATAAGTTTTATTTCAGTATTGCTTTTCAAAAAATGTTTGCAGGTTTGAAAGTAACCATTGGATCCTCCAGAACAGGAACTCGAGGGATTTGTTTTCTGAACTACTGCAATTTAATGTATTGTGTAATGTATTGTGATGATAAACTCAAAGTTAGTATGGCCATGTCCATCTAAGTGTAATAACTAATTACAGCATTAGGTAAGCATCATAATGCCAAACTGTATTTGATTTGAAATTAGTATCTTTATATTAGTTATGTGACTCTGCTTTTGGTACGCTTCCACAAATTTAAATTACAAACTTAATACCATTTTTTTTTTTGTCTTGTGGTTTAATAAGACTTTGAAATTCTTGTTATCTGGAGAAAATTAAGAGGGATGAAGAAAAGTCTTGTGCTTGTTCAGAAGAATGCTGTATCACAGATTTCTAAATTTAATTATCTTTATTTAATCAGAAAAAGCATTCCATGTTTGTTAAAGAAATAACTTTTTCTGATTTCATTAGTTTCTCAGGCATGTAGAGTTTCAGCCAGGGAATGTGCTTTGTTTTGAACTCAGTCAGTGACCCCTGTAAAAATGTTTAATTAACTTTTGCCAATGTCAATATAGTTCTATTATACTCAGCAGGCTGGATGAGCTCCCTCTGGTGGCTCATTTACATTGAGGTTCTGTTCTTCATCTCTGTTTACTCAAGCAAACAAGGCTGCTGACCCCAGGTATCAGTCAGGCATCAGTTCCTTCTGGGCTTACACTTTAATTGAAAAACATCAATAATTTCCTTACAGAATGAAACAAAAGCATTTAAATTCACAGGAGGTTCAATTCGTTAGCAAAGTAAATAAAGAGCTTCTGGGTAACAAAGTAAGCAAATACAACCAAATTACTTCCTTCTAAGTCAAAAGTACACAGTAGATGGATGGCAGTAGTTTAGTCGTGTCACCCACTTACAATAGTGCTTATTGTTAAACTTAGGAAATATTTGGATATTAAACCAAAATATTTGGATCTTGACTATGAAATTGTGGAGTTTAGTATCAGCAAGGAGGAGGCAGGGTAGCAAGTAAGATTACAAACATGGGCTTCAGGAGACCAAATTTTGGCCTCTTAAGGGATATTCTTGGAAGAACCCCATGGGAGCAGGCCCTGCAGGGAGGAAGAGTCCAACAGAGTTGGTTGATATTCAAGGATTGCTTCCTCTGGGCTCAAGAATGATGCATTCCAGTGAGCAAGAAGTTTGGCATAGTTGGCAGGAGATCTGTGTGGATGAATAACTCCTGACGCTGCTCAAGCCTAAGTAGGGAACACACAAGTGATGGAAGCAGGGTCAGGCTGCTTGAATGGATATAGAGAGGTTGTCAAAGTAGAAATGAGACAAGGAAGGTCAAGGCCCATCTGAAATTAAATCTGGTCAAGGGAAAGCAAGAAAAGGCTTCTTCAAATACATCAATAATAAAAGGAAAAATAAGAGTAATGTGGGCCTGTTACTAAATGGAGGGGGGACCCTGGTAACAGGACACAGAGAAGGGCAAGTTACAGAATGCCACGCTTCCACGGGTCTTCACTGGCAAGACCAGCCCTCGGGAATCTCTGACTCAGGAGACCATGATACAGCGATGTTGTAAGAAAGATTTTCCCTTAGTCAAGGAGGATTGGGTTAGAGAACACCTGGTGGTGAAGACTTGACATCCACAAGTCCATGGGCCCTGATGGTATGCATCCGTGAGGGCTGAGAGAACTGGACAGCACAGCCAGACTGCTCCTGATCGTCTTTGAAAGGTCTTGGTGATGAGGAGGGGTGCCTGAGGCCTAGAAGAAAACAAATGTCACCCCAGTCTTCCAAGAGGGCAAGAAAGAGGATTCAAGGATCTACTGTCCGGTGAGCCCCATCTCAGACTCTGGTAACGTGATGGAAGGACTCATCCTGGGAGTGCCTGTCTGTACCCACTTGGAGGACAAGGAGGTGGTCAGGAGTAGTCAGCATGGATTCACTAGAGGTAAATCAACAAAGATGATGAAGGGACTGGAGCATCTCTCCTATGAGGACAGGCTGAGGGAGCTGGGCCTGTTCAGCCTCAAAAAGAGACAACTGAGAGGGGAACTCACCCATGTCTGTCAGTATCTGAAGGGAGGGTGCCACGAGGATGGAGCCAGGCTCTGCTCAGTGGTGCCAAGCAATAGGACAAGAGGCAACAGGCAGGAACTGATGCACAGGAGGTTCCACCTGAACATGAGAAAGAGCTTCCTTACTGTGTGGGTGACAGAGCCCTGGAACAGGCTGCCCAGAGAGGCTGTGGGGTCTCCCTCACTGGAGATACTCAAGAACTGTCTGGACACATGTTGATGACCTTGCTTGAGCAGGGAGGTTGGACCAGATGGCCCACTCTGATCCCTTCCAACCTGACCCAGTCTGTGATACTGTAAAGAAAATGGTTCAAGAATGTGAAACCTGTGGTTTTAAAGTGGGTTAATCCTGTAGATGAACTACAATATGAGTTAAAATGAATCTTGGTATCAGAATTCATTTAAGCTATTTCATAGCATTAAAGAGAAGCATAATCTCACTTTTTGCAGTCTTTTTAAAATTAAGTAGCCAGGGGAATTTCTGGGTCAAAACCACCAGTAAATTTAAAATGCGTTTTCCCCCTCCTTATGGTAGTTTCTACAAATACTTTCTAATTCCATACTGTTGCAATTTAATGGAATCCTTACCCTACTGGCATTGAGCCCTCCTCTCTCTGAAGCAGTGGGAGAAGTTTTGAAGACAAATAATGTGAAAATTGGACACAAGGTTAAAAATTTGTTCAGTATAGAAGATTTTTCTTCTATTTAGTTATTATCAGTAAAGCAGGTTACTGCTTTAAATAAAATATTATTATTATTTAAATAAAATATTCAAGAGTTAGAGAATTTACAGTTTTTGGAATATGAGTATTTAGACAAAGATAAAATTTTGCTTGGAGAAGGAGAAAAGGGTCACAGCAGATGAGATTAGGAGGGAAATAGCAGTGTTTATAAGGTGATCAGATAGCCATGTGAAAGGGAAAAACAGAATATAGTCAACTACAGACACCTGTAGGAAGTTGAGAAGAAATATCTTTAAAAAATTGGTTTGAATGAATATTCATTTGTATGTTTAAATTATGTCTTATATTTTTTCATCGTCCTTAAACATTCTAGCAGCTGAGATTCACGAAACAAATAATGCTTAGAAAGCATGGCAAATCTCTAAATTGAAAATCTGTAGACTTTCTGTATTCACAGAAATGGACCTGTTGTTTTTTGATCACAAATTGTTCATCTTTTTTTTCATCAAATAACAATTGAGAACACAGTCCGTAGCATAATACTGTGTACCTGAGTATCTACATTAAAAATAAACAATCTTAGTCTTCCAGTATAATTGTATGTGGTTAGTAACAGAAGCAGGTGGGTTAGCAAATAATTTTCTTTTATGCAAGTTTTTTAAAACAGTTTCCTACTGTGTTCAAGTTCAGAATCTCTTTGATGTTGGTGATCAGATTTGAGGAAATTACTGGCATGCTTTATTCAGGACTTAGAAGAATTGGAAATAACTTAGTTGGTGCACCCTGGACTGTTTACATTTTTGCAGCTGATGAGAACTAGCATTTTCCAGTCATCCTTTCATAAAGGAATATGCTGATCCAGACTGATCCTTAAATCAGTCTGTGCTCCTGGCTGCTGCCCAATTTCTTTTTCCTGTTCTACCAGTACCGTAACTGGGTTACTTGTAGTATTGAACTTCATCCTGTTTGTCATGCTCTCATCTAGAAGATTGTCCAGGTCTTCCAGGATTGTGCCCCTGTCCCCTCCTGTGCTGACTGGCAGCTTTGAAAGTTGGCCAAGAACTTGAGCCCATTCTTACGAAGCAGCGCTGGAACTCTTTTAAGATTAATGGATTCAGGTTTGCAGCATTTAACCCAAAACTAAGCAGGTGGATTCCACTGCTTGCTAAATTTAGATGCTTCTGTTATAAAGACTGTCAGCCACTTCATGTTAAAGAGCTGTTTAAAAGACCTTTTTCATGTATGTCGTTTAGAAGTGGGAGATAATACTTTGTATTATGGCAATGTCTTTATTTACCTTTTACTCTGGAGAGGAACATGGACAACACCATTAAAATTTTGTGTGCTGGTGGAAATGAGCAGCTAGGCAGCATGGCATTGAGATTAATTCCACCACTACAAATGCAGGAACATAATTTTATATATTATAAATATATAAATATATATTGTTCTGAAGTGATACTGTCTTTACATTGCTGAAGGTCAGCAACATTTGTAAGCAGAGAGGTGCTTGAGAGTTCATTATGAATGTAGATGTTCCTCAAACCTGAACTACAGAGGTAATAGGACCTCTTAGTACTTGTGGGCAGACACACAGGTTGGGTTTTGCAAATTAGAATAAACTTAGTAGGAGTTCTGTCTGTGTACTGAGTAGCTAAGTTTCACTGTAGTATAAATAATTTCTTCAGTGGACACCTTAACAGCATAATTTCAGTTCTTTCTTAGTGTAAATTGGCTAAATACGTAGTCTGCCCATTCTGCCTAAAAATTGGTAATTTACTTTTTCTGACAGTTTTTATAAGTTTTAGTTACATTTAAACAAAAATTCTAAATTCTAAATGAGCTGTTCAAATTACTGGCAGTTTTTAGAACTTTACAAGTCTTCCCTTGTTCCCTATTTCATGGGGATGCTGTAGTGTGATGAGGAAGTAGTATGCTTGGTTTAATTTAAATAAAGTAAACTTAGTGCAAGCACTACACTGGAGGCATCTGTGAAGGTCTTTGTGTTTGGCAGAGAAAATCAGTTGGTTTTAATTCTCTTTGCTGGGAGATAATGAAGATAATTTGTTTTAATAGCTGATTTATCACCACTGTCATTTTATATCTCACTTTCATTGGTCTAAGTTTTGGCTAGGTTAACTTTTATTTGAGGTACCAGTCATATTTTAATTCAGTCTCAGCTATTACTTTTTGATTTTTAACTTGCTTTTTGACTTGTACCATCCTGTGACCTTGGATTTTCAGATGTTCTAGAAATTTTCTACTTAGGTAATATATCTGCATAGAATATACAAGTGGCAAATAGATTCCTCTGTATTCCCACTGACTTCTGTTAGTCTCTCAGTGGAGGGCAAGATTGCCTGTGCTTAGTAATGCTGTTGATGAAATTATGTGTAATAATGTACAATATCTGTGAATGGCAACGTAGAAAAATATCCAAAGACATTAGTTTGAAATTTTCAGTTGATTGCTTCCTTAATACCTTTAATACACCTTTATTGCACTAATGCACCATATTACATTATGTGCTACTTCTCAGCAGTTCAGTCAGTTGCAAAGCTGAAAGAGGCAAGGAAAAAAGCTGCCAAAACCTCCCTGAGGATCTAGTAACATGATGGCTGCATTCAAATCTATACCAACTTCATATGGCATTTAAAAAGCAGCTTCTAATATGATATCTCACGGCCATTCATTCTTATTTGTGAAGAATGCAAATTCTATTCAAGTTTTTAAAATAACTCTTAAATTTTGCCTCTGCTAAGGACTTACTTGAACATGAATTCTGCTGAAAACTTGCATTCCTGATGCTCCTCCATTTGAAGCCAGCCCACAGTGCAGAACAGTATTTAGGATATATTCGTGCACATAGCAGAGAACAGGTTTTCCCATTTCCATCTGGTATCTACTGCTTTGGAATGTTTGTGTTTGGCTAAAGATGTCTTTCATATTTGCCCTAATTCCATGACCAACTTTGTGGTCCTGTAGGCTTAAGGCTTGGGAGAAAATCTAAAGGAATTTTTCATTTATCTGAAAATTTCATTTGGTTCTAGTGTCAGCTTCAGGATGCTGTGGAAGCCCAAGGGATTGGTTTACAACAGTCCTGTTTGAACTGTTAGACTGCATTGGACTACTGCTAGTTGCACTTTTAATTTAGGTGTTGGGAGCTTCTGCTAGATAAAGTGACTGCACTCATCCCAGTTGATCATGACCTAGCACTAGTGTCTGTCTGCTTCCACAGCTGCTATAGAGTTCAGACTTTTGTCTCTGCACCTAAGTTGTTACAAGACATGCAATCCTTGTTAGGTCGTAAAGGGTCATAGCATGTACAGTGTTTGTAACTTAATTTTGAGGAAAATTAAAGTAATTCCTAAATCTCAGGACTATAGGACTATATATATGTCTATACCTTCTTGTATATTGTGTATTTGTAGCCAATGTGTCTTTTTGGCAAATAATGTGGAGTCAAAACAACCAGCTTGAAAGTGTTTTATGTCCACAATGATTTTTATTTTTATTTTTAACTTCAGTATAGCTTTTGTCTGAAAGAGCATATAAAAGCTGCAGTACATCTTATCTAAAGATTATTTTATGTGAGTAAAAAAGAGCTAGAATTACCTGTTTCTGATAGTGCTGTTTATGCAGGTAAACTTATTATGCTTTTTTCAATTCAAGAGTCTTGTACAAATTTTTTTGTAAGCGATGGCAGAGCTATTAACGTATATAAGAGCTATTCTATATAAGCTGCCAGTGAACTGCCAGTACACTAGTACAGTTTCCTTGCAATTGTGTTACAATAGAATTGTCTTGCTGTCTTTCATTCTCTCATTGGAACTTGCATCACCATGGTTGAACCATTAACCATAGCTGATCAGATTGTCTTCATAGTTCAAAGCAGGAGTCTCATGCAAATGGGTATGCTGAGAAGATGACGTGCTCCTTCCTAAATTAAAGTAAAAACATTGTGTGTGTGTGTGTGTGTGTAGGGTTATAATTCTTATCCCTTTTTGCTGTCACATTCTTATGGAAGTGCCTCTAGGGAAGTTTTGTGCAGGGAATGTGTGTGTCCTGAGTGTGAGAGAGGACACCGTACCCGCAGAGCCATGTGTGGAGGGAATAGATGAAAAGATTTAATGTGTTGCAGGTGAGAGCAGAAACTCAGGGTAGTCCACAGCTTGGGAGTGGATAGATACACATTGTGAGACACTGGGAAATTATTTCTTTTGTCCTAGTTTCTTTCATGGTCCCCAAGATCTGACTGGTACTCTTCATAAAGTATGTACTAAGGGGAATGTGTTGGGTGACTGAAAATAAAGTTGGATTCCTTGCCTTATCCCGAGCTGGGATTAGTAGGGTTTCAAGCAATAAGCAAGAGGAGGGAGGGGTGGTACTTCTCTTTCCTGTAATTACTTGCTTCAAAAACTGTGAATTATATTAATGTAAATCAATTACTAATACACACCCAACACATACTCCTTTTCTCTGCCAATGTCATTTTCACCTGCTCCAGGTGACCAGTTCTCTTTTGTTATTCTTATCCTCTTGAGACTGAAACCCTATCAAGCTGCTTTGCACAGCAGCTTCATACTTCACCGAGCAGCTGTCACACTGTCCTTCAGGTGAGGGATGGCTCTGAAATCACGACTCTTTGGGTGGTACGTTCGCCAAAATTAGCATTCTTTAAATAGAACACCACAGCCTGTTCACCATGGAGGATAAGTGGAAGTAAATACACTTTCTAACAAGGTGGGTTGTGTGTGTATATATAAAATCACTTTATTTACAACTTTGGGACTCTGGGAGCTAAAAACGCATTGTAAATTGAAATCAATCATTTTGTTGTTTCTTTAAGATGTGCTCTGATGTTCTGAGATCACAGAGATCACAGGTGTACTAACACCTTTGCAAAAGTTCTGTAATTCTATCACAGTAAACTTGAAGAAGCAAAGACGGAAAACTAAATTTTAATGAAAAATTATCCCAACCACACATCTGCCATTGACTTTTACAATGTGCATCTGGATGTGTCCTGTATTTTCCAGCAGCTTCCTTACCGTTGGAGCAGTGGTGATCTCTATATTTCTAGGTATAGCAGCATGAGGCTTGATTGTTTTGCCACTTGTTTTAGCACTTAGGCTGAGAAGAGCCATGTTCACCATATGTACAGAGAAGGCAATTGCACATTAATTTGAAGTCTCCACATGATGAAGAAATGTAATTAGTAAAATAGTTAAGCAGAATGCAAGCATGGACCTATCTAATGCTAAAAGATAGCTCTTGTTTGGAACTAGGGTGTTTTGTTGGATACACACTGATGTTACAGGTACACTATGGGGGCAAAAAGGGGCCCCGCATCATTTTAAAAAAAACTAAGCACATCACACCCTGTAAGGTCTTTATTCTGGCTAAAACAGGCATAGATGGGATTAAAGAGATTACTGGTTAACCCAGAAATCTCTGACTTAAATCTCAAGTTAATATTATTTCAAATGCAGAATTATTGGCACAGTATCAAAAGGTAGGTTGATTTTTTAAAGCTTAACTAGACATGAAAGCACATTTACAGGAAGGTTCCATTTAAATACCACAAATCCTCTACTTTTCTATCAATATTTTTATAAAAGAGGTGAGTGATTATCATGACAAAGCAGAATTCAGGTTTAGAAATTCTTAATCTGGTTGGGCCTCAGAGGAAGGAAAAGAGTTTTTCTGTAGCTTTAAAACATTCTATTGAACTAAAAAGGAATTTCCTTTACATTATAATCAAGTTTAAGATTAACAGTTAAACTTTACCAGCCTGGTATATGACATGTCTTGTCTTTGAATATTTCTGGAATAAATTTTTGATTTACCACTGTCTTGGTAGAGCTGGAGCTTGTCTTTTTTTCCTTTATTTGTATTCAGAATTCAGGACAATTTCCTTGGGTACACTGGAAATTATTTAAACTTACATTGAAACTGATTTTGGAATGTTGGAAATTAAAAATTGAATTAGCATGTGAAATATAATTTAAAATGTGTAAAAGGAACTGTGTAAATGCCAATGGAATTAATTTTATTTTTGTAGATCTGTTCCATGACTATGGATATATAGAATATATTTATATAAATATAAAAATGTGCACACTTGCAGCATCTCTGAACTCCTAGCACAGATTGTTTCTTTGCTAATGCATTTATAAACTCTTCTATTCCAGCCTATCAGTATACCTTAGTTTAAATCAGTGACGTAAAACCAGGATGGCAACCTGAACCAGATCTCAATTCATCTCAAGCTAGTCCCTTGTAAGCTCTATTAACTCAGACTGAGAAATAGTAACTAAAGTAGTGGAGAAGTGAATCAACAGTATTTTAAATCCTCCCAACTGGCTTTGCAAGAGAATCCAGGCTGTTTATAATGCTATTATTTCTTGTCAGAATTCTAAGTGCCACTCTGTACAGCTGGAAATAAAGATGATGTATTTCAGGGTTTGGGTAATATTTTTTTTTTCTTTAATTGACAGCATATTAAAACATTGGTGGTACTTGGTGTGGGATTTTTTTTCTTTTTTTCTTTCCTTCTTGTGTTATTTATACAGCTAAGAATTTAACTTCTGATCTAATAATTTCTTTACTGTTTTTAATCAAAATCAGTTTTATTGGAATTCCTAATACTTATCAAAGATAATAAATGTCTTAGAGAAGGATAAATGATAGGGCTTCCTTCATATCCATTTTTGTAATTCACCACCTGGGACTTGTGTTGTTTGGCATTTGAAGGGGAGGGGGAATGTGGACCAGTTTTCCTGGGGGTTTTGCTGCACTGAAGCTCCCCTAAGTGACATTCCCAGAGCGTGTGCGGCTGCTGGAGAGGCGCAGCAGCCTCCGGCTCGTCCTGCTCAGCCGGCTTCAGGGGAAGTCTCGGGAGAAGAGGAGCGCAGCAAAGGGTTAACTTTTTACTATCAACCTCAGAAAGGCATATTTGCAATCCCTCCCAGTCTTGTCTCCCTTTTTTTACACCTCGTTTGCTCCCCGCTACTCCTCACTTCAAGGCAGATCCTTTGACCTAAGCAGATTACTGTAGACGCATGAAGGACACGGCAAGCTCGCCGGTGCTTTTCAAGGAGGAGATTTTGGCTCCAAAATAGGACACTAAGCTTTTCAGCCTTCTGCTGCTGTACCTAGCGAGCACGGGGCGGGCTCTGGGGGTGCCCGGTGCGCTCCTGGGGAATCGGATGGCAAACAAAAGCACAAGTGGCAGCTGCTGCAAATGTGGGAGCCTGTGCCTTTAGCGGGAAGCGACTGCTAATAAGGGCCTGTGAGACCTGGGTTTCCTTGGTTTCCATGACAGTTATTAGGTAACTCAGAAATTGAATTGTCTCCCACAGTGCTCTTGGGGGATAGTGTATGGCGGGGTGCTCCAGGGACACAGACTTGCAGCAACTCATCACTCTGAGCATGTGAAACTCCCTGGATTGTTGTGCTTTACTTCTTTGTTTGCCGTGTCTCGCTCGTGTTTGCAATTTGCTCTGCTTTGTTGATTTTTTTTTTTTTTTTCTTCTTCTTCTTTTGATGGAAGACCCTGGCTACACCGTTTCTCAAATAATATTTTCCCCTTTTTATTTAGAGCTGAGCTTGGCAAAGAGAGGATATGAACAATTGTACAGGTGGGCTACTCGGGGGGAGTGAAGATATAAGGCATCCAAACAGGTACTGGCAACCTGCAGCTCTGTAAAAATGCCACTCCAGCAGATTTCTGTAGTTCCAGCGCGGGAGACTGCCAGCAATGGGAGAAGTTCAATGGGCACAAAGAAAGAGAAGAGCAAGGAGGCGGAGGTAAGAGGAAGGTCCCGGTTTGCTGGGCCAGGGTGCCTTTGCTAGGCGCTGGCTTTGGCTGCCGAGCGGGATGCGGCGCTGCTGGAGCGCTGCGGAGCGCTCAGGGGTGCAGCTGTAGCACACTGCGGGGGATGCTGTGCTGGCAGAGCCTCTGCCTTACACACACCACCAGCCTGCCTAAAAAGTAACATAAATAACGGGGAAGTTACAAGCTGTATCGGCGGGGTTTAACATTTTCATTGGAATGAGTGCAGCATGCTAGTATCGGCAGTCGTTGTTCCTTATAAGCTGTCAAGTAGCAATTTCTTTACAATAGGTTGGATGAAAAAGTAGTTTTAGCTGAAACTCCTCTTTGTTTAAAACCAACAAAATTACTGTAGTAAAGCCTGTCTTTCTAATGTGCGTGTGCTATAGGCATAAGCTCTATGACTTAGTCTTTTTACCATTTAAAAGGCATCATTGTTTGGTTTTTTATCTCTTGGACTTTCTTTGATTCATAAACATACAGAAGTGTTGTTTCATCAGTAAATACCGTATCCTGTTGTCTCCTGGTTAAGAAGAAGCTGTAGGTTCATATTGCATGAATGGTTAATACAAAAAAATAAGTACAGATAATCTGTGCAATTTTAATGGTATTTTTACCTGTAGGAATCTCTTTTGCTATGTATAGATTAAACATGTATTGTGCAAGACCAAAATAAAAAGAAAAGCATCCCTTCCAAACCTAAAACATAAGTAGTTTGTTGGTAGATTTAGCCATAAATGTATGTAACATAGACATCTGCTTTTTACAGACATATTTCTTGTCTCTGTGCTTTTCTTTTCCTCTTGCTGTATGGAAACCAAGGAACTATTGGGAAAACAAACATGATGTCTTTTAAGTATCATCTGAGAGACTGTGACAAACTGCATCCCTGAAAGAAGTCTTTCTTCTTGTGGATTGTGTGACATAGTTTTCAGGAAATTGTTAAGTTCAACAGATGGTTGATATTCATAACAGGTCTGTGTGACTGTGGAAAAGTATTGTTTGGGTTTTTATTAATTTTTAAATTTAAGATAATATTTTTGCTCAATATTTGGCTATGACAAGTTCACTGAAAGTGATTATTCTGTTTTTCATTTGAGCACTTTGGTGTAAGTAGCATCCTTCCCTGGAAGTAGTCTCCAGTTGTTAACTAGTAGCACAATCATAAGAGTCATAATATTTTGGGATTCTGTCCTGAAATGGAAAATTTTGATTTAGTTTTATTTTTTCATTAATTGGTTAAAGGTGAAGGTTCACATGAGAAGGTTCTTTGTATTAAGACTCAAGGCATGAAACACAGAAATACTAAGCCAATTACCTGGCTAGAATTGTTCTCTGGCATTCTTGTTTTAATTTGATCATTAGAGTTAACTGAAGAATACATGCCGTATTCACACAGGAGTCAGATAAATGTGAGACTTAATTTAGAGGGCTGGAGGAAGTGTGGAGATTCTGAGTTGTGAGAATCATCTTGCACACTTTTCTGTTTTTTGGTTTGTTTTTTTTCTCCTGTGAGCACTGGGTTACATCATTTCATCAAGACTCCAGTGTCTCAGAAAACAATTTCTTCTTGAATGTTGTGGAAGTTATATATCAGGAAAGAGCAAAATGACACAGATAACTAAGTTCATTAAAGTTCTCTTCTAAACTTAATATAAAAAGTACCAAGCACCAACCCTACAAAACTCCCAACCAAACTTAAAGTACATGGTACTCATTGAAATGTATTTGCCAAACGGCTCTCTGCTGGTCAGACCCTAATCATCCTGCTCGAATTTCTGCTTATCCTATAAGGCTTATGGCTGGAATTTATACAGTGTAAGAACTCCCTAGTGTTATTGGTGGAGGTAGTAGCCCAAGCAGTAAAGACTTTTTCCCATAATATCTACGTATTTAAATTATGATGATGTTCAGGTTTGTTACGTGGATGTAAGTTTGGAATAGAGAACCAGCCTTTTTATTGTCTAGACAGAGATTGCTCAGGCTTATGTAGATGGTGCTCTACCCCTGCACTGTGTGGTTCTCACAAAGGGAGACTCCCCTACCTGGTACTCAAGTGTTTGTGTTGGTGAGGGTCTTCTGTGTTCTTGGTATTCTGATATTGTTTCTGCAAGTACCTGCTTCCTCTGCCTTTCCATTAGCAGGCTTTTTGAGGTGAAAGCTAAATGAAGTAGTTAAATGGACTTCTAGCTGTGAGCATCAAGCTGGTTGAGGTTGAGGAAGACATGAAAAAAGGAAATTTCTGAAAGGCCTTCCAGTTGCTAGGGATAACAGCTGTCAGGATTGTATGCCAAATCCTGTTATTGCTAAAGAGTTTCATGTTATGTTCATACAACAGCAATAAAATTTATGAAGAAGAGTTCATCTTCTGTCTAACTGCAGAGCTGGATGCAGTGAACTGTTTCTAAGCTCATGGTGAATTCGTAAATCTGCCTTAGTCATACACAACTGAGGTTCTTAGTGATGCGACTCATTCTGTAATGCTTTTCTGTGATTTTTAGATGCTCGTACACATGCTGTAACTGAAGGTTTTAATGTGTGTCTGTACACACTCATAGGTGGTTGCCTGGTCTATCACTAAGGATGGTGAGTGCAGTACCACTTTCGAGCCCCAGGTGCCCATAGTGGACCTCTGTCCAATATTGGGAGTAGAGGTGTGATAACAATGGCTACAAGGAGTGTTTACGGTGTTCTTTGTGGGAATAAAAACCTTAGTGCAGGCTATTCCTGCAATATTTCCTTGATTTGCCTCAATAATTAGCAAAGTTGTAGCTAACAATGGAGTTTTACATCAAATTTAGCTATAGAGCCTCTTTGAGTGTAGCCTGAAGATGAAGTAGGTCTTTTCCATAATGGAGAAGTGAAGATGCTTAGTTGTTAAACAATCTATTGCAGCAGCTGTACGCTACATTTCCATGTGAAACTTCTGCTAGTTTGTTTCACTGATTTTAGGAGAGTTTACCAGTCATTAATGCTACTAGTTTTGCCCCAAACATTTAAGTGTATGAGCTGTCTTTCTTACTCTTTTATTAGTGCAGTTGGAAAAGCTGGTTGCAGAAATGGAGACTAAAGTGCATTCACAACATGACATGTGCTTTTTTTGTTTGTTTGTTTTTTTCATTAAGTAATTAATTCAGCTTTCTTCAATATTTGAGAAATATCATAAGTTTATAGGGAAGTGTGGAATTGGGTGTCTGTGACAGAAAAAACCTTGTGTGTCTGTTTCAGAAGAGTTTACTAATAGAACTGTTGTTAAAAGTTAATTAAGTCAGTAACCTAAAGATGAAATTATGCCATCAAGACTTCAAATTTAGTTTTTTTAATACGTAGACTTCAGTGCCTTGGGACTAATGGCATAATAATATATAATCCCCATTTTATATGTATGTAATATTTCAACAGTTGCCTTGAACATGGTTGATGAAATGCCTACTTTGGCTCATAATTTTGTTATTTGCTCATGAACATACACTGTGAAGTTCATAAAGTAGCCTCAGTTTACGTTGACTATTGTATGGGCATGAATTATTATTCTAAAGGAAGTTAAGTACAGAAAGAGAATTTCATCCAGTGAGAAAATTGGACAGGGCAAATGAATGAAGGTCAGCAAAAACACTAACCAAGAGTTTGCAAGGGTCATTGAATAAACTGCTATGGCTAGTGTGGAAAGCCAGACTTGAATGTTGTATACTTAGAGTGGTAGGAGCAAGTTTGTAAAAGCCAAAGATTGTGATTATGTGGTAGAGAAGACACTCCTTGATGCCAAACTAAATGTGCAGATACTGCACCTTTTCAGCTTAAACAGTTTTCAGTACATGGTACAGGAAAACTTAACTTGTTCCTGAAGGTAAAAAAGTTTCGGAGTAGAAGATAACCTTAATGAAGAAAGCAGTGGCAGACATCAGTCAATCTTGATTTGGTTACTTTGCAAATCTTTGATTAAAAGAAAAGAACCCTAACCAAATAATGGTTTTTGGACACATTAATATGCTAGTATAACTTGCTTGTTACAGTGATGAGTCTTACTCTGTTGCCCCAAAACCTAACCCAATATCCTAAAGATGATACAAAATTTAATATTCTGTATTTCACAAGTAACAAATTAGCCATGTTATTGTTGCTTTATTTTTAGTTTTGATTCTTTGCTCATAACTGGTAAATGGTTTTCTTCTCGTGCCTACTGTGTTTCTCTGGTCTTAATATTCTGGCAGAGGTGATGAAGGCTCTTAGTTTCCTTTCCCAGAACTTCACAGAATGCAATAAATTGCACGGAGGAATCCTCACTCCACTGTGTGTACATTGGCAGGAAATTTAGTTCTGCATCCTGCACAGTTCTAGGCTGTGAAGGAAACTTTGGACTTCTCTATTCTTCAGCAGTTCTTTTTCATATTCTGCCTTCTCAAAAGCAGTAAGACAGAACGAGACCTGTAACTTTGGAGGGTTAAAATGTTACCTAGGAAATATTTGGCATTTATGAAGGAGTATAGTAAATCGCATTTGAACTTGGTGGTTTCTCTGTACAGTTTGTACCTTAAAGAAAAAAAGAAGATAGTATGTTGCTCGAAATGATGTATGCTCATTTCTTGTGTAGAGCATGCATTATTTTTGTAAGGAGATCTTCAAATCACAATTGAGACTGAAACGTAAGGGGTCTTGTGAACGGCACTTTTGAGTGGCTGCTAATGTTTATTTTAAGCACCAGACTAGAGTAACTGCTAATGTTTGCCTTAAAGCTCATAAGTCGTTTAGGAGGAATTGACTTGTTTTTTAAAGGAGGAAGCATCAGCTAAATGTTATTGATGGCAATGAATTGTTTTATATTTCTCTATGTTATCTCACTTGTTATATACTTAATTTTAACTAGATGTAATGATAGATTAAATATTTTTACTTCCTTATATGATACAAAGAAAGTGCTTTTACATTTCTGTTAAGTTATTTTCATGGCAGTTGTGAATATACAGAGATATTTGATATTTGAAACATGCCTGTAATTAAGGAAGTAAGGTAAAGGCTTTACATGTTGTTTTATTGCCTTCCAACCTTAAGTCAATGTATTGGGTTTTCTTGCGGGGTTTTCTGTCTGGTTGTTTTGTTTTTGAGGTTGTGTGTATGTGTTTTGTTTGGGTTTGGTTTAGTTTTTGCTTTTACATAGGGAGGCATAATGTTTAGTGTAGTTAAATTTGTTAGTGGCTTTGTTCGCTTTATCAAAGGTTGAAAATACTGTAACTCCTAATATGTGACAATTTAACTTATACCAGTGCTAATAAAATGGCTTAAGGCATGCAATGCAAGGAATAAAAGTCTTCAAATTGCAGGATATTGGTGAAATAATTAATAAGCCAGATGGATGGTTTTGGTTTTGTGGCTAATTATCTCACATTCTAAAAATTTCTTGGGTATAACTTAACAGATAAATAGATACGGTCATTTATAACCAAAAATACACTGGGATTTTTTTTTTCTACGGAAAGGGTTAGGGTTTTTTTTTTTTTTCAATGACAGCTGCTTGGGAAGAGTCATGTAATTACAGTCTTTTTAGGAGGTATGATTTTTTTATTCAGCAAGAGATGTGGGGGTGGGAGAATGGGGAGGAGAAGATCTAGCATATGAATCAGATTACTGATACACTCTTTCTTGCTTTCCCTTCATAGTTTTTCTTAATGTAAAGCTCATGTTGAACATGATGTCATACACAACTATGACAAAATCTCTAATCCTTTTTATCATCAATATTATATGGTATTTCTTCTTTTTTCAACATGACCATTGTTTGGACTTGAATGCTATGTTTGCATGGAAATCCAACTGCATCTGCAGTTTAAGACACTTCCTAGTGAAATTTGTCTGGATTTTTGTGGTGATAGATTGCTCCTGTGATCAATGGTTGAAGTGCTCCCAAAGCACACCCATAAATTAGCCTGTGGCATGCTTAGTTATCTCTAAGATGTTTTAGAAAATTAAGTTCTTTATCAGTAATTCTTCTGGTCCCTGTTTGGGAGCTATTATTATTTTGGTCTGCTATGTGATGCTTATGACAAGCAATTTCATGACAGTGACAGAAATGGGAAATGTTAACATGCTGGGTTTGTTATAATAATTTTGAAACATTGTTTCTTTTTTTTAATATTTCTGTGAATAAAAACATTACTGTGCTCCAAGCAAGAAAACAAGAGATTCCTTGCTGTGCTTTTCTTAGCATGCTTTGGGATAATGCAATTCTTTATAGGCTGTTTTTCCTGATAAGATTATGCAAAGGCTACTGGCTGCATGGTAATTCTTTTTGGTCGGGCTTGTTATGAAAAGTCCATAAAAGCATATTTCTCCAATTTGGTGTGTATTGACTAAGCATCCAACACCAGTATTGATTTTGAAATTGATCTTTTCATTGATAATGGATTTGAAGCTCAAAATTCCATATCTCAATAGCCTTCTGCCTCTTTATGTCTGTTGCCAGTGCTTACAGTCTTCTGGCACATGTCTTGTTGCTGCTGAAGTCTGACTATAAGTCTCATGAAGAAAGCTTTTATAATTCCTTTTATCTCTGGAATTCCCAGCTCCAGTGAATTGAATTGGGCTTTTGTGTGTAGTTTTCCTCTCCTATTCTGTAATGCCTCTGAGTTTAAAATATTAGGCTTCAGATTTAATTTGATTTGGATTTCTCTTTAAAATTTATCTGAAGTTTTCCAGAGGAAGAGTTTCCATATTAAAATTAATTGTAGAATTTTTCTGCTCAATGGTGTTTTTTAAAAATAAATGGAAAACCCAACAAACCAAAACCACGAACACAAAAGTTTTCCATCTTTAATTGATGGTTGTTTTTCTTGTCTTCAGCTGTAAGCTTCTCTGCTTTAGTTTCATGACTTACTTGTGTCCTGAATTACCTTGAAGCAATGTCTGTAGCTGAGACAGCTGTGTTGTATGTGTTGTAGTGCCTAAACCTGGTAGCTGAATTTGGTACCAGGAGCTGGATACAGTTCAGGAAGCTGAAAACCACAATTTACTCTAGGTACCTTTCACACTGATTTCCATTATGAACAGTGTTCTGTGAGCTGTTTGCCCTGGTGGAGATGCTTTTCTTCTGGGGGGTTGGCATGTTACAAATAAAGTTCAAATACAAGTTATTGAAGGCAGAAGTTTATCATCAGCAAAGCCTGTGTCCCAAGACTCATTTTAAAGAAGTATTTTTGTATCTAGTCAGCATTTTTAGAAAGAGCTTCCATGGTCACATCTATCCCACCATATCCTGTTCTGTTTCAAGACAACTCTCAGGCATTGAAATCTGGTTGCTGGCAACTGTTTGATTAGTTAAGAGACAATATAGTAAAGGCTCAGATTGCTTGAATATACTGCCAACTTTGCAGTACTGATGCTAGCCTGATAGGTTTCTCCAGTTTTGTCTGAATCTAGCTATCTGAACAAGAAATTTTTAAATCCTGTGTATTCAGGCATCTCGAGTTCTATAAAATTATTACTATTAATACTAAAATTGTTATTATTGACAGTAATATTTAGTTCTTCTTAACCATGAACAAAATAATGCTGAGTTTGGTATGACTATTTTTTTTTTCCTAAGGCAGAGAATACCTGCCCAACTTGAGGGTCTTTCTCAAAGACACTGTGAATGCTCCTCAATCTTGCCATGAAAGTGAAAGATTATTTTCTGTCTAGTGGAGACAAGACTTTCAGCTCAGGTCACCAGCTTTGGAAGGTTCCAGCTTCAGAGAATTGTCATAGGCATATTAGAAGTGCAGTTCTAGTTTCTGCAGTGTGCACATGTGTAAACTACTCAAATTGCATGAGGCTTCTTGATTCTTGTCCTTTAAAATGAAGTGGTTATTGCAGATCTGCTGAATTCTGTACTTAGAGATGAAGGCATTGTTCCACAACAGAGATCACCCAGGGTCTTTTACAGCCCCTGGCCTTCCTTCTGCTGCAGAGGCTTTTCTTGTGTCTGGAAACAATTGCAATATGTACATTTGTAATGTTATTTTTTTTTTGTGTTGTTTTTTTGTTTGTGTTGTTTTTTTGTTTGTTTGTTTGTGGTTTTGGTTTTATTTTCAATAGAAATGCAAGGTTTTGTATTGGCGAGTGTAATTTGACAGTGTAACCTTACTTGTAATGGGAATACAAGCATCAGCTGCTTTACATTCTGGGGTGGAATGATTTGATTTTAATAGGAAGACGGAGGGTGGCTGTCAGCCTACTTTGAAGTAACAGTGGATCTTTCAACTCTTCTCCTAGACTTTGAGTGCTTGAGATTCAGGACTTCATTTCCCTATCAGTGCTGCCTTTTAAAATTGTGGCAGCAGGAACAGTATGTGTAGTCAGTGGATGCATTTCCTTGTTCAGAATATGTTTCTTAGGACTATCCATGTTGTAGAACGAAATTTTTCAGTTGTTGGCATGTTTATACCTTCATTTATCTTGGTTACTAGCCACGTGTATCTAGCTGTGTAGTCATAGGATTATGTGAATATGAAAGGTTGAATAATTTTAGTGTCAATATCAAAAAAACTCTCTCCTTGAGTGATTAGGTGTATGTCTTAACCCCCTGACATGTGATTCTAAGGAAACCCTTCTAGTTTGCTTGCTAGATATATTTGAGATTACAGCTGTATTTTACAGTACCATCATGCTGAAACAGTTTAAAGTAGTTACAGTGATGTCTTATTGATTTTAAAGAAATGCTTGTCTTATTAGAGAGATTTGTTGTCTAGTGGCAGCCCAAATAGAAAACCCCCACGCTGTCATTTCTCTTAAAATATCGTGCTTGCAGATGCTTAAAGGGAGGCTTTTCCACCCTGTACTCTACCATTACTGCAGTAGCCAGTTGCAATGGCTTTGTTGTTTTGAGAGGGATAAAGATGCAGCAAACACTTCACCCTCTTAGTACTCCCTGTGCTTCTGGGCAAGAAATCAGAAACCTTCAATTCAGTGTAGGATATAAATGTCAAGTATTCAGAGCAAGAACAAAATGAAGTGAGGGTAGGAGTCAGACAGCAATGCCATGTCAGTATTTCTAAGTTTTAGCTGTATTTAGCTATTCCTTCCATTTACTTCAGACGCTTTATTTGAGAGGAAAACAAAATTCTTCTGATCACTTGACTTCTCCAGTGGTAGGCAAGACATTACCGAACAGTTAACTGGTCAAGCCTTGTGAAAACGGTGCACTGTGTTGGTGAAGCAGGTGTTTGCCCTTTTGGCAGTGAACCCTGCAGTGCTGGTGAGTAGGCACCAGGATGTGTGGGTCTGCTGTGCCACACTCTGGGTGCAGCTAGGGTGCTGTGGTCAGGTAGTGTACATGGCCCAGAGAAGGGTCAGTTTGGTAGCTGTGAACGCTGCATGCCTGGAAGGACACTGCATCTGCAATTTTCTAGCCACTCCTAGACTTCTGCTCTGAATACAAGAGCTCAGACACAGGTGGGAATGTGAATTGGTTTTCCTGAACCGTGTGACAGTGCTGTCTCACTGTTACAGATGGGCAGAGACAGGAATGCCTGTTAAGACCCTCTAATGCTGCTGCAGTCTCCTCCAGTGAGGAAAGGAGGTCACAGCATGCGCAGGGCAGCGCTGCTGTGAGCTCTGCCTATCCACATGCTGTGCCTGAAATCTGTTTCAAGTCTCATTAGTGAGAGTGCCCACTGTAGCCCCTGTCTGCAGGTGGTGTGGTTTGGCCCTCCTGAGCCACAGTGAGAGTACTGAATGCTGGTTTGCTGTCCTCTTCACAGGATCCATGAATAGCCATTTAATGCATGAAAATTGTGTTATTTTTGATGGACGTTTTTCTGCTGTATTTCTTCCTGCTCCCTCTATCATCTATGAATGCCGTGCTTTTACAATTTGACGGACGCCTTGCAGTGCTCTGACTTTGGTTCTAATTCCAGATGTAATTTTCTGTGCTTTCATTTTTCTCCTCTGAAGTTAAGTGTGGCCCTGCTCCTTCTGCTTTCACAGAACATTATGAAATCCCCCAGCGAAGTCCATTTTCAAAGGGATGTGGATGTGTTGTTTCCTGTGGGTGGATCCTGTAGGTAAAAAGTTTCCATGGAAACAATAAGCCCTTATGCTTTTACTGTTCCTACATAATCGTGAAAGTTGTGTGCATGCGGTACAGTTTGGATCAACTTATTTCTTATGTGGAGACTCCATGGTTTTTGCCATTTTAAGCTTCCTTTAAAATGAAAATGTTAGTCACTTATCTCTTGTGCATGTGTTGAGCGTGGTTGAGAATTTGGACTACTTGTTTCAGTGTCCATTCAAAATTTCTGAATATTAACACATAAGAACTAAAATCATAAATTTTAAAAACCTGGAAGACAAATAGTAGAGTTTTGATGTCTTTTAAATATTTCAGTGTTTGGGGAATTTTTTTTATTCAGCAATACAGTCTTTATTTTCTGTGATTTATATGTTCATAAATCATGTTACTGCTCTTCTGTGTCTTTGGCAGATAGGTAGAAGGGCAGTTTAACATTTTCATCAGTTATTTCAGGATTCTGGTGTTCCAATCAGGCTCACAGTCTATATTTGTGATAACATAAAACACTTGGTAGGTCATGATAGTGCTGTCAAACCAAATATGCAAGGAGTTAAAAAGAATCACCTTTTAAAAAGATGGTGGGCTGAAAGATCATAATTCAGAATTGCCTGCTTCAAAACATTTCAAAACTTCAAAACAAAGAAAAAGTCAAACCACTGAGAATAGGTTTTGCATATTTTCACAGATTGTGTTATCAAGCTTTTTCTCCACAATTTTAAAGGCAAGGCAATGGTTTGTAAGAGAGATTTGGCAATCTTGCTTAATAATACGACTCTAAGAATGTGCATTGCTTTTTTTACTTCCAGAGGTTTCATGGTTTCAGCATCTGTCACCAGCTAGCCTGGACAGAAGATTTTAAGTTAATTTAAGATCTTAATGTAGAACTCTCTGCTTTTGTATTGCTGCTGTCCAGGTGTTTTAGGAGAAATATGACAGAATCAGTTTTATCTCTGAAGCTGATGTAACCTTTATTGCCAAACAGCTAAGCTTAAACAGATTATGGCATGACTGGGAATAGCTATTCTGCTGCCACACTTCACAGTGCTGCCATAAAACAAGTGACTGACCTGCCCTTTTAAACTTTGAGGTGTCACTTTTGTGTCTGTTCTGAAAAAAATGGTTAACCTCCAACATTTTGCTGAACTCAATTTATCCTGAATTAGGGGAAAATTTAAATGTGATGATTGGGTTGTTGATTCATATAATTATTTTTTTTTTGCTGAAATGATTACCCCAGTTCATATAGATGCCTCTGTATGGTAACTTAATGTACAGATGAGTGCAGGTGAAGTGTGTCTGACTGATGTTAAACTAAGCTCTTCAATGTGATGTCTGTTTTGTTGTTTGTTTTTTCCTTTGGAAGCCCTACATTAAAACTTGATACTTTCTGGTGTGCAGAAGCATATTCTATTTGCCATTCACTTTCTGGCAGGAGAGTGTTTGGCACTGAGTAGAATCAGAAGGGTGGAATGTTTAAGATTCAAATGCTATACCTCTACTCCTTGTGAGGTATTACTCTGTTCAAAATAAAAACAAGCAAACCCTGCTGATGTTCTAGCTCTTCTATCAAGTAATTTGTCAAAGTAGACCTAGCCTTGAAATCAAACATTTTGACTGCAAAATAGGTTTTATGTCTCCTTACATTATTGATAATGAAAATTTTGGTGACACTGAAAATAATAATGTAATATTATGTGTCACATAAGTTTAAGTGGCATTATAAGACATGATAGCATGTCTGAGTTATGTCTGCAGTGCAAATACCTATTCCCAATTTTATGCTACTTCAGTTTAATGAGAGAAAAACTAAACTGTATTTCTTTGGTCTTGACTCTGCCTGAATTGCTGCTTAAATACTTAATGGTGAACTACCACTTCAGATGTAGTTTGTAGAAACAGATTCGCTTACTGTCCTTCCCATGATGAAGAAGAAAAATCAACTTTTATCACTATTCATCTGTATGTTTTCTTTCATTATTTGCTTTGCATGTTGGTCATTGTGCTGAGGGCTTCTCAGTTG
This sequence comes from Pseudopodoces humilis, assembly GCF_049639895.1. Classification (NCBI taxonomy): domain Eukaryota; kingdom Metazoa; phylum Chordata; class Aves; order Passeriformes; family Paridae; genus Pseudopodoces; species Pseudopodoces humilis. The sequence goes on from NC_142205.1 coordinate 38,988,299, forward strand.
TTAATTGTGCTGTCTTTTGTACTATAGGTTGGCTGCTGAAGCTGTGTTCAATATATTGTCTGAATAATTAGCAATTTTTAAGCAAAGATTTTTTTTTTTTGGGGGTGGTGTGTGGTGTTTGGGGTTGTTTGTTTTGGGTGGTTTGGTTTTTGGTTTTGATTTTTTTCTTTTTCATAATGGGCTTTGGCTGTTTTACATCATCGGTGCTTTTGTTTATCTAATGGGCTAGATTATTTCTGCTTATTGAGTACTGAATGTAGGAGTCATTTTGGTTAAAAAAATTAGCTCTATAAGGAATGTTAAATCTTTTCTATGCCAGAGATTCTATGCCAGTGTATGGATTGTTTTTCTGTCTCTTCCAGCAATTTTTAGAGTGTTGTTTTTCATGGCAGTTCCAAAGGGGATTTTTTATGCCTCATGCAGCTACCTATAATTTCTCTAAAATTGTAACAAATTGAGGCCATCAGATTTGGGCTAAAAGCACCTTTAAGATAATCATGGGAAGTATTTACTTGTGACAGACAGAGAATCAAGTTTTGAAAAACTTGAACCTAGGGCAAAGACTTGCCCAGATTTACTCCTTTTTTGATGAAAAGAGCTGTTTTTGGAAAACGTGGAGGAAGGGTGGCAGTTTCAGGTAAAGAACACATCTATTTTATGCACAAAGCAACAGGGAACCTTTAGCAGGTGTCCTCATAAAGTCAGTTACATTTGATATAATGTTAGGACCACCAAAAAACACATTATAAGACATTGGTCTTCACTTCTGCACCTGAAAATCCATGTCTGAATAGCAATTATTTGTCATGCATGTAAAATTGTGGATATAAAAACATCAGAGTGTGTCACTAGCAAAATCAATTCTAAACACTTTGCGCACTGAGTAGATGCTCCATAAAATTTATCTTACACAAAAGGAAATAACTGCATGGGCTGTAAAGAACTGTGCAGCAGAAATGCCAGATACAATTTTGTGGGTTTTTTTGATTTTGTTTTTTTTCTGAGTTTGTTTTTAGTTTTTTTGTTTGTTTTTTTGGGTTTTTTTCTTTTTTCTGTGCAAGAACTAAAGGTTCAAAGGAAGAAAGCTATCAAAAAATCCCCACTTCACAGAGCTGAGCAGCTGGTAAAATGTGCCTCTTGACAAAGCTAGCCACACTGATCCTGTTATTACTGTGAATTTGTACAACTTTCATGGCTGTTGGAGAGCAACAGTCTGCAACAGGAAGATGTCAGCTGTATGTGCCTGCAGGTCTCCAGAGTCTTGACTTCTGTGTGCAGAAGTCTGGCATGCGTCAGAGAATATAGTAGTTCTCTAATATAATTACTTTTCCCCGCTATAAAGGACATCTGAAGCTATTTCTGTAATTATATTTAAACTTTTTTTGGGGTTTGTTTGTTTTAATAGGAAACTTTCTTGAAGAAAGACTGAAATTATGCATAAAAGATGAAGCAATAACTCGTTAAATAATTAAAGATAGATTGAAAACTCCCATTTCAAACAGAAAAAGATATTGAAGCTCGTGATCAAGCATTTAGAATATCTGTATTATTTTTACCTAGTGTAAGTGGAATTGATGAGTGGGAAATTGTTTTCAAATATATCTCAACATCAATAATTAATTTCTGTGCATTCTCCTTAAGTACTGTCCATGGCTGCATAAAGTCAATACCTCTCTTCCTGACATTAGATATGACATTTAGAAATGAAGCCTAATGATACTTACTGTGTTCTTAGCTTTCAGATTTGGAGTAGGTGTTAAATACAGAGTTGTATTACAGCATTGGGTGTTTGCAGAATTTTCAGTTAATGCTAAATACCACTTAATCAGTGTCAGATATGTTTGAATTTGCACAACTTTAAATAAGAAACACATTATTTAAATTTAATAAAGAAACATATTATTGTAATATTTGATGGTCCAGTAGGTCCTTCCTCTCAGTAATATATTTAAAAAGTGGGGATGGAAAAATGTATTTAACCTGAGTGAATTTTGAAGTACGTGTTATTTCATTTCTAGGTCCCCCAGAGTGCAAATTCAGTTGTCATTTCTTACCAATACTATTGTGGATTTAATGTGGCCAAGTTCTGCACATGAAATCGAACCTTCCAGAGGAGAAAAAAAAAATTTTCCCAGGGAAATATAGGTTGGTACCTCCAAGAACAGGAGTGTAGCATGGCATAGAAATATTTGGTAAAAAAATATGAAATAAATTGCAAGCCAGAATGGTAGATTGGGTTGACAACAATTTCTGTTGTAAAATTTCTTTTGTATGAAATAGTCAGGTACTGTAAGGATGCACACACTGGCCAAGTCTCCTGCCCCTCTGGCTGAGTGGCACCACAGGCTGGGCACAGAGGGCAGTTGCTCCAAAGGGTCGGTCCCTGTGCTCAGTCCTAGCTTGCAGCTGGCTTTTTTGAGTTGCTGTTCCACATCAGGCTCAGCCTTCTGCACGGTTTGTGGCACCCACAGAGGGCTTCTCAGTGACAGGCACCTTTCTCCACTTTTTATTGTTTCCTGACATGGGTGCTCAGGTTAAGATGCCAGTTGCTGCATTGTTGCATGGCCCCCAGTTAATCTCTGATTTTTTTTTCCCATGCATCCGAGGGCAATTTGTGAGTGTTTCCTGGGTTACTGTGGCTCCCTGGCCTCTCACAGGGAAGACATTAAAACAACATAAATTTGGTTGACTGCTTTCTTTCCTTTCATAGCTGAGAAACAATATAGTTGTTTGTCATCAAATTTGGGTCAGCCTTCCCCGTGCCAATTACATGTGTTATCAGGGACAATTATATTTGTTTTTCACATTGTTATGTAATTGATGGGCATACCTATGGTTCAAACCCTTTTTTTTATTTGAGTGATGCCTTCAGGTAAGCTTCACCCCATGACACACTCACATGTGTATGTACAAGTGTTTTTTCAGGAAACTTGCTAAGATAACAAATTGGCAGTATTCATTGTAAATGGTCAACACTTTTCATTATGGAGGTGTTTTTTCTTGCTAAAAGTCTTGCTGAACTTCAACTTTTTGGCCCAAATGCTCTGTGCTGTCTCTCAGTTGAAAAGATTCAGAGATGGTACAGGTATGTCCCTTGCTTGGATCATGTTAAAGATTTAAAATGAAAACGTTATTGAAGTTCCTAGTCTTTGCCTACCTTTTGTTGATAGTATTTGCTAAGTAAACCTGCAAAAACAACAAGAAAAAAATTACTACAATAAAAAAAAGTTATTTTTTTTCTCCTCTGAAAATATTAATTCAAAAAAGCACTTTTCAGAATACCTTAAGAATACACTCTAAGTATGGCTAAACTTTTAATTTTATTTTTTTAGTTTCATTATACAGTGGCAAAAAATTAATTCTGAAATTAATTATGATTAATTTCATTAATTGAAATTGGAAATTGATTTTTCTTGTGGCTTCAAGTTTCCTGAATAGGAAATAGGCAAGATGAATTTACATAGTAAACAGCTCCAGGTGTTATTTTCTTTACTTTTTTTTCAGTATGATTCCTGTGACTTCTGACATCATTTGTCTTTTTGATTCTTTTGTCAAACATTCAAATTTTGTAGTTGTCTTTTTTGCCATAATTTAACACTGGAATAAGTTGTGTTTGACATGTAGTGACTGACAGCTGTGAAGATAATACCGTTGTTTAAATTGTTGCATGAGCTACAAATTGCTGAGTAATTTAAGTACTATCCCTTTACTCCCCTTCCATTAAGTTGTAGTAAGTCATATACCAAAATTTGGTCTGTCTTTAAAAGTTTGTCTTTTCAGTTCCTGGTTCAATTTCAGTGTGTTGGCTGGTCTGATGGGGCAGATAGTACTGTTAAGTCAAAATGGTGATATTTACTGTGTGAAGTATATATTACTGGTTAGTAAAGCAACACCCATCTAGCTGTAACTGGGTTATGGATAGATATTATTTGCATAAGTTTTCTGACATAGGTCTCTCACTCCAAGTGCTCTGATACCCAACTGTAGTTTCACAGCTTTTGTGTCTGCAGTGAGGCCCTTCATTTTCTGTTTTGGCTAATGAAACAGTTTAATGCTGCTCTCTAACACAAAGTAGTTTAAGAATTGAACTATTGTCTGACCAAATAACACAAGAGTGTTAGTTTAATTGAATTTTGAGGGTTGTTACTTCAAACATCCATCATCTGCGAGATATAAAAGATATTGAACTGGCATAAGTTGTATCTGATTGCCCTCTCCTTTCTCTCCTTTCTTCTGTTAGAAGAGGCTGTAGCAGAAGGCTAAAAGCCAGCTAATATTTGGTGTTATAGACATTTATGTATTTTTTTTTTCTTTTAGTAAAATCAGATGAAGATGTAGTAAATGAAGCCCATTAAAATTCCAAGTGTGCAGATCATTGCACAGGTTTTGTTTTTGCTTGAACAGATACCCTATTATTTTACACAAAAGTGTACAGTATTTTACATTCTTGGGTAGTCATTTGGAAATACTGTATGAGATTTAAATTTGTTTCTGTATCACTAGTTGTAAAACTCCTGTGTTGCTCTCCACAATTTGTTATTTGAAGACTTCCAACATCATCTGCTTCCAAAATACAAAAGACCATGATGCCATTTAAGAGTGAACATTAAAAATATAGTTGGACAGGTAAACCAGCAAAATTTACAGCCCTAATAAACCAAGACACCTTTGAGAGGTTGATACACATTTTTATTGTCTTGCACTAGGAATGTAATACTGTAATCCTTGCAGCAGTTCTGTATCATGAATCAGAATTGCAATAAATGAAGACAGCATACAGTTTTGGTAATTTTGAGTGCCTTTGAATATTATTTATTAAATACAAAACTAGTAGCTCTCTAGAAAGTTTTAAGTCTTTAAACTAGACAGTAATAAACTTTCTGCTCATCCTAGATTTCTGCACAGAGAATATAGTTTCTGAGATACCTTGAGTCCTTTTTCCATATATTTAGTAACAAATATGATAATGTTGATCCTACAAACATTTTCCTTTTTCATAATCACTTTTCATAACTACAGTGACACAAAGATAAATATAAATCATGTCTAGCTCAGAAACATAGAGGAATTTAATGAAGAATGAGGGAAAAAGCAGTGCAACAACAATAAAAGAATGATTTAGGGAACATGGATCTGTTACTGCAGGCCAATTTGACAATTTTATATCTCTTAATTTTAGAAAGATCTGTTATTTCTTCTTACGTGTGAATGTGTATTTATATGAGGACAATCCAAAGTCTTTATACTGAGAAGTGGCTTAGTGAATTTGTTGCTTGTACCTGTTCTTTATAAGGATTTTTATTTTCTATTAAAAATTCAAATGCTCTTTTGCTTCAAGATGTAAGTCGGGCCACGTTACTACTAAAACATTCACTTAGTTACTTGCTGTCTTAATTTAAAGGATTAAAACCATACAAGTTCACTGTTTGTTAAAATAGTTTGTTTCAGCTGAGAAAAGTAATGGTTTCAAGTTCAAGGATATTATGATTCTTCACTAAAGGTTGAAGTCCTGTTCCAAAATAATTTTTAAAAGAGGTGTATTGTAATTAGCTCTTTCGAAAAGTGGTGAATCCTTAAACAATTTACAAGGTTCCTTTCTTTTCCCCTACACATAAAGTTTATTGATCAACATCTTTGGGAATCAGTGGCAGCAAATACACCCTCATTCCCCTGTTGATCAAAGCATGATTTTAGTGAAGCAGATGAAGGGAATCTTCAGTAATTCCTGAAGTATCAGTGTAAGCAATCAGCAGAAATCAGGAAAAAAGCATTTCATAATTTTAGTCGTTGCTGCTGTTTGGGTTTAGTTAGTTTCATTTTGAGATGGTAGTTTTAGTACCCAGTAATTTCTCATTAATATCCCATCTTCAGTAAATACTAATTAAAACACAGCAATTGCTATGTTACTGTTACATTAAATATAGCAAGTATGACAGATTTTTGTTAACAGCTTTGTTACTGTGCCTTGAGCATTCCTGCTTATAAAGTTCACTTTTTCCCATGTTTCATCCTTCGTGGGACTGTACTCATTATTCATTGTTGCTTCTAATGTACCCGTGAAAGCAGCTCATTTTTCCTGCTCAAAATGAAGTGTATGGCTGTTTATGATGGTGTGAACATGGAGTCAACATGGAATGAAGCAACAGAAAAGAAAAATGCTCACCCAACCAATACAGAATGCAGCTTCTGCAGCCTCACCAGGATAACCAAAGTCCACACTTGGTAAATCAGAAGTTTGGGCCAGAGTTGTGACAGTTATTTTGCCACCTTATGTCCAGAATGTGATCTGATCCCAAACTATAGACCCAAGTTAAGGTAATACAATAAATCAAAAATAAGAGGAGTAAATAGGACCTGCAGTAGTGAAGATGAAAGGGTGTAATTTGAATGTGCATTGCTAAGTTAAGTCACTGCACCTAATTTTCAGGAACTGATGAGGGTTAAGCTCAAATGAGCCAAATATTTTGGTGCCAAAACACCTTTAAATTCTGTGACAGGCATTTAGGTAGTAAATCCCTTTCAAAATCTGAGGTTTAGGTATAGTGATAGTTATTTGGAGAGGCTCCTATTATTATGTAAGGGCATGACTTGTAGTTGTGTTTTCTTTCCCTTTTTAGAAAGTAATGAACTGAATTTAGCAGACAAGTGTTCCAAGCCTAACAGTGCTCGAGATATACTTCTCTTCATGTTTGCTAGAATTTAACAACCAGAAGGTGTGAACAAAGTGAATAATTAGGGAAGGAGTAATGCTTAAAAGTATATTAAGTTCTCCATTTCTAGGTTACTCTGAAATACATTTGCCTCTTTGTTGAAGAAGTAGTTAAGAATGTGGATTGTATATTGAAGGGATTTTTTTTATAAGCAGGAAAACCAGCGAGAACCTACTCTAATTGGTCTGTGGTAGTATATTTCCAAGAAACTAGATTAGATATAATTATCTTGGGAGGTTAGGCAACCCTCTTATCCCCATTAGTGTACTTACATAATATATGTTTTAATACCATCTCACAGTAAGGCTACTGGTAAACCATAGGACATATGCAGATTTCCAGTGTTGCCTTTTCTTTCTCAAAGGCCCAGAAGAGATATCACTGTTCCTGGAGATATGGTTTTCTTTTTTGTCCTCTTTTTGATATAGCTTATTTATGGACATTTTTAGTTTTCCAGCAAGCTTGGCTTTGGGTGTTTGTTTGTTCTAAAAGAAAGACAAAGGTGATTGTGAACAGCTGAGTGTTTCTCCATTCCTTGAAAGAGGATTGTGCAACTGATGATACCTGGCTGATTTGATGGTAGGAATCAGCAGTAGGAGGAGATTCCTGCTTTTGTATGCTTTTTTTCGCTGGAGAAGGAAGGTGAACTGTTGTGCAAAACCTGATAATGTCTGGGTGTCGCCCTGAATGTGTAAAGTTCCATGCTAATTGTAAAATTTCTGTGTGTTACCATTGTAATGGTATAAATATTGTTATTGATGTAAACATATTAGTAAAAGAGCCCATTAGGTTTTAGGATTCAAGAAACCACTCATTGAATCCTGTGAGTACAGCTCTTACTGGTTGTTTTAAAAAGGAAAACATTTTCTCCATGCCCCCATGCACAGAGAAACACTGTCAGAAATGTGTGAACTTCTTGAAATACCTTTCAGTGACTCAGTGGAAGATTTTTCTTCTATTTTTATTTCTCTTTGGTTGAACACTGCCAGTTTTAGTGGTCTGACAAACATGAGGACTTTGCAAGTGCTGGCTCCCTTTGTTTCAGCTTTCTTGCTTGGATATAACCTATTTAGAAGCTTTTGCTTCTGTTTCAGTTTGGTTTTTTTTAGCTTTTTTTTTGTCTTGAGTTTTGGTTTTTTCCAATATTCGAATAATGAATAAAATTTCTTGTATAAAATAAAAGTATAAGAACCACTACCCAACACTGAAATAAAAAAAAAAAAAAAAAATGGCATTCAGGTTTAGAAATTCTTTGTTTCTTGTTTGTGTTTGAGATTGACTATTTTCCTGTAAGGTATACACTTACTGATATGGCCAATGGCCAAAACAGTCATAAAGAGGCTATTAGGTTGAATTGTGTTGATCTGATGAGGGCTGACTAATAAAATCAGTTTCAATTTAAAAAGCAGCAGAAACAACAAGGTCCACAACTACAGTAACAAAAATAAACAAGCATTAACAAAAAAAAGCTACATTTGTTGTGGACACATTTTGCTAATTCCACTCCACCTTTGGGTATTTATTTGGAAAGCAATTATTGGACATGCAGACTTCTGTGATGGGTACTTCCAGTAGTTACTCAGTTTAGAGAAGGTTTGCTCCCCTACTGAGCTCTGTGTGAGCTGAAGTTATTTTGAGCAGTCTGGATTGGCCCAAGGTAAATGGTTAATATTAATGCCTTTACAACTTTTGCATTTACAACTTCATGGATCCTTCTGGAGAGAAGGGCTGAAATCCAAGATCTTGATTTTACTATGGTAATCTTGAGCTTTGCATTCGTTACAGATTGTGTGTGCTTATTTGGGAAGTAGGCAGATTCTTGCAGAGTTGGACTGAACTTTTAAAACCGTCTTGCTTTCTGAACTTCTCTGGTAGGTCATGGTATAGACATGTCCTGGTGATAGCAACAGGTGGTGGTGGTACTAGAAATGACAGGGGAATTGTTTCATGTCACTAACTTTGCCAAAAAGTGCTGTGCTCTTTAGATAAACAGAACTGTGCAAGAGTTAACCAAAGATTATGCAAGTCAACAAAAATAATCCTCAAAGGGGATTACATATTTTTTTCAGTTAGTCTAATTTCAGTCTAAGGTCTGTGGGACCTTCTGTTTGACAAACCCCTGGATTTTGCATTGAATTCCAAGTTGTTGCTTTATAAGAAAACATGTCCTTTTTTCAAAGCAGATATCCAGATACTAGTGGATCAAGTTTTCTGTGTTTGGAGCTACTGTATTTAATGCTTTAGAATATAATACTTTGTTTTTCTATGTGTATAGTTGAAGCTCTCAGAAGACCTTCCAAATAAAACATTTGGTACAGTGCTACAAAGATTTTATGTGAACATTGCTTCCCTTGGTTTCAGTGTCTGCTTTGCTTTTAAAACATATTGAAAAAAAATCAAACAATATAGTATGTGATCTTAAGGAAGTAAATAATTCACCAGGTTTTTTTAGGGTTTAGAGTTTTATAAAGGGCAGGAAGAATGGAGTTGTCAAATATGTTAGGCAATTTAAGTATTACTTTTGGTAGTTTTCAATAATGGTAAGATAATAAGAATAAGCATAGACTCACAGAATGGCTTGGGTTGGAAGGGACCATGAAGATCATCTTGTTCCAACCCCCCTGCCATGGGCAGGGACACCTTCCACTAGACCAGATTGCTCAGGGTCCCATCCAACCTGGCCTTGAACACCCCAGGGATGAGGGGTCCTCAACTTCTCTGGGCAGCCTGTTCCAGTGCCTCACCATCCTCACAGCAGAGAGTTTCTTCCTAATACGTAATCTAAACCCACTCATTTTCATTCCCCCTTGTCCTGTCACTGTAGATAACCTCTTCTGTAGACCCCCTTCAGGCACTGGAAGGCTGCAGTTAGGTCAACCTGGAGCCTCCTTTTTGCCAGGCTGGACAATCCCAATTCTCTTAGACTTTCAGCATATGATTTCTGGTGGACTAGATTTGGAGAAGAGAAAGAAGATGATATGTGACAGGCTAACATGATCCAAATAATTTTTGAATAACTTTTTCAAGAATTTATTTGCAGCCATAGGTTTTGCTTTTTGTTTGAATGAATAAGCTATATAGCAGTTGTGATGGTGATAATTTTACCTTTTTTTTTTGTCATCTTTAATTCCCCCCATTGACATTCATCATTGTGTGAAAGCAACATAGAATTATCCCGTTGTAAACAGAGAACATACAAAACAGCCTACAGAAATATGTGCAAATTTTACTCTAAATAGCTATGGTGCTACAGTTCTCTTACTTAAGTAAAACAGTTTACAGTACTTGCTGTGCCTCTCAGCCAATTGCTTAGCTTTTCTTATGAGGCCAGTATGGATAGGAACAACTTTACAGGTGCACAAGTCAGCTGCAGAGCTCACCTACAATTGTTCCTACGTGTATAGAGATGACTGCATTAATAGGTTTTCCAGTCTGTACTTGACTTCACCCTTACCTATTATCCATCATGCAATCAAGTATCACACAATCATTTATTGTTATTTCACACATCTCTCATTTCAGCCCCACGTGTTGTTTAATTGGACTAAGTTTTGCACTTACACCCAAGTTACTTATTTTTATTCATGTCTAATTACTTTTAATTGCACAGTCAAAACAGGAGATGGTGCAAAGAAATGGACTGCATTCTGGTTTTAGTGTGCAATTAATATTTCTTTATTAAATTCCAAACACCTTTGTCTGTGGGGAAAAGAGTGGAATTGCAAAGATATGAAGAGAGAGCATTCTGCAATGTGCTGTGTATTTTTGGATAAGGCATGAAATGATAGGAGTTTCTTTTCAAAGCCTAGGCTGATTTGTCAACATCTGCATTTGGAAAATTTATGTAGTATTCAACACTTCATAGCCAACACTGAAAAAGTGCTGAACCTGCAGCACCAATTTTATTGCCTCTAATCAGAAACAAATTGCAGTATAACTGAACTTTGTACTGTGTTTATTTTGTGATATTTAACGAGCAACTTGCCATCTGAGTGCTTTTAGTAGTGAACTATCCCAAGGAGAGGAATTATGAGATTTTTAAAAAGTCACTTTCACCATGGGATTGGCTTGCTGCTGTCAGCATGCCAAATTTGAAACCAGATTGAAAGTTGTGTGTTACAGATCCTATTTTCAGCTGTCTTCATCTACTGCTGAGAAAATAGGAAATATATCCTGTGTACAGAGTGATAGAGAAACACCATGGAAGGCATCCATTAAATTGAACACTGAGTGAAAAAGCACACACCTCTACATTTTTGGACAAGTTTTGTAGCTTCCCTCCTCAGTTTAATATTACTCCATTTCTTGCAAAATGTTTGGTAACATTTTATCCATCTGGAAATCCCCGAAGTACTAAAGTCCATTTGTGACTGGCTGATTTTTTGCCATTGATTGATAAATTTGCCTTACAGAAATGAGTATACTATTGCTAAATATGCCCGGGAATTGGGGTTCTCTTTAGCCCCAGTTATTTTTTCTTACTTCAGACTGTTGTTTGTTCACTGGGCACCAACATCTTGCACAATCAAAATGTTACATCTTTTTTCCCTTTGTCATTGTGCTATGCCCACTCAGAAGACTTGGTTCCTTCTTCCTTCCTAAGGTATTTGTGGACATGGTCATGACTGTAAGGAAGGACATAGCTTATGCAAAAGGGAGAAGTAGGTCTGATCATATATGCTATTCCTGACCGTTCCTCAGTCTTACAGCTGGGCCTGTTGGCAAAGTATTTATTTTCCAGGCCAGATTTCAACTTGTTCTTCATTTCTAATCTAAGTTTGTCCTCAACCAAAGATGTGCTTTACTGCAGAATCTCACCCTCCCTCCACTGGTTTTGAATTTATTAAAAAAATATACCCCAACACACTGTATTTTGTTTAAAATATTTTGTTTGTTTAAAACCCAATTTTAAGGGTTTAAATCTTGAGTTAAAGGGTTTCAGGAGAATGATGGGTACTCATTGAGTATCAGCTCAAAAGCTGCGTGTTTCAAAACAACCAGCACTACCTTAAAAAAGAGAGACATTTACAATTAAATGCTTTCTTAGTCGCAGCTTTAGCTAATAATTTTGTTATGAGACTCCCTGAATTATCCCACAAGAGGTGTTATATTTTAGGTTGTTTGTTGATTTCTGATCTTTCATGTTTCAGAGGCTTTGTATCAGCAATAGTGTGGCCAGCAGGATCAGTGGTCATTCCTTGTGCCCTGTGTCCAGTTCGGGCCCCTCACTACAGGAAACACATTGAGGGGCTGGAGAATCCAGAGAAGGGCAATGGAGCTGGTGAAGGATCTGGAGCACAAGTCTTCTGAGGAGCTGCTGAGGCCGCTGGGGTTGTTTAGCCTGGAAAAAAGGAGGTTTAGGGGTAGCCTGGAAAGAAGTGTAATGAGGTGAAGGTCAGTCTCTTCTCCCAAGTGACATGTGACAGAAGCAGTGGAAATTGCCTCAAGTTGCTTCAGGGGTGGTTTAGATTGGATATTAGGGAAAACTTTATTGAGAGGCTAATCAAGCACGGGAACAGGCTGCCCAACAAAGGGGTTGCACCGTCCCTGGAGTTATTTAAAGTTTGAACATGTAGATGTGGTGCTTGGGGATGTGATTTAGTGGTGGACTTGACAGTGCTGAGTTAATGGCTGGACTTTATGATCTCAGATGTTTTCCAGCCTAAACAATTCTGTGACTGTCATGCAACATCTCAACACATAAGACTGATGATTCTTCTAATAGACTGTTAGGCCTTCTACTGTGTATTTACTTCCAGTTCTTTTATAAAGAGAGGCTTACTAAGGCAAGCAACTTGCTGAGTCTTGTGGTTATAGCAGATAGAATATCAAATTGTTTGCTCAAAAGTATGATCAAAGTTCCTTCCAATCCTTTAACATACATTGCATACGTGCAGTTATTTATTTTGTTAAAATTCGTGATTCTTTAAATGTCGTCTAAATGAGGCAGTGAGCTCTCGATTGCCGTAATGGTAGAGAGGCCAAGCAACTTTTAAAAATCAGCATTATCTATTTTTGATGTTTGAAATAAAGGTGTGTCAAATGACAGTCCATCAAGTTGACCCATTCATGGCTAAAACACTAGTAGAAGTGCAAATTCACACAAAATTATCAATGCAATAATTTCCCCCTAAAAAGATTTAGTGATTGAAAATATTTTTTTATATGAGCAGAAATTGAGTGTAACGACAGAAAGTACATTTATATGGACTTATTAATCTGCTTATGGTAAAGTGATGCTCTCAGAATATTATAATATACGGTATTATTTGATCACTACCAAAAAAAATTAAACCATGGATGTATTGTCTTGGAAAATAGTGTTTCTTTGAGTCTTTTGTGGGAATTTTTTTTGGCTTCAGAACACTAAACTGTCTTAAAAATTACTGGATATTGCTTGTCTTTAAAAGTTCTTGATGCTAGAGACTATTCAGGTTTGTTGCTGGCTTCATTTCTCCTGCTAAATTGAGAAATATCTTGATGAACTTGAGTGTGGGATTTTTTCCTTTCTTTTTTTAAAATTTCTGGAACAGATGTTTGTCTTCTCTGTGAGATATAAATTGTAGGATGTGGTAAAGGTGATGAAGTTTACACTTTTCATTGCCTTCAAAAGTTGCTGTAAAATCACCAGCTGTGTTCCCATGGGTTTATCAGTCAAATGCCCTACTCATGCAATACTTGAAATTCAGGGAATGACAGATTTCATTGAGTCAGTTCTTGAAACAAATAATTTATTTTTGCTTAATTAGAAAATAATAGAAAATAATAGAAGTAGATAATAGAAATATGAGATTTCTGGTTTTTCCATACTCTTAGAAATACTTAAATAATTAAGCCCATATGTTCTTTACTCTGTGCCAAACTGTTCAGAGAGAACAAAGTCAGTTAAAATTCAGGGATCTAGTGCAACTAGATAACTGAGGGAGATACATAATATTAAAGGCTGTCACCAAGTTTTCCACCTAAAATTAGGGATTAACAGGACCTAAAAGCCACAAAACTTCTATTTTTTACTGGTGAATGGAGGATTCCTGACAAGTTGGGTCACATCTTTTAATGACACACTGTTCATTGGCAAGGGCAAAACTGTTGGCACATAAAATTCCAGGTCTATCAGCCCCCTTTAGATCTGTAAATCATGTATAGCACTGCTTTAGCCTCTAGTTGTGGTAGGGTTGGAAGAATATGAATGTTATTGTGAGGCAGGTTTTATTCTCCTTCCTTATAGTATAAAACACCATGTGTTGAAGAGGTGAAAAACAAAGCCACGTATCTCTGAAAGACCTCACAAATTAAGTTTATGGTTGTCACAAGTTTAAAATGAGTGCTTAACATTAATGAAAAAGTCATAAAAGAATAAATGTCAATATATTTTTTCCAGTAAAAGAGCCAAAGAGGGAGAATACTTCAGGGAGGAAATTTTCCTTCCTAATTCTCATTCCATCCAGTCCCAGTAAAGGTTGCTCATTGCATAAATCCTGAAGAAGTAATTATTAGGAGCATTTTCCTTTAAAAGGTGTACAGGAATGGAAACAGGTAGGCACCTGTATTTCACAAGAATCAGAACAATAAGAGAAGCTTAATTCTGAGCTGTCACCTAAATCATTTCTGAGAAGTTCTAAAACTAATGTATGCTAACTTAGAAAGGAAGCAATCAGTTTTCCATTGGAATAAAAACACAGATACAGGGATGTGTGGGCATCCTTTCACAAAAATCTTCTGGTGCCTCAAGTTTCAGATACGTTTTGCTCAGGTGCAGTGCAGTCCCAGCTGTCTTCATGTGTTCTTGCTGTGGCTTTGCTAACAAGCCTTTGCAGGCTGTGCCTCCTGAGAAGAGCAGTGCTCCTGTGGCTTTTCAGAAGTCAGCTTGTATGTGGTGTTAGCTAACAACCTTTTCACACCTAAACTGCTTCCAGGCCTTGAACCTATCTCTGCAGTCCTATCCTATGTCAGCAGAGTAAGTGTTTGGAGCCAGGCTGTCCCCGTCACCAACTCTGTGACTGTGTCAGAGGCACGGGTAATTTGTATGGTGAGAGACATGTGTAAAGGAGGGTTTTCTGAGTGCTAATTAATGCCATACTAAAACCTGTGAGGAAATAAAAATTCATCTTTTGAAGGACCTGTACAGTATAGTAAACATGGTTTCATATAATGGCGTTTTTTTCTGCTTTCTGTGAAGTGATTATTTTCCACTCTAAGTATGAAGGAGCATGCAGAATATGATCCTATGACTAGGAATGAAGTTATAGTTCATGTATAATAATCTGTTATAATTTTGGTGGTTTTCTTCACTTATTATTTGCTTTGTCAACTTCAGCAACTTTTCTCAAGCAAGAATCCCAAATGTTCAAAATAGGAAAACCCCAGTGTAAAACCTTGAAGACCTCTTCACAACAGGAATAGCACATATATTCCTGTTTTGGCCTATTGTTGCTCAGCTGACACACATTTTTGTCTGACACAGAACTTTGCATACTGCCTATGATTACTTACTTAAATATCTTTTTCAGGAAGGTATGACCTAAAGTTCTTTGAGAGTCCAGGTAAATAGTAATTTCTATTCTTTGTTCATTATACTGTTGACTTTCCACCAAGAACTATAAGGGGTTGAAGAAGCAGGATTTACCTTATTAGTATTCTGGCCATATTTTCCTATTACCTTATGGTTATCTGTTTAATTTTAGATTTAGCTCATTCTGAAGGTGCCTGGTTTAATTATTCTGAAGAGAGTTAATGCTGTTTTTTCTAGAGGTACTAACAGCATGAATTGCTTAGGCAGCCTTCACTTGTGCGAAGCCAAAGAATCAAGGCCAGGTTTCATCTCTGTGCGAGTTCTGACTGGTCAAAACCCTATGATGCAGTAGCCAGAATAACTTAAAATTTACTTGTAGCTTTTGTTCATTGTGAATATAGTTATGCCTCGCTATTAGCAAGCAGTAGTGTCAAGCAAAACTATTTCAAATGTTCAAAGTGAAAGCAATCTTCAGTTAACCTGAGATTCCTCATTATAAAGCAAACAGTAAGCTGAATTTATTGATATCTTAATATCAATAAACTTGTGAACAACTAGTTTTTGAAACATAAATATTTAGATATACTATCTTCAGATTTGTGTATGTCTGAAATTTAGATCTGTGATGACAATATGTCTGTGATGATTCATTAATGCAATGTTTTTATCATAATTATTTTGTTACAATTATGTAGTTTAGCAATTCTTGATATAAAGTTCAAGAAGCGTTTGGACAATATTCTCAGGTATATGGTGTGTGTTTGGGATGCTTCTGTGCAGGGCTGGGAGTTGGACTCAATGATCCTTGTGCATCCCTTCCAACTCAGCTGATTCTGTGATATGATTAGTGCAAAATCCACTGGACAGGTTTTTAGTGATAACAATGTATTACTGCTCAGAAATGTCTAAAAGATCCTAATAGATTTCTCTCCAAGAACTACTGTTTTTACCTAAGCAGTCACAAACTAGAAGAATGGCAAAAAAAGTCAGCAGGGCACAGTTGCTGGGAATAAGGACCTAGTACCTTGCTTGTCACCTACCAGGCTGTCTTGGTTTGGTTTTACCAATCTCTGAATATGAAAAGTATACATTCTAGAACTCCAGCATGGGAGCACTTCAGTGGCAAATGAGAAAAGAATGCGTAGTTTTCACACTTTTGATACCACTCCTCTTCATAGCTGTACCAAGCTTACATGAAGCAAAATGTTTTCATTTCCAGTATTGTTTCTGTTCCAGGACTTCTTTGATACTCTTATAAATTTAAGGACTGTAGGGTTCTTTCTGTAAAACTCTGTGGAAGTTCTTCCACAGTAAATCTTCTGCTCTGCTGGAAAGCAGTTTTGAGCTGGCAGCTTCATTCTATATTGCAGCTGTGGGCTTTTATTTGCTGGGAAAAAAAAACTTATTGGGATGAAATTTTACATAGATGATAAAAGAGAGACATATTTCTTTCTGTCTTATGATGGAACTTATATTTAAATGCCATTTTTAAAGAGAAGCAAAAAATTGAAAATTTTATGTGTTTTACTTGATGTTAAGATCTTAGACATCAGCTGGAGGTATATTTTTTGTGCAAACTTGTTTTTTGTTACAGTGCAGGAAACATAAGGCATAAAAAAATGCATAATGTTTGTATTAACAACAGCTGGTAATTCTGTGTGCGTACTGGAGTCCCATGGGTTGTCAGTAAAGACTTAAGTAAATGCTTGTGCAGGGAATCAATGTATTTTGTGTCTGAGATTAGTCTGCCCCATCCTGACCATATCATATCGTGGTGCTTTGTCCTGACACAGAGAAATGGATTGTCATTGTAAACATGCCAGTGCATCTCCCCTGGTGATTCTGATGCTTCAAAATGTGACATAGCTTCAGCATGCACATGAGATTAACAAGACTGTCCTCCACCATGTTGGGCTATAAGATTCCTAAGGTGCTTTGCTTTATTGCATGCTCAGTGCATGTTTCATTTTTCCAGTTTTCACATCACAGATGAGTGTGTCTGACCCCACTGTTTCAGTATCTTGTTTCCACTTTGCTGTTTATCTTTTGTTTCTTCCCACCAACTTCCACCCAGTCGTCAGGGGCCACAGCTGGATTTGCTATATCCCAGATATTGCCTAAGCTGAGAGGGAAGTTGGGCTCTTCCTTTTGTGCTTGGAGTCCCTTAAAATGAGTACTTCAGTAGCAACAACAATAGCCTGTATGCAATTATTTTCACTAGTATCTTTCTTTTCCCCTTAAGAACTTCTTGAAATTCTCCCTGGTTTTGTGGGTGGCTGGCCTGCAGTTAAATACAGTTTTTACTTTCAAAGTTCGTTTTTCTCTGCTTAGCTTTCTAATTAAGTGTTAAAGTTGAATACAGGCCAACTACCTACATGTGCTTTTGCATTCGTCTCTTGTTTTCCATTATTTTATGTTTCCTGGAGCATGCTTATTTTCTGTGGAGCTATATATAGAAAAAGGGTCCTTAATAAAATCTTATCCACTGAGCTAGTGCTTTGCTAAGTGTGTGTTTTCAATTCACTCATGCATTTGAGGAAGAGAATGGAATTGCTTTGGGAACTCCAGCTAGCTTGTTGAGCCTTGTAGAATGGCATCTGTTTCAAAATTTTAAGTCCTGTGATAATGTAGTAAAAATTATTTGTTCAAGTTGTATGATTTTGTAGATGTGCTTTTCTAAATGCTTACTTAATTTTATAAGTGTGTTGGTTCTAATATCTTGCCAGAATTTTATTGGTGAAATTTTTATTTATTAACTCTTCCAAAAATATTTCTAGTTTACTTATTTTTCTGAAGATAATAAAAAAACCAAGCACTAGAATGTAAGATTACCTGCTTGTTTACTTCAAATGAGAAAGATTCATGTAAAAATACTGTGATCAGAGACATACACATACATGAAAATAAATGGTGTAATAAAGAACTAAGTGTCAAAATAATACAAATCTTAATAGAACCTTAAAGAAACAAAAATGTCTGAATTCAGCGTAAGACATCTAAATGTCTAAATGAATAAAATTTGAACTTCTAAGAGCTGAGAAGCCAAAGATAGAAGGTATAGCCTATGTACCAGCTCATGAAACTATTTAATATTGGAGAAATGCTGTATATTTTAGTGATTTAAACAAAAAGTATACATTGATTAGTACCAATTGATTGATTAGTACCAAAGGCAGAAGCCAGAGCTGGTAAATGAAAAGGGAGAAAGTTTTAGGAACCAGGGAGAATAAGAGTGCATTGGGGGAAAAAGAAAAGCTGAAAAAACAGCCAGCCAGGGCAAGTACTTATGCATAAGACAGTTTCTGTGTCAGTGAATTATATTAGGGCTGTGGAAGGCTTTGATTCCAGATCTTGTTGATTCAAAAACATGGTTACCCTTGAGGAGGCATTTAGTACAGGTCACAGAATCCCAGAATGGTTTGGGTTGGAAGGGACCTTAAAGATCCCCTAGTTCCAGCCTCCATGCCAGAGGCTGGAAATCTTGCTCTGGACCAGATTACTCATTGCCTCATCCAAGCTGGCCAGGGATAGGGCATCACAACCTCGCTGGGCATCCGGTTCCAGTGCCTCACCATCCGCACAGCAGATAATTTTTTTCTAATATCTAATCTAAACTTATCCTCCTTCAGCTTAAGGCCATAACCCTTTGTCATATCAGTAGATGTTTTATTAAAAAGTCCCTCTCCAGCTCTCTTGTAGGCCCCCATTAGGTACTGGAAGGTTGCTCCAAGATCTCCTTTGAGGCTTCTCCAGGCTGAGCAGCTCCAACTCTGAGCCTGTCTTCATAGGAGAGGTGCTCCAGCCCTATGATCAACTTACCTTGTTCTAACACATCTTTCCTGCCTTGGAGCCCCTGAGCTGGATGCAGCCCTCCAGGTGGGTCACACAAGGGCAGAGCAGAGGGGCAGAATCCCCTCCCTTGGCCTGCTGAGCATGCTGATCTGGATGCAGCCCAGGATGTGATTCCTTTCTGTGCTGCCAGTGCATTTTACCACGTTGTGTTGAGCTTTTTGTCCACCAAGCATCCCCAATTCCTTTTCTCTAGGGCTTCTCTCAGTCCATTCTCTCTGCTCAGCCCGTGTTTTCGCTTGGGATTGTCCCAACACAGGTGCAGGACCTTGCACTTTGCCTTGTTGAACATGAGGCCTGCCTCAAGCCTGACAAGGTCCCTCTGGATGGCATCCCTTCCCTCCACTGTGTTGACAGAACTACACACCTTGGTGGTGTTGACAAACTTGCTGAGGTTGCCCTCAATCCGTGTCTGGACTGTGTTGCAGCTGCATTGTCGTCAGTGGTGTAAGGTATCTTGGGAAAGCTAAGGCTTGTCTCTGTAACACCCCAGCTGTAGATTGATTGAAATAATTGAAAATAAATAATTGAAAACTGATCCTCAGTACAGCAGCTAAACAGGTTTGGGAACAGGACATTTATATGGGACTGCACGAATGGGTGTGGCACAGCTGTGCCAGACCATGTTCTGCACCTGCACAGGCATCTCTCCATGCATGCTGTGCTGCATGCTGGGCTGCATACTCCTGTCTTAGTTTCAGCACCAGGATTCAGGATAGCCCAGTAGAAAGCAGTACGAGTGGTAATAAAGTCAGAGGAGGGTTTTCAGAGGTAGAGATGAAACCTTCAGCATGAGACCCAGCTGCCTGAGCCACTGCAGAGTTAGAAATTTTTGTGCTCACCCAATCACTAAAGGGAGTCAGGGAGCAATGCTGTGCCATTGAGCATTATATTTGTTTTCTGCTGTACACTCAAGATTTCAGTTTTATAACTTTATATTTTGTCAGTGTATTCTTGCCAATGTCATATTCCTTTGAGGTTCTTTGGAAAGACTTGCAAGAGGGTGGATACTTACAGTGTGTGCTTAGTGTTATTTTTAAGTAGAAGAAATTGATGCTGTGTCTTTTAAACTTTAATTAGCAAACACAATAAATACGACATCTTTAATTTTTTAAAAATGGCTTGTGAGGAATGGCATATTAGAACTGTGACATGCATATGGTCTATGTGAATCTCAGCTTGCTGACAGCCATGTGAATTGTGGTTTTAACTGCATGTACTGCATTGCTTTCATTTCATAAAGAAGCAAACCCCAATTTTCTCTATGGACAATAATTAGTAAACCATTACAGTCTGGCATTGTAATAAATTAGGTTCAGGCTTAATTTGAAGCTATTGGAAGACACTTCTAAGAATTCCATTAATTTAAGTTTAGAGGGCCATACTGATATTAATCCAATCTTCTTGCACCTCTCCAGATTTATTATCTATTCAACAAAACATTTCTATTTATTTCCCAACTACAAGCATAAAAACTAGAAGGACTACATAATCTTTCAACTTTTTTTCCTCCTGCTCAATTTCTCCAAGTTATTTTTGACAGCAACCAGAGAAAAAAGAATAATTGCTTACAATAATTATGGCACCATTATTATTGTCTAATGATTACCCCATTTAAAAAAAAAAAATCAGATATTTGAGTCATACTTTTGTTGCCATGTGTTCACTTCTAAGTCCTACTTTTGTATTTGTTTTCTGGAAATTTTTGTCAAAAGTTATCAAAGTTATATTATTCAAATGCTTATTCACATAATTATTAGCTTTTAGGTTAACGTAATCTTTACTTATGTAAGGGACTAGTTATTTAAGCTGTTACCAGTAACTTCAGCATTAGGCCAGTAGGCCAGTAATTATTTATAACTTAAATCCCTTTATCCTGAAAAACCCTGAATAGGCCATCTGTCATGGCTTTCTACTAGCAGAGGTCAGATCATAAGTCAGATCATAAGTCATGATCACAATTTCCACTAGAAGGGGGCAGTATGAAAAGGAGCAATAGTATGTTTCAGTTAGATCAGTGGTGAAAAGCTATTTAATGGGCTTATTTAATCTTTATTAGGAAGGATTCCAAATCTTCTCCTTGGTAAATCTGTCACAAGTTTTCGTTACACATTTGGCTCTTCTGTCAACTCATTAGGTGGTATACCCTTGATGACAGCAAAAGTCTTCTTCAAAATATTTAGCAGAATTTTCTTTATTATAATGCATGCAACTTCATGTCAGTAAGTGTTCTAAATACCTTCCAACAGAATATCAAATTTCACCTTCTAACTAATTAGAATTCAGGTCTTTAGTTTTTAGAAGAAAAAAAGCTGTACCTCAGTTTCCAGAGGTGACCCTGAATTTTCTACCAACTAGCATTCAATGATACTTAATATCATTAATATTTAATGATCTTGATTGGTTGCAGAATACTTATGGATTCATATTGGTGGATATATAGCTATAATTCTCACTAATCACAGAATGATTTGGGTCAGAAGGAACCTTGAAGATCATCCAGATCCAACCCAGCTGCCATGGTCAAGGACACTTTCCATTAGACCAGGTTGCTCAGAGCCCCATCCAACCTGGCCTTGAAAACTTCCAGGGATGGGACATCTGCAGCTTATCTGGGAAACCTGTTCCAGTACCTCACCACCCTCACAGTAAAGAATTCCTCTTAATGTCTAATTTAAACCTAGTCTTGTTCCATTGGAAGCTATTCCCCCTTGTCCTGTAACTACATGTACTTGTAAAAAAGCCCTCTCCATTTTTCTTGTAGGCTCCCTTCAGGTACTGGAAGGCTGCAATTAGGTTACTCTAATCAGGAGTAAATTTCTTGCAAACACTGATTATTAAAAATAAGCACTAGCTACTTGCAGCCAAAAACCAATTAAAAGTTATGTTTTATACAATTACATGCTAAAATATGAGGGCAAATGACTAATGCTAATGATGGCTACTGACCCTAAAAGAGATTCTGAAAACTATATGAAGTGAGGTAAGAAAAATTGAAGAGACCAGCAAAGATAAAATAGCAGTGGCCTGTCCTGCGCTGGAATTGTTACAGATTGTGTTACAGAGAGCAATGATATCTAAGCAAGAGGATAAGCCCTTCTTTCCAGCAGTGATTACCACTCTTTGTGTGGGTTCTATATGATTGACCTCTCACAGGAGCAGTAGCTGAACTGCTCACAAGCAAGAGCTTTCTGTGTTTAGGGTTGTCAGAAGAAGATGGTTTATGACTGCCCAAAACTTTGTATTTGACAGAAAAACTTCTGTTAAAAATGCTTCTCTGACAAAGGAGAGATAATTCTTCTGTTGGACCATGCATGGTCTTAAGCACATTTTGGTGTGTATACTTCTGGTATTTCAATGGTTTTCTCTTCGTTCTTAAAAGTTAACTTAAAGTCAGTATTAATTGTCTATCCTTTGATACAGTGGTGTTAAATGATTAAATAATGTCTTTTGGGTATTTAACCTTTATTGAGCTTTTAAAAAAAAGTTAATTCTGTCTGTCTTCTTATTGTATTTCAATAGTGAGCTGTGCCTGACTCAAAGTGGATTTGATTTTACAACATAATATACCTTTCTTCTTCTGTAAATAAACCACATAAGAATGGGAAGAAACATTAAGAAATAACTTTTAATTTTGCATAAGCGGAACAAAGTCCATTGAAGATTTATCTGTGCCCTGTTCATTTGGATAATTGCATGCATAAATGCACCTCATAACTTCATGAGGTAGTTAATGCTTTAGCTTCATTTTTTCATTTCTAACATTTTCTGCTATTTCTGTATCTTCCCTGAAGAGTTTCCATCTGCCAAGTGCTGGGTATGTTTTATCAGGTGCACTTACCAGTCATGTCTTTATTGTTGATTGAAGCTTTGATTTACGCTGCTTGGCCGTCACGTATGGCTAAATATATGCAAACTCACAAAGCAAAAAACACGTACTTAGTTCTTGTTCTCAACTCCATGTTCGTATCAAGGCTGTTGTCCTTTCTACTTGGGATTCTGATGCATCTGGAATTGACATGGAGAGATCCTGAGGGAGGGGGTAGGCACCCTTTCATTGCTCACCCGTAGCACATACAGTTGCATTGCTTTTTGAAGGTCTGAGGAAAATTGAACAGAGATATTTAACCTTGGATGAGCAAAGCATTCCCTTGAAGAGTAGCTGTAATATTAACAGCAAGAACCACTTAGAAAGCAAAGCCATATTTGAGGATGGAATAGAGGTTGCTTATGAAAATAGTTCAAAAACTGCATCAGCAAATACAGATGTTTATACAGTATATAAATGTATAAAAGCTGGGGATCCTTTAAACATTAAATCAGTTGCCATTGATTTACATTTCTCAGCATTTCAGCATTTTCTTCTTCAAGTCTTCACAAATGCAAAATGGTATCATTACAATGCTAAAAATTTACCATGGGGATAAAACCCTGTTGGAATTTTTCTAAAGAGCCTTGAGTGATTTAAAGTTGCTTTCTGGTTTACAAAAGAGATACTCTTCCTTGTGCAGGGGAAAAAAAACCGAACAAGTGTGACTATGAGGACAAGCATACCCAGAAATTTTAAGTTGTTAGTAGCCCAAAAGACTATTTTCTTTGAAAATTTTTAGATCTTTCTTGACATGTTTTGGGCATAGTAGTTATGGAGTGGTTAAACAAAGCAATATTAGGTGCAATAATTTTTTTACCAGTCATCTTAAATTTATTTATTTTCAATGATTGAATTGTCTGAATTAATAAGTTAAATTTGCATCCTTAGTTGTGAGAAAAAAGAATCAAAGTCTTAGAGGACTAAGGACAACTTAAAATACATATTAGTAGTATAAGAGAAAAGAATAAATCAACAAAGGCTGGATTTAGTCAGAAATAATTACATGGTTAATTGTGGTACAGGACCATAAAAGTAATTTCTGAAAATTGATTAGATAATATAGGTATTAATTTAAGAATATGCCATAGTTGACAGTTGGCAAACTTAAACTATAAATTCTAGAAAACTTGGTTATAATATAATGTCTAATACTCTAGAGAGGGGTGCTGATTCTGTAATGATGTTTTGAAAGAGCTGCATAGCTAAGTTAAATGACAGCTCTATTTTGTCTTTACAGGTAGGGAAAGGCATTTAGATGTGCATAATTTGTTTTACTCTTCCAGTAGTGCCCTAGAAGCATGTCTGAAAACAGTAATTAATAAACATGGAATGTTTGCATTCAGAGTCTTAAATACACTTAATGCAGAGGTGTTTGACTGTGTATAGCCAGTAGCTATACAAGAAAGCTGGTACCATTATGGTCTTGATTGGTGCCATCATTCTAGCTGTCAACCTAATTTTTGGGCATATGTCCTTGTTTTCTGTTGGTCTCTGCATTGTTTTTGATGAGGCTAGAACTAGGTATTTTACTAGGTATTATATAGGTACTTTAGTTGGTTGCTGCAGGTATCAGTCAGGAAGATAACACTTCTCTAGCTTGATGGTCTTTCACGCTATTTTAATTCAATTTTGGACTCAAAAAATTAGTCCTCTGTTTGGAGGGGCAGAAGGTAGTCAGCACTTCTGATGATACAAAATTTTACAGGTAATTACCACATTTGTATGTGGAAATTAATTTTTTTCTCCCTGACTTGAAAGAACCACTGGTGAACCACCACAGCATTGAGATATTACTCTGCTTTTACAGCTGTTGACACAGTCACATATATTCTAATAAAAATCTATTTATTTCTTTTAGTATAGAAGTAATTTTAAAACCTGAGGTTGAGCTTCTTATTTGTAGAAAGTTTTAGTGTCATTATGTTGTTATGCTTACAGCTACACTGAATTGTCCTTGTGAATCACAGCAGGCTGGTTAAGAAAAGCCAATGGCTTACTTGTGACACACAAATAGCAGAAGCTGTCAGAGATTTCTATTGCATCCAGCCCATCAGTTTGTGGTTTTATTCAAATCAGAATAATTGATTAGGAGTCACAGCTTGGTAACACTCAGACAAGAGGTACATAATGAATAATAGTGACTATATTTATCTTAGCAGAGCTCAGCACTGAAGGCTATTTGTATTTCAGTATTCCTGTAGTTCTGCTCCTGGAGTATTTTGATGGTCTGCCAAATCATGCAGCTGGACAAATACCATCACTTTGATTGCTGTTGGGGATCTTTGAATACAGAGAACAAAACTTAGCTTAGATAAAGAACAGTGTGTTTTGTGTTCAATTTCCTGCTGTTCTGTGATAGCAGTTAGATTCTGATAAGGACTGAAAAAGCATAACCTTTGTTACCTGAATCTGATTATGCTTCTGAATTAAGCATATAAATTCTTTTCACTTGCTAGATTTGTGAACATTTTTTAGAGATAGGATGCATTTATTTCATACAACTGGCTGATTTTTAATACATCATCCTTAACACCCTTAACCACCCCTTTTTAGCATTGATATTATATAAGATGAGCAAGAATTGTGTGTCCCTTCGCTTGGCTAAATCGTAAGTTAAGATTTTCTCACCTTAAAAGATATGAATGAAGTAATTCTTCTATTTTTTAACAAATCTAGAGATGATGAATTAAGGTTGTTTTCAGGAAATTTATTTGTGGTGGTTCTTCAGGTGTATGAGCAAGAGCACAGTCCTTCTTTACGTTATGATCTGGACAATGGCAGTCATTTTGATCGCTCAGGGCAAAAAAAGAAGAGTTGGGAATCTTCCAAAGGGTTCTGCACGCTAAGACCACCAGAATAGGACTGTACCTATATTCAGATTATTTATTGTCTTCACAGGTACAGGCAGTATAAAAAGGATTGATTGAGCACTTACTGAGCATGATTTTGTATCTTATGTTAAGGTTTCAAGAGACAAAAAAAATTATAAAAATCAATTAATCAGTTGTCTCACCTAATCATCTCCAGTGCAATGAAGCTAAGGCTAATTTCCGCTTATTCCTATCAGTTCCATGAGATTGTGTGGGGAATACAGCTTTGTGCATTTTGTACTTTGAAAACTATATATTAATGGTTAAGTGTGGAAATGGTAGAGCTGTCGTTGTTTGGGAAGGGGTTGTAGTTTGTCAGACTCAGAACCTGGATGGATGAAATCTGCTGTAAATATATACATAATTTGTGTCCTGCATGGAGATGTATGGCAGAGAAAATAAATGTAAGTTACAAGTGCATAATACTCAATGATGCTGCATAGTGCCATGGGAGGTCTTTAGCATTATTGTATTTATGTTCCAGTTTTATTCAGTCTAGTGTTAGCCTTATTTGGAGTACTAGGCACTCAATCTGCTAGGTTCATCTTCCTGGTTTTTATGTTTCCTGATTCTACAGAAGAACACATTTTTAAATTACAATATGTTAACAAACAACCAGAGTAGAAATTGCTTCAGATGTTGAGAATAAAATTGTTCAAAGTTGTTTTTTGTAATTAATTAGCAAAGTTTTGCACTGAGTACCTCCATTGCCAACTTTGGTTGGGAAAAAAAAACAGATTGTGAAATTTTAAACGTATTTATGAAGGTTTCTTACACTTAGTAGCATGCTGTACTAGTGCTGCATTTCCAGAATGTGGTAGTGTTATTAAAAGGTATTTTGTTATTACAAACTAAAAGTAAATTCAAGGGCAATTTGCAGTTGGCACATAGCATTTATTTCTGCTGTGCCTACATTAGTTTTTGCTATTTACAACACATCCTAACATAGCCCTTCAAGATGAGCCAGGTATTCTGCAGTGTCTGGGCATGGGTACATACAGGTTTGTGTGTTTTCACACTTCATTTGTATTTAGGATGTGCTACTGCTTTAGGGCTATTCCTGCTTGTTTCAGTGAATTGTGGGGGTTTGTATCCAAATGTCATACAGTTTTTGGGATGGTGCTAGTCTTGGAGGTATTCTGTAATAAAATCCCTTTAAAATAACACTTTTTAAATTGGAAGGTACAACTTGAGGAAGATTTAACATGGAGAGAAAGCACTGTATTTGCTGACACTAAAATAGTATTAATGCATGTAAGGTGAGCTGAAAGTGCATGACTCTTTTCTAACCTTTATGGTTCAGCACTTTGGAATACTTCAGAAAAATGTGTTCTTGTAAAAATACGTTAATTAGCTTGTTCAGATATAACTTAAAAAGCTGTTTTTAAAGGCATGCATCCAGAGACATGCCCACAATGAATTCAAAGTGTCAATGTTTCAGGGAATCTAAATTATTTTCAGAATTTCAGAAATTGAGAAGGGATAAGTGGAAGGAGAAAATGTTGGGCTGGTGCCAAGCGATAGCTCGTAACCCTCACAGACTTCCAAACAGCACAAGAACACCCGAGGTCTCAGGTGATGCTTCACATAACTCTACTTTGGTGAGTGAAAAGTTGCATTTCGTGACGGTGGCATGCTCAGATGAACTTGAGAGGTGTTAAATTTATTTTTAAAATCGTATTGTTTACCATTGCTTGCATTTCCTCCATGTGTGAAACCCTTTGATATAACATCTGTTTACTCTTTCAGTTTGCTTTTTTTGTCTTTTACGCTATGCATGGTTCATTCTGACTTGCATGCTGTGTCTATAAATCAGTATTGATGTTTTGTGAATGATAAAGTCTTCAAGGAGGAGATGACCGAATATGGATCACTTATATTCCTTGTGATCTTAATCAGTGCAAAAATGGCATCTGGTCCCTGATGAATACAGCTGGACATTGTCTAAAGGCACCTCATTTGCTCTTTGTTCCTGCCTGTAACAGGAACAAAGTATCATGTGTCTAAACTTGTGTTAGACAGCTGGATTTTAAAATGATCTTCATATATTAAACATGCTATTGCAAGAGATGGTTGAGTTTCTGCATGCAAAGCTGGTAGTAGATGTTCAGGCAATGTAAAGTTGACAGTTTATGTGGTGGAATTAAAATATATCATATGAAACTGAATAAAGTTACTCATTGATAAGAATTTTAATCCCACAGTTTTTGTTCTTTGATATAAAGCCACTTACATCAGTAGACCTGGCCAGGTGAGTAAGAACTGGTACTTGTATGTAAAGGCTTCCAACTGCCCCATCTCTAAGAGCAAAAATTATCTAGTTGTCTGCTTGTTTTAATTCAACTGACATTTTCAGGCTACAGCAAGACTGAATATTTGAAACATACCCAGTTCAATATGCCTGCTCCAGTTTCATTAATGAGTGTTAAATAGGCACTGTATTTCCCTATCCTAAGAAGAAACATGAGTGATCAGGAAATACTGCCCTGCAGTTATTGAAACATGGACATTTAAGGATGGCATTTAAGCTAAAAGGTGAATAATTGTTCCTAACCACTGAGGAAATGTGGTAGTCCGAGTGAAGGGGCAGTGGTCTGCTTGAAAGCTGTTGAAGTTGAAATAAAGCCCCTACTTAATGTGGCAAGATTATCTTGTTCAGTGGTAAATAATATACAATTTAAGTTTCTGGCATAGAAGAGAACACAAAAAAGCAGCATTAAAAGCTGCAAATTTTATAGTTCATTGTATATATCCTAGAATATTGTTATAGCTCATTTTCATCTAGAATACTGTACTTTCAGAGAAATAGAAGGAAATTAAAAATCAATGCTACTGTGAAAAAAGATGTCAAGTATATTATCCTCACATTTAATTACTATTGCTATTTTATTTTTAAATTTTATTTTAATGCTTTTACTATTTAGCTATTAATAGTAATAGGAGGTAGCTATTAAGGAATTGAGATATGTGGAAATTTGCATATTTTGATTTCTGCTTGACTGCTATTCAACATATAATTTGGTTTGATATTCATGAGATAAGCATTCCAATCTACCAGATGGGATTTAGAAATGATGAACTGGAAATACAGTTCAGAATTGGTGGATCTAGAGACTTAGCATCTTTTAACCCTATTAATATTAAAACTGGTTCAAAAATAAGTTTGCATGTGGACTGCTGCTTAGTTGATGAAGCATGTAAGAAAGCCAGAGAAATAAACTACTGGGAAAGATATTGTGTGTCATTTAATATCATGCTTGGCTGTAGAACAGTCTTCACAACAGGAAATAAAACAATGTCTCTTGAGGCCTGCCAAGCTTTCCTTTTCATTTTCTTTTGCTTCCCACTCTCTCAACCATGACTTTTTCTATCCCTCACATGTGAAGAAAATCATATTCAGTATAAGCTGTCGCTGGCAATGTCTTTCCAATTTGCAGGATGTTGACTGAAAATCCTTATTTCACTTGTGAACATTTTTAATCTGAAATTTTGTTTGACATCAGTTTTGATTTTGCTTAGTAGTTGTTGCCTTTTCAATATTGAAAAATTTTTTGGCTGATCTTGAGTGAAGATACAGACTTTAGCACTGGAAACTGAAAAATAATGAAACAGCAGAAAATAAAGAATATAGCAAATTATTTGTTCTAAGTGTACAGAGCCACTTCTGATGAGCTATTCAAGCATCTTTTTTCTGAATTAAATTTCATTTTTCAGTGCATTGCAGCTCCTCTGTGGACCTGATTGCCTTAGTATGGGTTTATTTGGTGAGTCTTGTGCCCATGTGAGTCTGTGTCATGAAGACACAGCTCTTTGCTTCCTTATTCTGTAGGTGGCAAGTCTGGGTTTGGAAGGAAGCAAAGTGGAATGTAGACTGCCTCGTTTTTTTTACCTCTGCCATATCCTTTTATGTACACTTCTGATTCAGCAGAATGTCTTCTTTATCTCAGAACTTCAGCTAAGGCATTAAAAAATACTTTCCATTTAAACCTAAACCCCAGAGTGGGCATTTCACAGTGCCACTTTCCTGAAGGAAAATGATCTGAAAATTGCAAGCAACTCTCATTAACTTTTCACAGAATCATAGAATACCAGGATGGAAGGAATCTCAAGGATCATCTGGTCCAACCTTCCTTGGCATAAGCACCATATAGACAAGATGGCACAGCACCCTGTCCTGCTCAGTCTTTAAAATTTTGAGCAGCATCCATCCAGCACCTTCCCTTCAGAGGTTATTTCAGTGGCTCATTGTTCTCACTGCAAAGCATTTTCCTCTTGTGTCTAATCAGTGTGCCAAGACTGTTCCCAACTTGTACCCATTATTTCTTGTCTTTTCCTTCTAACTTCTTGTAAAAAGGAGTCTTCATCTTCTTTGTAGCCGCCCTTGAAATACTGGAACATGATTATGATGTCTCCCCTAAGCTTTCCTTTCAGCCTTGAGGCTGAACAAACCCAGTTCTCTCAGCCTTTCCTCGTGGCAAGCTTCCCAGTCCATTTTTATGGAAAGAAATTTTTCTCTGTGAAAAACAGAAGGAAGCTTAAGGAGCAGAAAGCAGGTTATGACCATTAAGAAATCGCTTTTTTCATTAAGCAAGTAAATGGAATACAGAACAGCAGTGGAGGAAAAAATACAGAATAATGAAGTTCATGAAAACATTGGAACGTATTTAAAGACTTTAATAAAATCAGTTGCACCATTTTATTTGATGTTAAGATGTTAAGATTAGCTTCATTGAAATCAAATATTAAATCAATTTATTTGAAATCAAATAAATTTTGAAATATTTTAGCAGAACTCAACTAAGGATTCTTGGAAACATTTTTCTGTTATTGTTGTCAACTTAATTATAATAATATCTTCAAGCTTTATCACCTTAGTCTACTTTATTTGAAGATTAAAACCTTTGCATTCAGTTTTAGGTGGTCCTCTAGCTAATTGTTTATAAGCAAAACTTTGAAATTTTTGAATCATTCTGTCATCGAAGGAGGCATAAGTTTTCAAAAAGATTATTTAACATTGGAGTTTATTGGATTTGGGGATGTGTATTGATAGTTTTAGATTCATAGTGAGTAACCTTTTTTAATACTGAAAATAATTTCATATAGTCCATTAACTTGGTGTAGTGGAACATAAACCTGGAATTGACTTTGCTTCTCTGATAGCTTCATTTCTTTATCAAGCTAAATTTATTATCAGTTTGTTTCTGTATACATTAAACGTTGAAGATTCATCCTTTGTAATGTTCATTGTATTTTGAGAGACTTGTAATACAACTTCCCCTTTTCGTCATAGTTTCCATGTTCCCATGAGTATCTTAAAAGGTCTTGTCTATTCCTGCTCCAGTTTGAACAGGAATGACCAGTTTTGCAGCATATTCCGGATCAAACTTTCTGTTCCTAACAATTTTCCAACACTATTGCCTGTCCAGTCACACATCTTTCATACTGAGTAGATTTAGAATCACTTTATTGATACTTTTTTGTAGCTGCTATTTTAGTTTTGTCACCAAACCTCTAGATTATGTTGACTTTTAATACATGAGGACTGCATAAATTCAAATTATTGATGCTCTTCTATCATTTTCTATTCATCAGGCAATATGCAAATTCATATATTTTTCATTTTTCCCTTTCTCTGATATTTTCTGGAATTGGGGAAAGAATAGTAATGGTTTTTCCTTTACTTGAAAATAATCTAGATCTTGAAAGCTCATAATTATATGCAATAGTATTTGCACAGTTTTTGTCTTCTGAGAAGATAATGATTATAATTGAAAATAAGAAATCTGAAATTATTTCTTCATTAATCAGTCTGTGCTGACAGTATCTATTTATACTGTGATTCTATAAGCATATGTATATGTGGTGAGTTCAAATAATTTTGATGGGAATATGTAAATATGCATTAACATTGATTAAGCAGTTTGCCTAGAAGCAGTTCAGTGTCTGACTGTCTTTGCAGAGCATCTAGTATTTCTCTGGGTCCTAACTCAAAACCTGAGCATTATTATAATCTATGTTTCCAATTGTTATTTGCAGCCTCTTCTGCCTAGGGCATGGACTGGTCCTTAATTCAGTACATCATGTGAAATGCATGAAGCTAATGGCACAAGAGCAGCATGTAGTGCTGAAATGTAGTCATTAGTATAAACCACTTTTCCCTGTTGTATTCCCAACCAGAATTATAGGTGAATATATGTGGAAGTATAGTCAGGTGAGTAAATAGATAATTTGTGTTCCGATATGCAAATGACATGTAGAAGTCATGGCAAATGATCGAGCATCTAATTTAGCTCTAAGGAAGGATTTCTCTTTATGTGACCAAATGATGCCATCTTCTTTCTCCAAGAGAGCATAAAATATGATTATGAATGATCTGTTTGACCTTTAAATAGCATGATAGATCCCATGTTGCCACATCTGATTTTTGACCGAGCAAGCTAATAATAGTTGATGGTCATCTGAAATACAATTAAACACACAGGGAAAAGTGAGAGGGTTTGGGGTTATTTGCTGTTCACCCTGACAGACAGCTCAGCCCCCTGTGACTGCTTTCTCACTCCATCAGTGGCAGGGGGAAGAGAAGCAGAGGGGAAATGGGAGAAAAATCAAGGGTTGAGATAAAGACAGTTTAATCGGCAAGGCAAAAGCCACACAAGGGCAAAGTAAGGAATTTAGCCACTGCTTCCCATGGGCAGTCAGGTGTTCTGCCATCCCCAGGAAAGCCAGGCTCCATCATGTATAATGATTACTTGGGAAGAAAAATGCCACTCTGAATGTTTCTCCTTCCTCCTCCTCCTTTCAGATTTATATGCTGAGCATGACAACACAGAACATGATGTGTCCCTTTGGTCAGCTGGGATCGGCCCTCCTGGCTATGTCCCCTCCCAACTCCTTGTGCCTCCTCAATCTCCTCGATTGTGAGGTGGGGTGAGGAGCAGAAAAGTTCTTGATGTGAGGCTTGCTTAGCAAAAAAGTGAAACAACCCTGAGTTATTAACACTATTTCCAGCAAAAGTTGGAAACATAGCCCCGTGCCAGCTATGATGATGAAATTTAACTCTTCCAGTCAAAACAAGTACAGGTTTTCCTCCAGTGATGATGCAGTGAGTAGCTGGGATTTAACTGTAAGTTATGTTAACTGTGTGAGAGTTGTAATAGTGTAAGAATGGTTTATCACTGGATGGTCTTTAAAGGTCCCAACTAACCCTAAACATTCTTTAAATCTGGGATCTTTATCTAAACACCCAAACAATTTCAGAACAAGAAAGATTTCTTCATCTGAGTTTGAAGTGTGTGGCTGCCTGATTTTCATCAAGGTAATGTAATTCCTTGATGAAAATCCTGTGAAATAGGGTACATCTAGGTTTCCTTTTTTACTGCAAGCCTTGAACTGTTAATCTGACAGGGAGTGATGGGATGTTTAGGATCTATATTTTAATTTGTTACAAGAAAGCCAGGTAATATAAAACTCAAAAACTAGATGTGAGAAAAGAGTAATTATCTGAGAATATGGAGTTGGTTTCTTCTGAATTATCATCTTATTTGTTTAACTGTTGAGTAGATTTCATGAATGAGGCTGCAGAACCAGCTAGGAAATCCACAATACCATACCTACAAAAGTCTCCATAGACACCGGTTTTAAAAATATAGTAGTAACGTTAATGTACTAGCCAAAGAGTGTGTATCTGTGAATAAAACTATGGAACAGAGAGATTATACAGAGAAATGGAATTTTGAAAGGTGCAGAATTGTTCACCAGTCTAATTAATTGCATGATTTCCCTAAGTATCTGTCCATGTTAAAGTAATGAAAGCTGCTTCTTGTACTGTGGGTGTTCCACATCCTTCTGCACAATGCAGCACGCTGCCCAGCAGGGCAATTGTTTTAACAATGTATTGCTTTACAATTTACAGGATCAGCCTAAGCTGTCAGTGGCCTCAGGAGCCATGCCACTCCAGGCCAATCTTGTTGATTTTCTTTATATTTAAAGCCAATTAGCAGTCGTAACCTTGGTTACCATCACCTTCTACGTTCTCACCATGAATGTGTTAATAAGGATGTAAAGTTGCTAAGAGTTCATTTGTGTTCCTTTTCTGTGCATGCATAAACAATTAGAGCAGGGTAGATGCAGTCCAAAGCTTTTGGGTAACTTTCCCCCAGTGTCATTTAATTATTTAAGAGCGAGAAAGATGCAGTCAAGTTTTTACATATTTGACCAGTGAGTTCAGTTAGACTTCCCCTATGGCAGGCTTAAAATGACAGTCCTCGCTTAAAGAATTTTCATTTTGCTTTTTCTAACAAAAAATTGAGGCTACATAGAAAATTAATTGTACTTGGAATCTGTATGCATAAAAATAACTTAAATATAGAAGAAAAAAAGAAAAGCTTATCTGAATGCTGGATTCAATAAGGCAATAAGATTTTAATATTGTCATTATCATTATTAATATTATTATTGTTATTATAGTCATGTTTTATTTAGCTTTTTAACTCAAATTATATTTCAGTTTTTTAGCTGTTATGATTCTGCATTTATAATCAGTGAAATTTGCAATAAAATGTTTTTCCCTAGATAAAATTGGTATAAGACATTGACATAAAATGTGTTAAATGTCCATGTAACTGTTTGAATAGGTTGTATTCAATCCTTTATTTTCCCCAGAACATTTCATGCATCTTGTGTCTCACAGCAACATATGCTGACAAGATTGGTTCAAATCTATTTCATATAAATTATTCGTAATTTGTTTCCTTTTTGTATAATTGAAGCTCTCATAAATCTTTCACTTAGGGAAAAGGAGCATCATTTCAAGATAGACTTAAACACCTACTAATTTTTTTTAGTTTTGAAGACAAGGCCTATGTCTGACTACATTAGACATGTTCACATAACTTTTGACTGAAAGTTCAAGAAATTATTTTTCTAGCAATTTTTCATGCATTCATAAAACTCTTATATTTAGTTTAAAGTATGTAAAACTCCAGGTTATCTGAAATAGGGTTACAGATACTGAAACAAGAGGGAATTGCCAGATCACCATTTAGTTTCTATCTGGCAAATGAGTTCTTGAAAATGAGAAAATCAGACGGGGCCAAGTAATTAACCTAAGTTTTTTTTATAAGGTGAAATGAGTTATTCTCATTCTAGCTCAGTGAAGCCTTCAGTTCCCTCATTAAATGAACACATACACTGTAGTGGGGAGGTCAGGATGATGGGAAGCATCAAAGAAATGTCTCTGCTCATTCATTTATTGCCAGAGTAACCAGCAAGGAAAACTATGAAAGCATATCATGTTAAAAAAAAAAAAAAAAAAAAAAAGGAAAAAAGCTAGTGGTAGAATATAATAATGCGACTTCATCTTGTTCGAAATCTCAAGGTAATACTAAATGCTAAATGTTTAAGTTAAATTGCAAGTTTATTTATATTCTCATTCCTGAGGCTCCCTAGTATTTGTATGGTATTTTGCTGTCCGATACTACTAGAACTACAAGATCCAGAAACAGTTTAAGATAAGCTCTCTAGTGTGCTGACTACTGCAGTTTGTGTAACTCAGTGCAGTAAGCAGAAATATGTATGCATAATTTGTTTAAATAGTCTATACTGATACCATTTGCATGCTTGCAAATATGTGAATAATGTGCATGTAAGTTTGTGTAGTATATATATATTTCAATCCTGCTAGTTTAGATTTTAGTTAATCATGTAAATTTGTGCAGTTTCTGCAAGAGGACTAATTTTCATTCTGAAGTGGTTTGCAAAGTAATGATTACTGCAAAATACATTCCGAAATATATTCTTAAGAGGAAAACAGGGTTTTACGTGCACATCTAGAAGCCATTTCCTGCATTCATATTAGTACATGAGTTTTGTTACAGACAGGGGTGGAAGAAGGAGAAAGCAGCAAAGCTGCAGGGAGCTGTGTACCTCCCTAGATGAATCCCTAATGTATTCTTCTGCTTTGCTGTCCTCAGTAAAAGCTTACCCAACACTACAATTGATTTGGTGCTGGTTTTGTGTCCTAGGAGGCTACACGGTGCAGCACATCTCTGCAGCTGTGCTCCCACTGCAGTGCTGTGCCCAGGTGTTGTGGGTCCACGTCAGCACACGTTCTGCACTGTGTTCCACCCAGGCTGTGGGCTGGCTTTCCTGCAGATAATGAGCCTGCACATAGCAGGGCTGTCATCTGAGCACCTAGCCTGGCTATAGAGGCAGCTTGAGTCCTCCTCGCAGCTCTCCATCCTTCTTCCTTTTATCTCATAGAGGTGTCGGTAGCACAGAAGATTAGTAGGGCCTCTTGAAATCTGCAGCATGTATCATTTCCGTTTTCATGTGATTTTGGTGGAGAGCTGAGGTGGAATAGGGTCTGGGGAGATATCAGACCTTCAAATAAAATATAACCTTTATAAGCAGATTCTTCCAAAAATACAGTCTTGGAAGTCTCTGAAATCATCTACTGTCTCTGTTTGTATTTTCAGTGTTACTGAATATACTTGTCATTGCAGCTGGAATTGTGGTGTTCCCTTTAAACAAAAAACGGCAACAGAAAGTGTGGGAGCAGAAAAGGAATCATAATTATTGTGTAGGTTAAAGCACTGTCTTTACATACATTCTGTGTTGTATGTAACTTCCATATAACTTTGTGAAAGTATTTTCTACTATGTTATTTCAGCCTCATTAATATGAACTAATGAACACTTGAGAGGAAGTTTCACTTAAAATAGTAAGGTGCTTCAGTTCTCTAGAGACAGAGGTGTTAGACTTATCCTGGCTGATAGTGGAATGATTTAATAACTTTGGATAATTAATACAAGGAAGGAGGATAAAATATAGCAGAAGACCTAGTTTTTTTCTCAAGATTAATCAACAGACAGGCTGCAGTTCAGTGTTTGTTCCACAGGAGATGGAGACAACTGGCTGAACCAGGCACCCTGCTGCAATCTCAGATGTGTTCAAATCTTTCTCTTAGGAATGGCAGTTGTATCAATTTCATTAAAATGGGTACATGGTCAAAGATGGCTGTGTGTGGATGCTGACCGTAATCACTTGTGTTGACTCTGCTGACTGAGGAAGAAAACTACTTGTGACCTTGTTAGGCTAATTATCTCTGGGGTTAATCTGTTATTCCCTGCCCCTGGCCTTTTCATGAAGTATGAGATGGGAGTAATAGGATAAGGTTAAGAAGGGGAAATTTAAACTGAAGGTGAAGAGCATAATCTTGCCAGTAGCATGTCTTAGGCTGCTGTGTGATTTTGTGTTGGGGGGTTACAGAAGTCCCATGTCTGTTCCTTGAAATTTGGAATGGAAATGGAAACATTTGCTATGGTATTTTTGTTAGCTTTTTTCATCTTTGATTCGTCTCTGATGTTCTGTGCTTCTAGGTTTTTTCCCTCCTTCTAAAGAAAATACACCCTAACTTTTCTTGCCCTAATTTTTTAGAATAAATCAGTGGTATGAAAGGTACAACTTCTGTACTACATCAGTTGTCTGTGATTTCTCTAATAACTAAGCATTGTTTAAATAGAAGTGTTTGGAATTCATTCTTTGAACCTGAAGATCTGTTTTTTCTGATAAAGTGTCAGTTTTCTATTTCTGTGCTCAATATTTCAATTTTTGTTTCTTTTTCAATCTGCATTGACACTGACAATATTTACTTATTAACCCTGTAGGCTGCAATTTATGTAATTGAGGTATTGGGGTTTGTAAGGTATTTTAAAAAGCCCACAGTACAGTAAGAAGAGAGAGCTACACCAACTGTACTTTTTTATTCTGGGTATTTTTTTATACCCAAATGTTAAACACTAGTTCTCTTTCATGATGGATGGGAAGAAAAAAAGTTATTTTTTTTTCTTTTCTTATGACAGTTTTATCTTTTCTGTTGTTTTGGAGAAGCAAAATTTTATGACATACAGCATAATCATTATCTGACAGAAAAAGATGAAAAGCATGACAAAAATTGAGTTCATAGATGTACTGATATTACTAAGAGGATGTCTTGTTTTCTATTTATTTTCTACTTATGAATAAATGATGCAGTTAAATTTTGAGAAGTGTTTGTTCTTAGATTTTGTATTTATTTCATGTAAAAGAATCATGTTTCAAACTGCAGTAGGATTTGTTCGTATGTGTATTCTACACTTTTATTATTCAGGCTGTAAATACCTCATTCTGGCAGTACGTAAATGTGATAATAAATGTATTTTGAGTTTTATTGCTAAACTGAATTTTCTTTGCCATGAGAGAGAAGAAAGATTTTCATCCTACACCTATGTTGGATTTTTTTTAAATTTAGAGTTATAGAATCATTTAGGTTGGTAAAGACCTAAAAGGTCATCTAATTCAACCATAAACCTAACGCTGCCAAAATGGAAAGTTTCCCAAAACAACTAACTTTCCTGTCAGTTTGAGCTATTCTTCTTTGATATTTACCAGGATTTACTATACAGTGGTCCTGGAAAGACTTTGGATTGGTTTGTTTTAAGATTAGGATTCTAAACTTAATTATTAATTAAAATTAAACTTAATTTAAAATTTAAATTAAATTTAAAATTAAATTAAAAAATACTTAAAATTTTAAAATAAATGTAATTGTTTTAATTTAATTATAAATTAAATTAAAATATAATTAACTTAATTTAAAATTAATTAATTTTAAAAGCCACATTAAAATTTCTTTTTTGAAAATGTAGTTTGCTATAAAATATTTGAATTGAAAATGACAGATTTTAATTTTTCTTTTCATGTAATTTTTCAGTTTTTATGTCATTTTTCTACAAATTTTTATTCCTTCCACATAAATTAATTTGGTAGTTTATAGAACTTTTGCCTCCGTTTGTTTCCTGTGTTAAAGAAACAACAAAAGAAAAAGGTCAGAAATTTGAAGGAACAGCTACTGAGCGAAAAAAATAAAATTGAAAGACATAGAAGATTGTATTAATTTTATGCAATCCCATTTTATTTTTCCTGGTTATTATTTGGCTCCTCCCATTGTCTTGAGTCCCAGAGGAGAATCTGTTGTAGGGCTCTCTTTAGTGTCAGCCAGGCAATAATTGGTGTTTTTAGTATAACCATTGGAAGAAATATGTAAGGGACATAAGTAAATAAGAGGTAAAGGTGTATTGTGGGGGAAAAAGTGGATGTAGATAAAGCTCATTTGCTGTAGAGGCCATAATTTGAACTCGTGTTCTCCCTAGACAAAGAAACCCCCAAGCAAGCAAATAAAAGAAAAACTTCCAAACCTGAGGACCTGTTACTTCTTGTATTTCATAGAGAAGCTCTTGAGTAA
Source organism: Pseudopodoces humilis (assembly GCF_049639895.1). Classification (NCBI taxonomy): domain Eukaryota; kingdom Metazoa; phylum Chordata; class Aves; order Passeriformes; family Paridae; genus Pseudopodoces; species Pseudopodoces humilis. The sequence goes on from NC_142205.1 coordinate 39,027,393, forward strand.
AGGCTCTGCCTTGTGTAAGTGTGGAGGCAGGCAGAATAAACTTATGTGCAGTGAAATTCATGGCAATGAGGTCATTGAGCAGAGGTGCGTTGGTGCTGCTCCATCTAATTACAAGCTCACAGTAGAGGAAGACAACAGCAGCAGGGCAGGTGCTTCTGAGAGCTCCCAAGGTACTCTGTTGGTAATGGGATGCATCAGAACTGTATATATATTATATATATAACATTTTACCTATTTGATGCCAAAATGATTGAATTAATTCTTGTATTATGGAAACTTGTGTTTATTGAATCGTGTTTGATATTTGTTTTCTCTGGGTAATAATATTCCAGAATGTGTTAATTGCTTCATGTAATCTTTGTAATCTATAAACATTAGTTCTTATGAAATGTTAATTACAGCTGATAAAAATAAAATACAGAAAAATGAGCTAGTCAATTAATAAATTTAAATTATAATTGCATGAATAATTACTAAATTGTCAAAACATCAATAATTGTGTGTGTTCAACTACAGTAGTATGGGATAGGTTGAGTATTTTATGTAGACTAAGTATGATTTCCCTTTAGTTTTGTTGCTGTTGTGGGTTAAGGCCATTTTATTTAGAACTGAGATTATAAATTGCTGAAGGTCTCATCTTGTGAGTAGCCAGTTCAGCACACTAATTTTTAAGGAAGTGCTGATATCCCAGTACTTTAAATATCTAATGGTGCTCCCTATCTGAAAATCCTAGTCTGTAATCAAAAGGGGTCTTTTCAAATGTGTGAATATAAATTTTGGTTTTAAGTCAGTGTTTTGGGATTTCAGTAACAATGGTCTGATAGAGATTATTTGTTTAGGATATCTGAAGTGATGTGTCTCAGAGTTGATGTTACTGATATCAAGGTCCTACAGTGGAATTTTTTTTAAATAATGAGAGGGTGACTTTGGAATTTTATACTGTTATTAATACTGTTATGTAAAGTAGAGGGAAAATGGAGTGAGGAAAAAAGGGGAAAAAAGTGAACGCTGTATAAATACAGATGTCAACTCCACTTTGATAAGTGTCTTGTACAACTCTGACTTCACTTGTTCTCAAAAGAAAGTTTGTTTTATTCCAAATGCTCTATCACACCAGATTCACAGTTCACTTTGGCATCTGTAGTCAGAAATATCAATTAGCTGAATATTCACTGTGTTGACACTTCCAGCTAAGTGTAGTTTAAATGTTCTGGGGGTGCCTACCCTTTTGGCATGTGAGTATGTTTAAAATACAGTGTAAAAAATTATTGAGACATCTGTAACTAATCTGTTGTTTTTGAAGGTCTGTTCTAAGGAAACAGCGCTTTTGTGTGCACCATCATTGACAGGAATCACAAACAGGCATCTTGCTGTACTTTAGTCATTGGAACATTCATTTTTCCTGCTTGATCTTGAATGTTGATCACGTTTATTTCTCAAAATAGACGTAGAGAATGTAGAGTATTACATAATTAATGTAAATGTGCTTTTTGGAACCCTTTTTCTAAAAGGTTTTTGGATTCAAAAAGAGATCAAAATACAAAGAATTCTGCAAAGTGCAATATTAAAACTTTGCTTTAGTGCCGTAAGTGACCTAAAAGCTTTTTGTTTAACATAGACAAAAAGTTTTCATGTAATACATCTGCATTTACAGGGTTGAATCAAGAAATTCTAGCTACAGTATCATCTTGAAAGCAGGGTCTCTTCTTTAACAGAAAAAAAAAGAAAACATCTTTTCATATGAGTTTTTTTAGTGAGTTCAGATATGAAAGAGTTTTTAACTCAGTGTTTAGAGTCTGAAGAACCATTTGCAAAGAGATAGGTTTTGAACAATGTGGGTTCCAGTAACATGAGTTAATGCTTTGGTCAGTCGGTGCCTGACATGGAAAATGTGCTGCTTGTCAACTCAGATGCATAAGATGTGCAATTACTGTAACAATTTTGTATATTTATTCTCAATTCAAAGTGGTTGTTAAAGCAATTGGTTTCTTGCAGGTAAAAATAAATAACTGAAAGCAACTTGGTTTTGTACATGAGAAAATTCAATATGGTCTGGCTATCTATGCATTTATTTTTGGGAGGCAATTAGCCACATAAAAGTCAGTCAGATTGGGATCTGTGCATACTTACATATTCATGCACAGCATGTACTTTAATTAAACAACAACCAAAAAAATTGCACTACGAGGAAAGAGCCTATTTTATTTTTCAAACCTTTTTATTTTTTGTCATCTAGAGATCATATCATTAGGAATTTTGTTTCTAGGTGCCATTGCCTGGAGGTTTAGTGTTCTATTTTTCTTTTTTTTTAATTGCATGGTATGGCTAAACTCTTTCTTTACCAAAAGAGCTATAAAGGTGGGAGAATATCTGAGAATTTTGTTTTCTGTTAGCTCACAGGAGATCAGATCAAGTTCACTAGTGACTTTTCACAGTAGAAACAATGCAGTGCGTTGGATTAGACCTGACCTGCTTTTTGTTTTAAATTGAGAGGTTACTAACCTAGTATATGTATTTTTCTGATTGCAAGTTTTTATTTTGTTTTAATACAGATTTCCTCCTGCATAGAATACTAAAAAGCATTCTGACATGCTTGCAGACTTGCAGCAATAAAGTAAATTGGTAAATATAATTTTAAACTTAACTGTTAGAACTTCTCTTAGAAACGTAATGTATTTACTTGAATTAAATTAAGTAATGCACCTTTGAGTATTTTTCTGCATTACTTTATTAGATACACTTTAAAACCAAAGATAAATAGAGTAGACTCCATTGGATAAACTCCTATTGTGGCTTTGTGTAAAATAATAAACAAAATGTATTTCTTTCAACTCAGTATTGCTAAAAACAGAGCAAGACAGTCCTCCAGGGCAGCTTAGTAGCTTCTGGTTTTCCCTGCAGGTAGCAGAGTGTCTACTTTAATTCACAGCATTTTATTTTTTTTTTTCCAAATAGCTGAAACAGCTCACCTACAAAGTAAGAATTGTCAGTGCTGGTGTAGGCACCCCCACTGAAACAAGCTGAGCACCACTTTTAGGGCTTTCTGCACACTACCACAGTCTCAGGCTTAGTGCTCACACTCCTTGGAATCTAAAAAATGATAAAAACAAAAACATGACATGAGAAAACCGAGAATCAATAACTTGTGGCACGCAGGAATGATGTAAAGTTTTGCAGTTGCTGGTTTTAGTTATTTCATAAACCTTTAATTTGCCTTGGACTGATTACAGATACCAAGAAATGTAACTGCTTCATGATTTATTGGCTGTTTACATTATTTCATTAGCCATCTCAAGCTGCTTCAAGGATATTACTACTGCTAGTATTACTGTTGTTATTGCTATCATAATTATTTACATAAAACAAGAAATCATAACATTTGCATTATTTTTTCCATAATGTTAAATTTGTAAATACTTTGGGAAAGGACGAATGTTTCCATATCAGACATGGTAATTCAATTACTGCTAAGTTTTCTGTACCATGAGAAAGAATGAGGAGAGAAAATACATTCTACTGTTTTTTTTCTAAATGGGGTATGTGACAAGAATTATATATGTGATACTGAAAACCAGGGGGTTTACATGTTCACTCCTTTTCCCTTCAGACCCAATATTAAATGAAGCCCAAGACCCAAGACTTAGAAATGACAGCCTTTTAAATACATTATTTAGAAAGATGAGAGTGAAAATTTAATGTATTCCCATGCATTTGACCTGTAGGTTATCTTTAAAACAATATAAAAAAAAATTAGATTCAGCAGGATGTCTGTGAATAACATGTCTGCTCAAGAAAGCTTATTAGTTTTCTATAATAGCCTTCCAGTCACTGCCTCTGGATTTGGTTGTCCTGAGATTGTTATATTAATGGAAACAGTGTAGTTGAAACTGCTTTATAATCTTCACTAAAACCTGTCAAGAGATTTTTGTGATGAAACTTTCCACAGTAATGATGCTGGTTTTGACATTCATGGAGATGCTTTTTCTTGGAAATGTATTTTTTTGTACTGTGTTCTGTAAAGCTCACCTTTTGAACAAAACCATGGATTTTCCTATGTCTTGTAAGAAATAAATTTATTTTACAATAGAAATCAAGTAATTGTTGAGTTCCTTTGCTTAGAAAAGTTTTAGAAAAAATTATTTCAAGTCTAGGTTTAAGTTTTCAGAATTGTTCCAAGTTCTTATTTCAAATAGTAAAAACTAAAAGCTTTCAAACATTTTGAACTTGAAAATCCAATTCACAATATGCTACATTGCCCTTCCTGATTTCCCATCGCTCCCCATCCCATCATTTCCCACCGAATCTCAGGTGTGCACATCTGTCTTCCTCTGTCTAAAGGTCTTTTCAGTTAGGAGGAAATTATTGCAGGATTTGGTTTCCAAATTTCAAAGCCTCAGTAATGGACAGCACAGATATTTTTGGCGGGAAAGGGAAGAAGGGAAGATTTTGAACACAGTTTTCTACTATTTTACCTTTCATTTTATCAACTGTGTATAATTTTTCAATTTATTTGAAGTCCCAGATACAATGTTTTTAAGATGAATACATTTTTAAATGCATCTCACTTTCAATCAGAGCTTAAGTACTAAAAATTTGAAATATTTTTGTTCTGATTTGAAGAATCTTGTCTAATTTTCAGATTAGAATAGATATGGGCAAAACTGGTATGCCTGAAAATCCACTGTAGAAGGTTCAGTAATTAAAGATACATGACTGATTTTGATAAAGCACCCAGCACTTCCTTATCTGAGTGTTCCTCTTGGTTGCAGAATGAAAAGCATATTAATATTTGGTGAGCTAAGATGAGAAATCTAACCAAATGTTCATTTTAGTGCTGTAGAAGGGCATCTTTTTCAATGGATAAGGTATGTAAACATGTTCATAGCAATATCCCTTAGCCATGTTTTGTTTAAAGTGTGTCTTTAAAATCCATATGTGCAGATGAACTGAGGGATGAGAAAAGCTAAATAAATATATTTGGACTTGCTGGAAATACTTTTATCTTTTAATAAATTTTTATTGAAACTCCTTTTCCCTATTCCATTTATCTCACTCCATGCAGCAGCAATGAGTGCATTAACAAAGGAAATTAACCTTTCATGCTGCCCTGAGCTGTGATCTCATCAGATCTTGTGGAATAAGCCAACCTGGGCTTAATCAGTATTTTAGAGAACTGCAAGGAGCAAAAAAATGTAGGTCTGCAAAACAGGTTGCTCCTCTGTTGTTAAGATTTCTTTTTTTCTAGCAGATTTTATTCTTGTGTAGTTTTTAATTTAGCTTTTTCAGGTGCCTTGCTTTGAAAATACAAATCATGAAACATCACCATTCATCACTCAATTTCTAGACAGCAATGACATTATTTTACCTGTTATTATACTGAGTAGTGCCTGGAGCTTTCAAATAAACATGTCAAAGTATAAAATATGAAGTAGCATACAAATATGTTTGTAATTCGTATGAAATTTACTTCTTGCTATAGCTACAAGCGTAATAGCTTTATATGAGGCTGAGTATGATACAAAATAAGGCACACATTGTATTTTGGTATTAAAAGATGCTTCAGTATAGCAGAGGTTGATATTATTCACTGTGCTTCTAAAATACTGTGCTGCTACTGGAATTGTTGTGTATTGTTTTGTTTTGTCCAAGTTCTGAACAATGAGAAAGCAATAATGAAATTTAAATGTAAAATCTCTCTCCACCTAAAAAAGATGGACTTTTCTACTTCAAAAGCAACTGATGTCTTTAGAAAATCTCAGTATTTCTGTGACATGCTTCCCAAAACTGAAGAGGAGATAATGTAGGACATTTAACAGCCCATGATAAAAGTATTTACTTTCATTAATTTCACCAGTTGCATTCCTTTTAATATCTACAGAACATTAAATTTTAAAATGTACCAATTTCTCTGGCAGAATTCCTGATTTGATTACTGGATTGTGTGAAGAACTACTGCTTGTTATTGTTGATGAAATCCCTGGGCTCCTACCGAGCTGCGTATTGAAATAAATTGTCAAATCTTACATGGATTTAGAAAGCGTCTTTTAGAAAGCCTCTTTCACAGGCCATATTGAAAAATTGCAAGGGTCCCTGAGGCCTAGGATGTAATTGCTGTTTCTGTACAATTTTGAGGCTACTGTGTAAATTTTTTGAAGGAAAAAATCATTGTCACTTATTGATACTATCTCCAAAATTATGCCTTCTACCCCTTTGACAGTCAAAATTAAAGAAATTCAACTCAGAGTCTTTGAAACACCTATGTTTTTTTGGAAAGAATGTGAAATACCCTCAAAAGGATTTCAAGCAGAGTGCTACTCTCAGTTTCAGATTTCCTTGCAGTGGGTTCTGGAATAACCAGAGCAGGATGCAATGTCAGCAAATTCATGGGTGCTGAAAATCCAGTTGAGTGGAAGAGTAGGAGGTGGCATTAACTGCTCCATCTCAGCAGATCCCACTGTTCTCTGCAGCCTTGGTGCCCTGCCTGCTCACCTCAGGAATGGGAGGCAAGGACATGATGAGCAGTCAAAATGCTCATCCAGGATTCCCTCCCAGGCATGTGTGTCCAACCTTCATCTTCATAGGGGTTGCACTTGTGTCACTTCCACCATTCTTTGCAAGGGGGAAAAGAGCAGCAGCTTTTCCCTTTTTTTTTTTTTTTTTAATTAATTCATTTATTTATTTTATTTTTTTTTTCAGTATGGAGGTACTGAATGTGTTTGGGGGATGACTTTGGATTAAAATTTAACCAAGACTCTTTGGTTTTTGAAAATGCTTAGGCAGAAAGGTTCTTGGAATTAAGGCAAAATCTCTGGAGGAATAGGTTGTTCTTTATTATCACTTCTTGTAAACCTTTCTCTGAGCACATGCAGGAAGAAGTTAAATTTATAATTTTGTTCCCAGGTTAGTTCTTTGGCAGTAGAGTTTCTCACACCAGGCATAATCAAAGGTGAAATTAAAAGGTTCATTGTTCTTTTTGAAGACAGTTCTTCTGTGATATGTTTGTACAAAAAGCATCACTGAAAGACTGATTCCTGTCTTCTTGTATCTGTAAATTCATCAGGGCAGAATAGCCATGTGTTTCAAAAGTAATTGATGTGCCTCACATAAGCTGACTTTGAGATGCCTCAGCACAGTATATTGCTTAGAGAGGACTAGATTCTTTGGCATTGCACTTAGCTAAAAGTCAAATTTTTATTTTGGTATGGGACAGAATAATTTATGCAGACCCTCTGCAATACCTATGAACAGTAACATTTGCCAGGAATTTAACCTCCCAAAGTGTGATCTAAGTCCTAATTTCATTTCAAAGTAGTTATTTTTATAGCTTGCATATTTATATGGGAAGTAGTCTTTCATTTGCCTTCATGATTTAGGCAAACAGGTGATTTACCATGCAAACATGGAAAATACTTTATATTCGAAGGCTTTACTGGAGTCATGTGCTGTCATTGAAAGCTCTCTCACTGGAAAACAATAATTAACATTTCTGATGTGATTCTAATGTGATGAAAAGCTGAAAGGGTGGAGATCATGATGTGCAGCTGTGTGGGAAGAAAGGACTGAATGCAGGCTGTATGTGAAAGCAGCAGAGTATTGTCAGACTGCTTCTGAAATAGAGGGCTGCAGGTGACCTGTTTAGTTTACATACTTATTAAACTTAATTATTCCTTACTCAGAGGCATGATTTTTTTAATTAATACAGTATCACAGGGAAGAGTTTCTCTAGGATTTCATGTCTTACGTTGTTTTTTTCTGCTTCTTCTTACTTGTGGAGTCCTTTAATTAGTATACTTGCACTTAAAAGAATATATTTTATTTATACCTTCTATTAGTTCTGTGAATATTATTTTGGTGTTTTTTAACAGCAGCCTCAGAATATTTAAAACTAAGGGTTTTAAGTGGAATAACAGCAATGAGATGCTTGGGTTTTGTCACTGAGTGTTCAAGTACTTTTGAAACATTCAACCTGTTTTTAGAATAGCTTGGGACTTCATAGATCAGGAGGAATGTTAAATGTGCTTTTTTGCACATTTCTCGGTCACACAGGCACTAGGATGTATAAATGCGCATATATATATATATAAATGCTTAATTTTTTAAAAAAAAGATGTTTTTCAATAATTTTATACTTATGTACTAATTTCTTGTTCTCTTGTACGCTTACTATGTGTTTTAGGTTTCATAACTTCCAAGTTAAGATGTCAATGTTCTTGTTAACCCTAACACTACTTCTTTTAGGTATGCAGTAAGGTATTAGATTATAAAAAAACCTATTAATTCCAGTAATTTAGTGAGCTAAAAAAAGGACATTAAGTTCCTGATAGATTCCTAAATATGAACATATGCTGTGTTGTTTGTGTATGTTAAAATGTCAACACTGAATTATAAGTAATGCTACATCCTGCCATATGATCAAGTACTTGAAGTTAATGTAATACTTACAGTAGTTTAAAAATAACACCCTAAATAAACTATTTGTGTATACATTGCTTCTCTTTTCCACTACTCCAGCAGTGAAAAATAAGCTAAGATACAAATTTTACACCACTTACATCTAGTGGGAACTTTGCAATTCTCCCATGACACCAGCAAGATCATCTATCCCAAATTCACAAATTTATCCATGAAAATAAGAGATAATTTTGCTGTATTATATCCTACTTTTTAAAGCTCAGTCAACACAGGAATTTAAGTGCAGAGTGATTTAAGTACATTTTGGAAAAAAAAGATGGTTTTGAAAAAGAAAAGTTATGGTTTTGCATGAAGGTAAACAAAACCTTTTACCAAAAACAAACAAACAAACAAAATGTAGGAAAAGATAAAGATTCACTTACTAAGGAAATAAAAATTAACTTTTAAAATTAATGTTCTTACTTTAGTAGCTGTAAGCATGCTTGGACTGTAACAGGGTCACTAGATTTTTGTTTTTTTCTTAAACAGAAATTGATTTAAAGATACATCTCAAGAGTTTTCAGGTCGTGTTCCAGCCTTCTGAGAGTGGGCTGCACAGGACTCACTGTGAGCACTGGTAGCGCTATTCACCAGGAGCATGAGTGTGTCATCAGGCACTTTCCATTATTTTGTGTATTTCCAGTATTCCAATGGCTTCATTACAATTTCATGGCTGTCTAGCCATGCCCACAATCACAGGGTTCATTTCACTAGTGAAATAAAATTAAACCAACGATGAGCAGTTCACATCATCCAAGCTGAGGCTTTTCCCTGAATGTGTAGATTTGCTTTAAAGCTTTCAATGTCGTTACCAAATTGAATGAGAATTTTAGATACTCTTTTCTGTGTTGTAAATCAAGCCTGATTGAATCACTGGTGGCACCATGGCATTTGGTTGATAAGATAAGCAGAATGCTGAGCATAGAGAGGAGATAATGCACTAATGGACAAATCTTCATGTGTCCTGCATTGCAATCTGCACCATAACAAGGCAGTGTGTATCAGCAGAGCCAGTTCCAGTGCTGCAGACGGGTAGCCAAAATTCTCTTAAAAAACAAAAAAATATCAGCCTTTCTGGATCTCTTTCATTTAGGGAAGAATAAAATGGTTGGGTTTTTTTTTTTTCCAATTTCTTACCTTGTCACATTCGGTAGAGTCATCGCAATCTCACATCAGCTGCAGGTACTGAAACACATGGCATTAACTGAACTTGTTTATGTGTCAGAAACTGTAGTTTTGGAATTCTGCTGGCTTAAAGGAGTGCTGTGATGCAGTGGCCACTGGACAAGGTTTGATTTGGAAAGAAAATTAACTTGGATGCTTAGAACATTGCGTCGGTGTCACAAGTTATGTGTGTTTCTTGTTTCATTTCTGGTTTAGGCTGGGGGCAATCAAAGCTCTAACAGCATGGCAGGTTTTAAATTTTTTAATTGAGTGCTCATCAGTGAACCCAAATCAAATGAGGAAATGCAATATGATATCCTATTACCAGCGATGAATAGAATAAACAGAGGTGAGAGTTCAGGTATTTACCAGTACCCTAAGCTACAGGGTTTATGGTATAGATTGTAAGTTAGTGTGTTATATATCAATATACTAGTGAAATTCTTGGTGTTACAAAGTCAAAGCAGATGGATTTTGGTGTTTGCATTGTTTATGAAATTTGAATATATAGTGGTACAAACTTTGGAACATTTTGTATTTATAATTTCATGTCAACTGAGCTGACAGTTTTGGAATCATCAGTGAAGTATAGAAACGCTGCAGGGGAAGAAGAAACTTTTCCCCATAAATAAAATACATCTTTTTTATTAATGAATGAATGTGCCCTAGTGAAGTCTCCTTTACAGGGTTTTTGCTGCCTGTTTTTTCCTGTAGGTTGAATTGAAAATTGTTCTCTTTCAAAGTACTGAAGTAATAGCAAGATGCAAAATTCACTAAAAAAAATTGGGGGTCCATCCAGTTGGAATTTAGGTTTTTTTAAAACCTTTTAATCTTACTTCTCAGAGTAAGATTTAAATAAAGGAATTAACTGCCACTTTCCAAAGAAGAGGGAAACAAGGATTCACAGAGTTATAAAATTTTAATGGAAACATCCTGCAAGGTGCAAATGTTGTTTCATAGCTGGGGATAATAGTTGGTTGGCATAGAGAATATTTTGAATAAAAATATTTATTTGTATAAGAATAGTTTTGTTGGCAACTGTTCTAAGGAAAACTTGACAAAATGTGTATTTATTAAAAATACTAGTAATTAGTTTTAAAATTTAACAGTAAATTGCTGTACAAAGCAATAAATATTTAGCTAGCTAAAGTAGCTAAACTCAAAGTTCATTTGAGTGAATATTGACAGATTTATTGGAGTGTTTAGTGTATGAAAGGCAGAATGAAAAGTCACAAATATGTTTGAGAAAGGAAAGGTAACAATGAGTGGAAATAGCCTTTGGATGAACAAAGAGAAATGCCAGATTAGAGAAGCCCAAATCCTTTCTGTGACTAATAAGGTCCTTGAGCAGTTTTGAAAACACTGAGGAGATACAGAGTCAAGGATTATGTGTTTGTTAATTATTTTGAAGCTTGCTAACTAAAAAAAGGAATAATTTTTGTTGATAATAAAGGATTATTCAGTGGACAGGAAACAATAAATTATAGAAGAATTAACTATTAATCTCAGGTTTGATTTAGTGTTAGATTTCCATCTTGGATACAGTATGCAATATTGCTTCATGTTCCTGAAGAATGCTCTTAGCAAAATACCTAGCGTTAAAAAATGTGTTTCTGCTGAAAATTGAGCTCTTCTGCCCTGTTAAACAAAAACCTGTATCAATGCTTTCAGTAGAAAATTGAGCTTCTGTGTTTGAAAACAGGGGAACATAAAGACAAATTTTTTGATACTCGCATTAGTTGTTGCAACTGCCTTACTTATACTGTATTTTGCATATTACATCCACAAGATCTTTAATAGGCTTTCTTACTAAAACATGTAGTTTGAGGTCTGAGCACTTAGACAGTTGCTTGAGAGGAGAAGACATTAAAGTGCTTGTGCTATTTTGTGCTTCATACAAATTTCAAACCCAAAACTTGGGTAATTTTTGCATTGGAAGCATTTCTCAGGCCATTCATTATTCTAGGTATTGACCAAGTTTGAAACAAGAATTTTCATTTTGTTGATGTTAATAATTTGAAGTTTTAAAAAATCGTATTTCTAGTGGAAAGCAGATTGTTAGAAAGTAAAATTTCCTAAATTAATCACTCTCTCTAATGAAAGCTACAAAACATTCTAAAATAAATAGATGTTTAGAGGTGACTCCATGATGGAGTCTCGTCGTATTGCTGCTACAATATTCATATTATTCTTCCATTTATTGTTAACAGTTACATTTTTTTCTCCTTTTACTGGGAAATTGTTCTTCTAGCAATCAAGAATATTCTGTGTCCTGCCTAAATTTACTCTGTGGATATTTTAAACCTGTTTATTCTGTGCAAACTGTGGCTTATCTTAAATTGTCCCACCAGTTAACCTGTTGCAGCTTTATAGCTGCTATCTATCTATCTAGCTATCTATCTATCTATCTATCTATCTATCTCTGTCCCATTTTGGCCATAATTATGGTAATCTAAACCAGTCAAACTTTTAAAATCTTTTTAGGAGAGTTCGCTTTCTCTGCTGATCATACTACAATTAATCTTTCTTATGTTTTTGTCCTTGCTATTATAGGTGTGATCTCATCAATGCCTAGCACAATGATATCACTTCCCAGATAACTTTCAGAAAGGATGCATATTTCTTTTAGTGTCAGTTAATAAAAGGCTTATAAAGAAACCTGTTGCTGAAGAATTTGGATTAAAAATTGTTATATATGATATATTGTGCTAATCTAAAATGTGTCATGTAATAAGAATAGCAATTACCATTTAATCTTCAAAAGAAGGAATTGTTCAGGCAAGTAAAGAAATAAAGTTTTCAACTAGAGATTGGTTGCTTTCAAAGATATTGAAGCTGAAAGTTCATGAAAGAGCATCCATAAGATTTACATTATGTAAAAACTTTACATGATATAAAAAATAAGAAAAAAAAATAGTACAAAGCTCGTTAGGTTTTTGTTTATTTTTTTATTTTGTTTTACCACTGTTAATACTGAAAGTTAGATATGGCAATTTAAAATAGGTTTTACAGCATCCAAAATTAACACTTTCAGAAAAATGGTCGCTGTGGTGCTGTGCATTCCTGAGGAGAATCTCCCCCAGGATTAAAGTCTATATTCTTTGAAACTGTAAGTGTGAGAACTGATAAATATGAGAATAAATCACAGGAATGAGACCATGTAAATCAGTATTAAGGCCTAGACAAAAATTCTAGAACACTATACATTTGTACAGATTTCAGAAATTCCTACTCAAAAAGATTTAGATTGTATCTTGAGGCTTGTCACTAATCTTCAAGGCCTGGGGGAAAAAAAAAACATGAAAAGAAAAAAGTAGAAAAATTGGAAATAGCATTCAGCTCAAGGAAAGATAAGGATAGATTATCTGAGCAGCAAGGGAAGACCATGCACATAATGCACATACTGGATGTCATAGCAAACTGGTTTAGAAGTTCTATAACTTTCTCATAATGCAGAATTTTCTGTTATCAACTGATCAAGATGCTACTCAGCTGGGGTAAGGATGGAAAAACTTAAGAGTTCCAAAAAGGGAAAGTTGACTAATGATCTGTAATTCAGTTCCCAGAAGAACAAGTTGTGAGGTACTGTATGGAGGGCATGATTTAGTTTCAAGGTTGGGCTGAATTACCATTTTGTCAGTACCAAAATGTGAAAGGCTTTCCTTGCTTTATGTGGAATTTATCTTCTCTTCCTTTCCCACAAACAAAGTTAAACCTGGGGGCAAGAGCCTGAAAAGACAATTAATTGTCCATATTGTTGATAGTTTCCTTTCTTTTCCCAAAGCCCCTGAGGCTGTATGTCCTTCTTTAAATGTTTCCTCTGAAATCTGTTTTCATCTTAAGGGCTTGTGGGGCTATGAATTAAGTCTCTAGGACCAATAGAGCTCTTTAGTACTAATAAAGATCAGCTTTTTCTTTTATCTGCATTTTATCTTGCTCTTATTTCTTGCTTGGTCATTCAGTTCCTTCCAGTTTTCTGTACAATACTGAGTGTATTGCCTAATGAAATTTTATAGCACTAATCTACTCATCAGGGTTTTCAGAATAATTATTCTCCAGAGTCACAGCATGAAGCATGCATAGCATAACTCTTCTACCCCTCCCCTTCATCCCTCTTTGCTGGCATCATATAAAATTATATTCCCACATTGCTATTTAGCATCTGGTTTAATTTATCAAAGTGTATCTGGAAATCTTTACTAAATTCACCGAAGATCTTTGTAAAAAAGAAGCTGAAGTATTTAAATAAACTTTTCTGAAACTTTTGTTAGATAAGTCAAGGACATTAAGAAAGGAAGGAGTTACTAGCATGCTATACATTAGTTTTCTCTATGACCTGTAAATTAGAATGAGAACAAGAACTACTATTCTTGATTATCCTGCCCATTAGCAAGGAACTTACTAAGTGGATGTAGTTTCTGATGATGATTCTCCTTTATTTCATGTAGAAGTGGTGTCTAAATTCGAGTTACTTCAGAACTATACTTCAGAACTGAAGTGTTCAGCAAAATTTTTCAAAGCATACTATGGTGAAAAAAACTTGCTCACCTCCAACAACAAAAATAAATCTGTTCAGAATAGGATGAAACTGGGATTTTCTTAATTAACTTAATCGATAAACTGCTTCACAGGAAGCTTAGAGCATAACAGAGGAAAAGGCAACAGATGGTTAATGGGAGCAACAAGATAGTTTTTCATGGTGGCCAAGTTGAATTTGTGAAGGTAAGACTAAAGGAAAGGCAAAGAACCTTTGAGAGGAAAGCACCTATTTTTTTAATATTATTTTTTTTTTATTATTTCATTTTTTTAAAGATTTTTTCCTACCCTAAGTAAAAAATACATTGTATAGCAGATTTGTACAGCAGTTGTTACAGCAGAGTTGACAGATTAAAGTACATTTTAAGTGTATATTTAATAAATACGAGTCTTGTCATAATTAAATAATTGAAATAACTGAAAAACATTTTAATGGTGGTTCTGTTTTGTGTTATTTTCATCGTTGAAAAAATCAGGAGCCATTTATTGTATTTGTCATTATTTACTCTTTATGCTTTTTAAAGTACCTAGGAGTAAAAGAGGGGAGTAAATTGACCTTAATTTTCCAGAGTTTTTTCAGTTGCCAGATATACAGGTTTGTTGTCATGGAGATCAGTGCACAGCTCATGCGTCTGATTTGGTGCCAGTAAAGGGAGCACCTTAGTGGATTGTCAGGTAAATGTTTGACTCTATTAAAAACATAAATAAACTGCAGGTGTTAGAACACATTTATTTTAGGGTGCAGGGGAAGTTACTAACATCCCAATACCTATTCTCAAATTCCAGTAGGTACTTGTGAAAACACAGCTTTGCATTCATTGCTCCAATTCCATGTCACAGATTCTTAGGACCACAAAAGAACTTGTAGCCCTTGGAGAAGTGCACTGTAAAACTGAACTGAGAAGCTGCTGTAAATATGAACTCAAAGCTAGATCCATGAGGGCACTCGAAGAGCAGGAGTGCTTTGCAGAAGTGATTTGGATTGATGTAAAAATATCTTTTCTTTTTATGTTTAAAGTGTAACAATAGATTCTTGGTACTGACTGAGCATCTCAGAGGCAGGATGGGGATTTCTTCCTTGGATCTTTCACATCCTGAAGCTGATTCGGGCTCCTGGTGCTAATTTTTGCCATGACACAACTGAGGGACTGAGAGCAAGGCCATGTTAAGTGGTTTTTTTTTACTGGAAGTATTCACTAACATTTCTGCAAATAGGAGCAAAACTCACTTGCTCTCTCCTTACATTGTGGATATTGTTACTGAGCAGCTCAAATAAAGACTTGAGAAGGGAAGAAGATCCAGTTGCACTGTTTCTTCTTTCCATTTCCTTGCAGGGGCCAGTTGCACCATGAGAACTTATCATAGGGAGTGACCCCAGGGAGATGGTGTTATCTGCTGTGTGAGGAGAGCTGGGACATTTACATGACTTCTCTCCCCCATGGATCTCCTTACATAAAGAGCTGGTACTCTTTGCCTTATACATCCTTTACATCACAGAGGCTTAACATATTTTACCTGTGTAGCACTTAATCTTCTGCTTTTATCTGAGCCTTCTGAGCATATTTTAATCCAATTTCCCTGAAGCATAATGCTGGGAAGGAAGTGATCTCACTTTATGCTCGCTGTGAGTAGTGCAGGCTGAGGGAATTTAATCACTGAGACATTCATATTCACAGGGACTGTAGTTGTGACTGTCTTTTTGCAAATAATGGGAAGGGGCTACCACTGTCCTGTCCAATTAGACCATGTGTGCATTAATTTTAAAAAAGAAATCATATTGGAGCTGTTATTGGGGATTATATTTTCATCTTTTGTCACTAGCAAAGTTTCTCCATGTAATCACAGTATGAGGTTATATTCATCATCCTGCTAATTGGCACCACTTTCAGAAGTTCTGTCAGTTTGTCCTTATCTTTCCTCTTTAGTTTGTCTCTAATATGGATGGGTAGGCTGAGTTGTATGCTGTAGTGCTTGCATGTATCACAGTTCAGTGGTTTTAGCACATCTATTTTCTTTGAATGCAAAAGGTTAATTTCATTTCATTGTAGGTTCAATCTGGATACTGACCTTTACAACTGGAAAAACAGATAGAATCATAGTTTAATTAACCTTCCAACCAGGACACATATTTGAAGCATACTCAAGAAGCCATATGTTTTAAATACAGGGAGTCACATTGGAGTAGCAGATCATTGGTATCCAGAAACATTATCATTTTCCTGAATTAGACAAAAGGAGAGATTTATTTCTGAAGTGGTGAAGCACACAGCTGAGCTTGGAAAGAACTAAGGTAAACTGAAAACAGAATATTGAAATTATGTCTCCATACTTTGTCTGTATTGTGAAATAGGAACAGCAAAGAAAATACTGAAACTGTCTGATTTTCTATTGACATTTTCTCTAACCTGACCTCTTTTCAAGCTCACTGTTGTAGTTTTCCATGGCCCTTCTAAGTTAAAACACAAACATGTTTTTTGGAATTAGATTTTGTTGCTATTTTTAAAAACTCAACTCTGAAAGCAAGTAAAGGAAAACAAATATAGATTTAATCCCTTTACTTTGTTTTCTGCTTGATCACTCATTGTTTCTAATCAATTAAACACTTAATAAAAAATCAGGACCAAAAATTGAATCTTTAATCCTTCCTCTGAGGCTCTTCTCTATAATAATTTCTTCTCTAGAATCTCACATTGTGAAAGCCTTGGCTTTTTTTGTTTGTAGTAATAATTGGAAAGATACTCTTTCTGTACAAGGGAAAAAAGTTCATTTGGAGCTAAAGATGGTTTTTTAGACCTAAAAGAGAATCACCTGAATACCATCTGCATTTTTATATTTGTGTATGCAAATGTTTGCCAGCGCTGGGAGATGAGGTTTCCAAAAATCTGAAAGGTATCATGTTGCTGAGGATGTTCTATGAGCATCAGATTTCAAACTGTGGACAACTACCCGAGATCGCTGAGCTGAATCTTCAGTGGACAAGGCTGCATTTGACTCTGAGTAAGTCACCAGTTAAATACCTGCTTTAGATACAAGTGGCAGAATATTGTATATTTTCTTAAAATGGTCTAACTGTGCTTCAACATAGACTGCTGGAAGTCTGGAAATGTACTGAAGATTGAAAATCTAGAGCATTTGTTACAATGAGATCTATTGAAATGTGAGGAAGTATTATTATTATTATTATTATTATTATTATTATTATTATTATTATTTAGAAAATGATACTAGAGATTTGGGTGTAATGTTATTTCCCTTCATGTAGTGACTAAGCAAGGCAGGATTCTTTGGTGAGAAAGCAGAGAAAAGAATAGAATGAAATCACACATGCTTCATTATTGCCTGCAGTATTGGAAAAAATGAAGAGCATAAGGTAGTAATTAAAATGTTTCATGAATAAGAGACTGGATAATTTCTGTGGCGTTTTTAGCAGCTACAGCCCTGAAGACAAAAACACATGAATGCATGGAATATTGTGGGCAAATACTCAAGTCAATTACAGTGTCAGGATGCTACTCCCAACACATTAGTCTAAATTCTGTGCAGTAATTAACAGATATTAATAAAATAAATGTAGTCTATTCCATATTCTGGTAAGTAGTTATTTATAGCCACCCTGGGAAAGTTTGAATTATTGTCTGTCCTAATTGTGCCAGGGACTTTTTTATTAGGCATGAAGGTCTGACTGGGAGGAATTAATAGCTGCCTGCAAAGTCTCTGCATTACAGTTAATCAGATATCTTGGCAGAGCTGCTTCTTATATTTTGGTCTTATTTTTCTGTTCAT
This sequence comes from Pseudopodoces humilis, assembly GCF_049639895.1. NCBI lineage: Eukaryota > Metazoa > Chordata > Aves > Passeriformes > Paridae > Pseudopodoces > Pseudopodoces humilis. Next base: position 39,045,327 of record NC_142205.1, read on the forward strand.
TCATTCGTCACATCTAGAATCAGAAATTGTGCTCTCTACAGTAAAATCTTCTTTTGCTAGTAATGTTTTGTCTACATCAGGACAGTGTCATTATTACCTGTTTTCCCCAACCTTCCTCCTCCTTAGCCCCGTGGTGTTCCTCTTTACATCTAAGAGATTTCTGTTTATAACACAAAATCTGCTAAGAGGGAGTAATCAGTAAATGCTGTGCTGTACGTGCCCCTCTCTCAACACATCTTGGAGTCTAAATGTAGGTCATATCTGTATGTAGAAACCTTCTCTCATGAATATGTATAACCTGCTTGGCAAGTTCGCTAACTTTCAAGGTGTATTCTGTGTTCCTCACTTCTTTTTACTGGCATTATTTTATGTGGAAAATAGAACCAACTTTCAGACTTTTAATTAAATATTAAGGTAACTATAAAGGAAAATAACCAAAAAAATCTTTTGTGTAATAGTTTCCTTCCATCCCCTGACTGAATAAATGAATATGTAGTATTAGTTAGGGTTTGTGCATTCTAAGAATAATTGTAATTTCCACAGCATCCTTTCATTAATTAATATAATAAATATTGCTGTCCTAAAATATTCTAGAGGTAACTGAAACAAGGATCAAGCATTTTTAGAGCAGGTTGTCCAGGGAAGTGTTTGACTCACCATCCCAGGAGTTACTTAAAAGGCATGTGGGTGTGGTGCTTGTGGATGTGGTTTAGTGGTAGATCTGGCAGTGCTGGGTTAACAGTTGACTTGGTGAGTTTAGAGGTATTTTCAAACCTAAACAATTCCATGACTGTTTTTTATAAAGGACGGATTGAAGTACATAGGAAGAAGATTTGAGTTAAATTCAATTTTAGTTCTGAAGTGGAGAAGTGGCTGTAGAGATGCATTTAAACTTGAGGCTGTCTTTTTTCAAGTTTTCTACACCTTTTATTGTGAATACATTTATCACTTTCATACAGAAAAGTGAATTTTCTTACAGGAACTTTCTTACAGAGCTTTGTTGAAAATAATTGTATACAAATTTTGTCATTCAGGCCCTAAAATTTATATTTTGCTTTGATGGTTAAAGAGACATAAGTTGCAATGTTCACATTTATGTTAAAAATTACAAACTACATAACTAAACTAATTGTGTTAAATGATAAGCCAAAATCTGCTTAATTATTTATTAACCTGATCTCACATTAAGATGAACTTAAGGATTTCCAGAAGAAATAGGAAAGTTGCTAATGGTTATATCTATGGAATCTATGTACATCTTGGATTCAACTGGCATGAAATTTCCTCATGTTCTTGCACTTCTTATTTTCATGTTGTGATTGTAAGGTTTCAGACATGCTAACCCCATAGCACCAAGACTTACAGGGCCTGCTGGTACAAAATAAATTACTCAGCTGGTAGCATTTATGATTTTTTTTTGTCCACGTTCAGAAGTGGAAATCCTGGCCACCAGTGTACAACATAAAGATACAAAACTTTATAATTAGATAGCAGATATGAAAGGGGTGATATTGAACATACAGAACATACAGAACATAATCAAGTGATGTTTTATAGCTCTACTGTAATTGAGGCACTTTGACTTTGTGTATTTAATTAAACTTTTATCCTTTGATAAACACTTGGCTGTTAGAGAACTACTTGACCACCCAGAGGCTTTCATCTCTGGTACTAATTGATTGGAATCCAGGAGGTCACAAAAACACAGACAGCAAAGTGATCCTTGAATTCCAGCTTCTGAAATGCATTAGTTGGCCTTTTCAGTTAAAAAATCTGCATATTTGCATGCTTAACAAAGATAAATTGGAATGCATACCATACTGTGAAATCAAATAAAATCAAATAAAATCACGGTCCACGCACCATATCTATTTTCTTGCAAAGAACTTTAAACTCCTGGCTGGAATTTGTACTGACCACCAAGAATGTTCTTAAAATAGAGAACTGCAGAGACCAGATGTTTGGGAGCATTCAGACTGACAATGGATCAAACATTATCAGTTTAGAATGGCCATCTCTTCAGATTCACTGAATCTTATGGAAATGCAAAGTTGCATCTTGTACTAGGAGGTTGGGAAGATAAATACAGTGCCTAGTGTATGTAGGAGGCCAGAGGAACAGTTGACTGGCTCAAAACAACCAGTGGGAAGCGCCTTATTCCGTCAAAATCGTCTAAAGTTTGCAAGAAAAAGTTGTTTCCTGGGAATTTTGTTGTTTCTCCTGCACAATTCCCACAGTAAATCCAACTATTTCCTGCTAAATCCACTGAGCAGACTGAGGATTACAGTGTTCTGAAGTACTGTCATGTTGTACAAGACAGAATGAAAAGACAGATCTTTATTGATTAAGGATGGAAATGCCTAAATACATCATCTGTAAATGATAGTAATGTGTAAATAATAGACCCATTCAATTTAAGAGTGCTACAGTGAAATTTATTGTGTTGCTTTTCTGTTCATCCCAGAGAGAGACAAAATGATAGCTTGATGTCAAAGCGAGGAGGACTCTATTTCACCTTCCTGTTCTATATGTCAAACCCATTTAAGAAGGGTAATACAGTGTGAAAATAAGTGATAATTAAAGAGTTGCTTTATTGCATATCTGAAACCAGGTTATGTACAGTGACATATCTTGGTTGACATACAGTGGCACTTCACACCTGTCCAGAAGTAATGAAACTTCAGCTGGACTGCTAGTCTTACATTAAAAAAACAGATTGACAAATTAAAGCCTGCAGGCTGTTAATAGCATTTGTATTTTAGAGTAAAAAAAAAAATAAAATAAAAAGGGAGTGGCGTTTTTCTTCATTTTCTATAGCTGAGAAATGTCAAGAAAAGGAAGTATAAAACATTTTCAGCTTTTTAAGGTAAGGTATCTTTATTAACCACACCCAACCACAAAATCCCTGTAGCATGTTTCCAGTATTAAATAAATGTAAATCAAGTGTTGGTGCAATCATGCAGGTTATTTATAATTACCAGGTAATTTAAAAATGAGCAAGCAAATGGCAGAAGCTGGTTTTGACATGTGGAAATCTATCTCAGATTCTATGGTTTACCTGTTTTAGCTAAAGTGCTCTGATTAGCATAGTGAGATGGTGGAAATTAAACAGGGTGCAGTTAGACATTGATACAATGGTAATTAAAAGCTCTGTGTTCTTGCTGAAGAGAAGTAACTTTGCAAATAGCAGTGGAAAAAAAAAAAAGCATTAGTAAAATGTTTGGAGGCCAAGCTGTGTTTCTAAATGTGACATGAGAATCTACAGACACTTATGTGTCAGAGAACTTGGAGCCTTGTATTGAGTGTCAGTAAGTGCACAGTTCTCTGATTAAAAGCTTAACAGTGATAAATTCATGCAATTTCTCACCCTCCCTATGGGTTTCTCTTTTGTGTTTAAGAGCAATGTTAAAATGCCTATATGCACAGAGAAATGTTTATAAGAAGCAAAGAAAACTCTTTATATGGTTCCGTATTTTGACTTGACAGGTGGAACATTTTCCCATGTTTATTTTTCATTCCATCTCTTTTCCCTTATATTTGTGGTTTTTTCCCATTAAATTTAATTATTTTCCTAATATTTTCTTCAGTTGTAATTAATATTATCCCTCTTAATTTTTTATTTAGTACCCTTTGTGAATAGTATTCCATACATCTTGGTAATACCAGGGTACATCATTAGAGTACTGACTGGCAGTTTATTGATTTTTAAGTTACAGTCTTCCTTGCTTTTTTCTCTGTGACTTTTTAATTAAAAAATAATGGCAAGTTTCATTTTCCCAGTATCTGTCTTTTAATTTCTTTAATTCTTTAATTAAAATCTGCAGATTTTAATTTTTAGCTATGTGGTCAGCTTTGGATAAGACAGGCATCCAAGGTATAATCTGAAGGGCACGGGCAGCTAATTTTGCTGGATTTTTCATGCAATGCTGTGTTTAATGCACGATGTTCACCACACATTTCCTGAGTCAACAAGGGCAGATACTATTTTAGATGTGTCCTTTTGCATACTAGTTATTTTAGAATGCCTAATCAGAGAGAACAACCTTGGGTTAGATGCTTGTGATTTTTCTTAAAGTGCTGTCAGTCAGCTGATGGATTCGGTGAGTGAAACTAGCAGTGTATGAAAACCTGGCATCTATTTAAAGAATGAAAACAATCATGTCAAACTATGGGGGGTTTAGAGTATGTTAACGTAGAAACTGGTTAGGAGATTGTTGTCTCTGTGGTCTCTGATAGATTGTGTCATTTGGAAGTGAGCTGGGTGGTATAGGACGGGGGTTTTTTTGAAGAGGAGTGCCACAAATTTCTCAGTCAGTAGGTTCAGGCTGGTGTATTGCCCTAGACCAAGGAAGCAGAAGGATCCACTTCTGCTCATTGCACCTGAGTGCCCAGGCTGCTGCCACTCAGCAGTGTAATGCTTATTGCCCAAGTCTGTCCCTGGCAACACAGAGTTTCGCCTCCCAGCAGAGCTAAGTGGAGCCATTTGTCAGATTGGGATGCATTGTATTGACTATTGGCACTTGTTTCTGTGAAAAACCAAAATGCACCTGAATTATAAGCACTGTTTCCAGCAGAGTACAAAACACAGTCCCATACCAGCTACTGTGAAGAAAATGATCCTAGCCAAAACCAGCACAAACCTCATTCTCAGTTGGTAATAGGCACTGCCAGAAATAATTTTCCAATAAAAGCTTCTGACTAGATTCTTACCTCACGATCACTCAAGGGCAACTACGTGACACACATTGTCTGTTAATTGATTTGTGTTGAACAGATTCCCAGCTTCATGGTTATTTAATTTGTAATTTTGGCGAGGATTTCTAGGAACTTTTCATTTTTGCTACATGTGCTAGAACAAATTAAAATTGGTCCCTTTTTGTGATCTGAGAAAGAGATTTCACTTATATCAGGGGAATGTTTAGTATGGTGTTTCCTGACTGTATTCTTCACATGCCTGTGCTTGTTTCAAGGCTGATTCAATGCTGCATTTTTCCTTTATTTTGTTATGGTGCATTGTTCCCATTGGAGAACAGCTTTGACTGTGGATATCTGTGCAGCATAGAGAAAGTAACTGAATGCTGTAACATGGAAGATATACATGTAACTGCAGGTAAAAGCATCACTGTGAAAGCCTTAAGAGGAATCATGCTGTTGACTCATCTTGGCCTGTGATGGAAGGTGCTCTGAGCCTCATTAAATTGTAATTACCATTTGCAACTCAAAAGGATGGTGGATGAGATTCTGATGTATTTATCATGCTTATTAGCTTACACTGAAAAAAAAAAAACAGCCCTGGCACACTGGGACTGATATGAAGATAGGAATCTATCCCACTAGAGATGCCAGGACAAGAAGCAGCCATAGGTAACACAGCGATATGTCTGTGCCATGCAGTTGGTGGCATTGTAAATTTTTGTTTAGAGGATAAAAGTGCTGAAAAAGGAGATAACTTCCTAAAATGTTTAATTCTGAACCTTATTACAGTGGAAGGACCAATGTAAAATTTTTACGGTCTTACGTGCTGCAAATCTGGCACCAGGGATTTCTTAATTGCACACTAATGACAGGGCCTATGACAAGTAAAGCACCTGTACCTTATTGTTAAGTATTTTTAAGTAAAGTTACACATGAACAGGTAAGTTCCTTGGTCATTGCTATGTACTCTCCTACCCATACATAAATGTGACAAATATACAACTTCTGAGGTGATTAGACTGACTTTTTTTTTTATGTCACACTGGACTATGTAGTCTGTTTCCACAGATGACAGTCAAAATGGCATTTTGAAATGCTTCAGCATCCTCAGAACCGTTTTTTTGATAATTAGCTGGTTTTGCACAGTTGTGCTTTACGACAGAGCCCTTCAGTCTGTTTAGATTCATCTTCTTCTGCCTTTCCCCTAGTGACCTTGTAGGTGATTTGACATTAATCTTGAACTTCAGTGAAGTAAAAATGTCTTAGAACAAGCAAGATATTTGTTTACAAAGAAGGGAGGTGGATTTTCTTACATTTGCATGTATAGATTTGACTACCGATAGTTTTGTATTTGGTGATTTAGTGGTATGATTCATTTATAAGAGGAATTATATGTCTGACTGTTGAATATTTGAGAGTATGAAAAAAATAGATAAAATATATAGCAGAGAATAATTACATAAAAAAATAAAAGATAACTGTCAGCTGATTATATGCTTTTTTCTCTGTATTATTTTAGAGCTAAAGTCTGCTTTGACTTCCTTTCAGAACATAAATTCCCCACATCAAACCTGTTTAGGAATTGCCAGTTACTCTGAATTTGTTAGGCTGTTATCACCAGCAACTGATTTCCTCCTCTCCTTTCCCATGGAGAAAAGGCTGTCCAAATCCAAACAGGCCAGGAGGCAGGGTGTATGCTCTGTCATTGTCATTATCTTCTTGGCATAAATAATTTTGAATAAATAGTAATATGCTCGTGTTTGTTGTAAAAACGTAGACCCCAACACAAGAAACTGAGTAATGTAGCAATAGCCACACCACGGGAGACAGCATTATCCTGGCTCTGGCTATTTGTAGTAGCAGAGAACTACTAGACAGTAAATACATTTACACATCTATTCATACAAATAGATCAAGAGGTAGTTATGTATTTTCAGATGTTTTATTTATATATGTGTGACACAGTGTATATGAATAATACAAATGGCAATATTCTGTGTATTTTGTTGATGTTTAATTTTATTAATGGTTACTGTTTGTTGTCTGAATTTGTTCTTTTAATTAAAGGTTGCATCTGTATCACAGTCTTTAATATTTGCAGTGAGCTTCTTTTCCTGTCACTTGGCACTTTGAATCTAGCAGTTCTGTCATATTGAAAAAGTTCTAAGTTCCAGTAAAATTATGCATGATGCCCAGTAATTACCATGTGTTTATGTCTTAGATAATTATGGGCATTGGAGTTTTTGTTTAACAGTTAAAGCAAATGTTGCCTGGTTCATGATTTTTTTTCTTTCTGTTTTCATGTTGAGATATCGAAATGAGTGCATCTAGTCTGTACATCAGTTTTAATAATATCAGTTCCTGCTCTTTCAGCCACTGATGTTCCTATTTGAGATCATCTATGTATGTGATAGCTCAGGCCATATAGGGAGAGCAGCTTCTGCTCCTTTTCAGAATTAGAGAAGTGAAAAGGTGCTGAGAGGAGGCTTCTGTGCAGATCCAGTGAGGGGGTACTGTGTGAAAAGGCACTTTGGGCAGGCAAAACTGTTTGTTTGGTCTGTGTTGTGCTTACACTTAGGAGGCATTTATTTTTGTGGCATGTTGTGACATGACTTACAGATGGATATCCGTCATTACAGCCACGTGTGGAGCTCCGAGGCTGGGTACTGTGTGCAGATGTGTCCAAAGCAGAGCCTGGCACCGCTGGGATGCAGAGATTTGAGTCCACAACAAAGAAAACGAAGACAAAATATTTTGTAAAAGGGTTTTTTTTCAGGGATGGGTTTGTTATACTTGTATGACAGAAGCTGTTGCTTAAGATTCTCCTGTGAACTGAGATATTCTAATTAATTCTTGATGCTTTGGTGCTCACTTCAGAGAGATGAAGTGCAATCCATTAGCAAAGTGCTTTGGTCAGCCTGAGTGATCCTCAAAGCCAGAGCAAAACAAGGGGCAGCTAAGGAAAGAAACCAGACAAATGGATTAGTTTAAAATCTGCTGTGCTGCCCAGCAAGACTTAAAATCGTTAACCGTGCGTATGAATATTTATGTATGAGCCAGAAAGCAACTAGCTAATTTCCTACTTTCCTCTTTGTAATGAGAGCCTGAACTGTTCACAGCAGTATTTTAGAAATTTGGTATTACTAACCTCTTCCTCTACCCAGTCAGGGGTTTATTCTCTTGCTTTAAAAACAAAAAATATGTTTGTAAGCAGTGCAAGTCACATTTCCAAATTGAAAAAAAATAAAAATAAAAGAAGCTGTATCTAAGTATTAGAAAGTTTAGTGGGTTTAGATTTAAGATGGACCCTGAAAATAATATAACTTCAAGAACTCAGTGTTGGGCTGATACTAAGTTTTGGGAGGTAGTTTACTATTGTAAAAAAATAGATTTTGCACTTATTTTTAATTATTTTAATTACTAATTACATACAGATTTTTTTTTTTTTTAATGTAGTGGGACAGGTGCATGGCACATTCCTCCCAAAGCACTTTCATGAACATGTCAGTCTGAAGTTTTGTGATATTATTTCTCCATTGTCTTCCTCCCAGAATTTATATTGAAGGCTGACTTGCATTTTCAAGTATATCCTTGTAAATGATCTTGGTAAAACCTAATTATTAGGAAATTTACAAACTGACTGATTTTTCTTGATATTCAAGTAGAATAGTTCAAGTAACTTACTTTTCTGCCATCACATTTCAGAAAAGATAGGTGATGAGTGTTTGCAGGATGTGGCATAGGATAGAAGAGATGAGATATTGGTGGTATAGGACATCTGATAAGGAGAAGCATTTCAGTGTGGTCTTCATAAGACAACCCAAAAAGCTTGTGCCTCTCCAGGAGGAGTCTCTTGGGAGGAGCTGTTTTGCTCTTTTGCTGACTGAATGAAAACAAGGTTTAAGAATTTTATTGAGAGATCTTTCTAAATATCTTATTTTCACTTTGCTAAGAGCCAGGACTCTGTGTGTGTGTGTGTGTGCGTGTGTGTGTGTGTGTAAATTTAGAAAACTCAGTCACGGAGATAAAATCCTCTTTACAGACATTAAATAATTCCTGCTGAGAAGTGTAATTCTAAAAGGTGAATGCTATTTTCTTTGAAATAATCTGATTCGAAGATTAAGGAAATTGGATCTGATTTCCTTGATGCACAAAAATATGTATAGATATTAGAATATATATGTCTTTGGTAAAATCCTTCAATTATGTCTTTACTCTGCAGTGCTGTGGCCTCACCTCAAGTCCTGTATGCAGTTTGGGGACCAAAATTTAAAAAAGATATTAAGACATTAGACTGTGTCCAGAGGAGGGCCATAAGGATGGTGAAGGGCCTTGGGGGGAAGCTGAATGAGGAGCAGCTGAGGTCACTTGGTCTGTTCAGCCCAGAGAGGAGGAGACTGAGGACAGACCTCATTGCAGTTGAAACATCCTCGTGAGGGGAAGAGGAGGGACAGGCACTGATCTCTGCTCTGTGGTGACCAGTGATCCGAGGGAATGGCCCATAGTTGTGTCAGGAGGCATTTAGGTTCAATATCGGGGAAAGGTTCTTCACCCAGAGAGTGGCTGGGCATTGGAACAGGTTCCCAGGGAAGTGGTCACAGCACCAGCTCGAGAGTTCAAGAAGCACTGGGACAATGCTCTCAGGCACATGGTGTGACTCTTGGAGTGTCCTGTGCAGGGTCAGGAGGTGAGCTTGATGAGACTTCTGGGTCCCTTCCAACTCAGCATATTCTATGTTTCATTGTTAACTTTTAAAATGGAAATTAGTATTGAATCTGTGCAAAAAAAATTAGAAATCTTGCTGTTTAGCAATCTTGTAGGGAAAGCATTCTTCAATATAGTTTCTCTTCACTTAGTTATAACAAAAATCAATTATTCTTAACAATGTGAGTACTTTGTAAACATAAATCATTAAAACAGAAACATGCAGACACTCTTTAATGACTCATTGCAAAAGTGATTTTGCCGTACCTTTTCTGTTCTTTTGTTGTATGAATAGTCGTGCAAGCTGAATAGGAATTTAAGTGAAGAATTCTGTATTTGATTTATGCACTGTAATTTAGTGCAACACTTCTTGTTCTATTTATACTGTAGTTTTCAGGATAAATCACCATGAAATACCTGAACATAGTAATGATGATTAAATTTATTGCTTTGTTTTTAAAAAAAAAACTGTTGAGACAGCACTCTTTCTCTCAGTTTAGACCATTCAGTGTATGAGCAGTACTTTGCAAACTGTGGATGCTGTGAGCTTTCAGTTGGAGAGTCAGAATCCTGTTGTAACCCAAGTGAAGGAGATAATGTACCAGAGAGAAGAATGAATCATGTGAAAAGCCTGGAGAGCTGTGGTCAATAAACAGATTTTGAAAATGAATCTTGAACGATGGATTGTTGAAAGAAAAAAAGTTAAAGTTGCAGGGTTCACTACACTGTCAGAAAACACAGTGTATGTTTTAGTCCAAGGGATGGACAATAAAGGCTGCATGCTTTTAGCAGGGAGTTTCTCAGCTGTGATCCCTGTTCATAATTTCTAACCACAAAATGGGAACTAATTTCATGGGTCCATAACTTCTATTATTTTGAGGTCAAAGCAGAGCTCCTCCGAATGATGTACCCAGAATATCCAAAGTCTATTTTCTATGGATATAAATGCAGGCATTCAAAACTGTATATATTTAATGTCATTGAGAAAGGATAAGGAATTATGAATTTATTACCAAAGCTACAGTGGATAATATACCACGGAAGTAATATTTGAATCACAGGATACTTCAGGTCAGAAAGGATCATCTACTCCACATCCCTGTTCAAAGTGGGCCTGGCCTCAAGGACAAAGTGTAAAAAATGAATGCATAACTTGAAGAACTTGTTTTTTCTAAATTGTTCTTTTAAAAAAAAAAGAGTGACAAGCAAACCTGAAGGTGGTGAAGTCATGAGAGTTTGTATAATAGAATAAAATGTACAGTGCTGTGTGGTCAGGGAGCTCAATGATGCTTGATTTTGATGACAAGCGTCCATTGTGCTACTCAGGGCTAGTGAAGACAAAATAGAGAGTTCAGGTTATTTATATTTGCAGTACAAAAAAAAATGATGGCACTGAGGGATGGAATAAAAACTTAAGCCACCTAGAGTCTGGAGAAAGAAAGATACATAGGTGTATGAAACAAGAAGTAGTTTTAAAACTATTTATTCATATGGATGTGCTTACTGGAGTTGAGATCAAAGTGGCTTTTTTTAGTACAAAAATGACAAATAAAAGTGGGCTTTTTTCCTAAATATTCTCTGACAAATTGCCTGAGGTTTCTTTTTGGTCATTTTTGCCACCACAAAACTGTTCTGTGCTGCAAAGTATTGAGGAAATACTAATTTCTAGATTAGACATGCATTAATGGAGGAGGAAATTTATCCTTTGGTAGCTGGCACCTTATTTTTCTGTAATTTCATTGAATGCAGTTTGAGGAGGGATGGATCATAGTCACGTTGAAAGCCTCTTGTGGATGTGTGCATGTGTGTGTTTGCATGATGCATGACTTGCAAATAAAGCTGCAGAAGTGAAAGCTCTGCTTCGGGTTTTGACCCCCTGTTCCTCCGAGTAGATTATCTAACAGACTTAGATGACGTCTAGTTCAACTCCTTCTAGCTAAAAATCAGTCTTGTTGATGTGAATGTTTCCCTTGAGTGTTTGAACCTACGTTCTTAAGTTCTGAGGAAAATATTTTCATGACTCTCTTAAGATACATGCATTTATTAAGGAGCCCTATTTCTGAAATATCTCACCTTTTCAGTGTAAATGAAGGCAGGGATGAATTGCCAGGGAAGTGTAAATGCTGAAAAAAATTTTGGACCCCTTCTCCACTCCCTCCTTTGGATTGCTAGAAAAAACCCCACAACGACCATGTACTATAGAAGTGTAGCTCTTTGACTTACACTTTATTAATGCACTTCAGCCTGTGGTGTTGGTTTGTGTATATGTGTTGTTTGCAAGACTGAGAGGGGATGGAAGATTAGATGATAAACTGAACTACATCTCTGCATGGTCACAATTTGTTTTTCTCAGAACATATCTGTGCAGGAAGTCATCTAGTACTGCTAATTTTCCTAGAGGATGAATTCTATTATTTATTTAAGCAGGAGTGTGCTCAGTGTGACTGGAAAGTTTTTGTCCTTGAACATTTGTTTTCATATATAAGTATCAGTTTTCATGAGAATCTCTGATGATTCCTTCATCTTTGACTCAAAATGGTTTTTCTAAAAAACTGCAAAATAAATCAACAGTAATTAAATGCTAATATTAATTTCTTACAGAACTTTTTAAAAACTTTTACTCACGTAATTCTTAATACTATCATGATGGTTTATTTTTTGAATTGTCTTCCATTGTACAGTCAGCAGACAAACTGAAGAAAAAGAGAGGAAGAGAATCTCTGTGCAGTCACAATCACAGAAAAGATTAGGTGAAATGCAAATGACATAACTTTTTCATCTTTTAATTTTGTTTTCCAGCATGACAAATCCCCAGGGCGTTCCACAAGTCGATCAAGTAATATTTCAAAGGTATGTGAAATCTATTTCCTTTTTCTAGAATTTAAAGGAAACTAGGTAATTAAATATAAAGTAGTACTTTAATCCATTATATTTCTTTAGTATTTTATTTATAAGAATCAGATTTTAAAGTTTTGCTGCTGAATATTATGGTTAGCCTGTAAACTCCATCATAAATATACAGTTAGTCATTACTGTAAAATGTGTAATAAGTAAGTAACACATGCACTTTTTTTTACCTGCTTTCTCCAATTGTTCATTGTTAACTTAGCACTTTGGCTTAAGATAGAATTACTACTTTTTTTACTTTCTACTTTTCTACTCCTGCTTTATCTAAATTATAACAGCTGTAATGGGAAAAGCTATGAATCTTTCTTCATTTCAGCCTGAATTCTGAATTCCTTTTACAGGGGTATGTGGTTCACTGAGGCCAGGACTTTATATCTACATGCATTTTGGTTTTTAGGAAATAGAAGGGAAACTTTAGGAAAGGCAAAATGTAACTTTGAGAGAGACGGGGAAAATTGAGTGGAGATCAGAATCCAAATTTACAGTGGACTACATATGTTTATATACCATTCTGGGAAGGCTAGTAATTTTTTTATTACAATGATTTGGTTAAACATCGTACAAACAAACTTACACATTTTTGCAACATCTCTTCTACTTGCAGAAATTGATTCAGTCTTATTCCCTGTCACCAGTCTGATCCAGTCTTCCTGCAGTCTTCAAAAGCTCTGTTTGTTCTTGCCAAGGCATCCTGATTATCAAATCTCTTATGCTAATCAGGTCCAAAGTACTTTCTGTCTTTGCAACAGTGATTTTTTACCGAAGTTATTTGGTTTTAACCCCTTTTTGTCTCTATTTTTGGTTCAGATATGGCTGAAATTTATGCCAAATAGCCAAGAAATGCAGGTGAAAGGACGTAAAAGATAAAAACTCAGTATTTTTTAATCCAGGCCTAAACATCTGCAATGCATTATGTTGGGTTCTGAATATTTTGCATTTAGGGAAAGCACAGTATCCTTAAACCTCTTCCCAAATTAATTTTGTCTTTGGGGTATCCATTGTGAAACTTTTTTCTTCTCATAGCATAAAACAAAACAAAAAAAAAAAGACAACAAACCCCATCTGTCATTTTAACTTGAAATACTATTTCTACGTTAGGTTTTGCTCTCTTATGTTAAGAAGGGAAAAAGAAAGGCAGAGAAAAAGATGTAGAATATATCCAGCCTGCTGTAGGATATGACTGAAACTCTTGTAGGCTTACTGCCTGTCCTTAGAAATTACATAGTTATATACTTAAAAAAATGATCATTTGGAATTGCCTTAATTATTATTTAATTACAAGTTTTAAATGCATGTCTCTTGCTATTGTTACTGTAAATCTATTATGAAATAACTTTTTCTGCTCTTTTTAAAGACAAGTGCATGGATTGCACAGTGACAAAACATAAATATATTCACTGACATGAGAAACATGCCAGTGCCTAAACATTTATTTTGAAGTGATTTCTTCAGAAATCAGTATTGTTGCTTATTAGAAAGTGATAGCTGCACTAGTTTTAGTTGCAAGGTAAAAAAACCCAGGTTTCAGTCATGCACTTAATCTGTTTCTGATGTACAGTGTCATGCATTGTTTTGGATAGATTTTTCTGTGTGAAGCTACCTGCCAATGAAGTTTTTCAAATGTTGAAAGACATTTGACTGGAATTCTAGTTTCATTTGTTGTCTGAATTAAAATGCTTTTTTATGTAAAACTGGTTTTTATATGTGTGTGTATCTGTAGAAGAGCAAACACCTGACTTTTCAGGTTAATACTGCATGGCAGAAAGTGATGGTAAGAAATACTCCACCTCAGAACAAGACTGAAAGCTTCTAGGCCAGATAAACTACATGCCAAAGGCAAGAGCTGTGTTCTGTGCAGTGTCAGATCTTGCACAGAGTAAAAATTTCAATGGGCAGAAAAATTAGATAATCTTTATGTAAAACTATAAATTATTGTCATCAAAACACTGTCTTTCACTGTTTTCATTTGCCTGTATGTGTAAGTTAAAAAGGGTCAAATGGAATTATATTTTAATAGTTACCATATGTTGTGTATTCCACCCTTGACTGGATGTAGAGCTTCTGTCCCAGTGCAGATATCACTGGATTTTGTGCCAGCCTATTTGGGAAATGAAATACAGCATAGATTCTGTAAATACAGATTCGTATTTCATAATGCTCTCGAATTGTTTATTAGGAGAGGACACCTGAGGTTTGCAGTGTATGCTTGGGCAATTTTACGTGCTAGGTGCATGAATTTTAAATCTGAATTTTCTGGTATTACAGATTAAACTGAATTGTTGAACACTGAATATGTCTTATCTAGTTATAATGAGAAGGAATGGTTTTGATTTGGTATTTTCCAGATACTATTTAGTATATACACCTATTCAATACAGAGATTTTAAAATCAAACATTCCCAAGACAGGTGGATGGATATGTGTGTGTGTGTAAATCGACACCTCAATTTTTCAAAATTTGCTTTTGCTGTCTGTTGAGAGTCTAGAAGTTTAGCATGTTGAGAGGACTTTTCTTATTGCATGTAATTTTTTAGCAAGAATTTCAGTGACAGACTATTTAAGGTGAATGAAAGAACAAAACTTAAAATATTTGACTGATAGCTGTGGCTGTCTTCAGTGAACAGCAGCCTGGGAATTTGTTCATTCGCCTCAGCCTTTTGTTTATTTGTATCAAGAAAACTGCCCTGAAACTCCAAAAGCAACTGCTTCTGTTAGTTTTCCAGTCAGAGACAATTAGGAAAATGTATCCATGATTTTTGCTGCACTTCTGGTAATAACCTAGATTTTTCCTCTGCAATCAGTAAATCAATAAACAATCTTTTTGCATTCTGCCCTGCTAGTGCTTAATTAGGTATGAGTAATGATTTAATAATTAGATTATTAAGTCATATTTTGGACTGATCAGTATTCCACATTACCTTGTATTGACAGATTGTAGCACTGGTTAGTAGTTATGGCTTTCAAAACCTATCTACATAAAGGAAGCTACACACATAAAGATAAATATAAAGTATTTGGAAATGTGAGTTATGAGCCAGCCTTGATGATTTTAAATTACTACTATTCTTCTAAGCATTAGACTTGTTTCCCACCTATTTCCTATGTTGCTGGTAGCAGAAGGAACTTAATTATTCTTTGGGAGAGATAGTATTGTGCAGTCTTCTGGATTTCAGAATTGAAATTATCCTATCTGCATGTGTTTAAAATCTAAGTAAATTAAAAACTTGACCTCGTTCATTACCTATTTTCTGTTGCTTAGTTTTCTGTGCACTGTAACTTCTTTCATTAAAATTCTTATGTCTTCCTAAATATATGTAGAATTTAAGAGGAAAGCTAGTCAGAGAAGGATCTGATGGATTCATTGTTTCCTGATGTGGTTAACCAGTGGGAACAAGTCTTGTGTCTGAATTACAGTCTGTAGTCTTTATGCTCTATATGTGTTTCTGAGGCTGCCTGGTTATGTTAAAATGCTTTCTGGAAGAAATGTTTCTAAAACATTGTAATTATCTTTCTGTTTGTTAATTATGATTCAAGAGCTCATTAGAGAGGGATGCTGTCTCAGCAGCAAGATTTGAAATTCTCTGATGGGAACCTTGGGCTTATTTTTCAGTGCAGAGAAAATCAGGCTTGGAGAAAATTGCCTGAATTTTGCCTCAATTATTTCTCAAAAGCCTAGAGGAGGTGTTAGAACATTTTTTATTTGCAAGTCTCTGAAGCATCCATATAATAAAACTCTGTCAAGTTATATCAGGAATTGAGGTGCTTGTTTTGGAATATTCTGTGTGATAATATTCACATGTCTAATTTAGAATATGAACAACAACAGAGGAAAGAAAGAAAGAATGAAATAATTATTTTTACTGTATGTTAGCAATTTCTGATTTCTTGTGTCGGGTGGGGCTCCTCTCAATAAGATAAAAATGAAAACCGAAAGGCACCAGGATGCCAAAGTAGCACTCACTAAAGTTCTAGATGAAAAATTTATTGTTGCCAATGTATTGATTGTTGATTCAAACCACTCAGTTTGTGACTCTGAAAGAAATTTCACAAACTGAGTATCAAATTCTGTAATAAGTAATGCAATATTCATTCTTTTGAATTATAAATTGCTATTTAATCTCTTCCATTAAAATTGAATAATCTTTCACACGGGTTTTGATATTCTCAAATATTTCATCCTCTCTCAGTACGAGGTGAATGTGTGAAGAATCCTGTATGGCAATTTGGATGGTTTACCCAGCTTGAAGCAGAGCTCACTAGTACACACTGTGAGTGTTTGTAATGGCCAAACACCACCATGTCTTAGGCTGTGACACCAACAGAGAGCATGTAGTATCTCCTGATAGGTTTTATGGTGAAAAAAACATGAAGGAACTTAAGTGTTCTTTTTAAAGAAGTTCTTACCATGGACTTTGTTTGACAGAACCAGGATTGCAGCGTTTCCAAGATAACCTGTTTCATGACTGAAGCCAGTTGAGTGACCCCTTGTGTTTTGCTACAGGCAACGATGATGCTACAAGTTGATCCATAGTTCTTACTGTTCTTTGCCAATTCTCTTCCAGATAGGTGGTTGCTTTTTTTATTCAAGGAACCATGTAGTTCCATCCCCTTCCTAGTGCAGGTTCTAGATTATTGTAGTGAGCAACTGAGGGAAAACTTAGGGCTTTCAAAAAAGAAAACAAATCAAGGGAAAAAATAAGTCCTCGCTCTTATAAAGCGTAAAATGTCAGCCTTCATAAGTGCTTTTACAGTGGATAATACCATGTATAACAAAACTGGCATTCAAATATGAGTATAAATGTTATATTAGTCATCAAATCATTCTTCTTGCTCATAAACAGAATCATTATTATGAAAGCTGAAGACTAACCTAGCACTTAGCTCTCATTTACTGAAAACAACAGTGCAAAGTAAACAAGTTAGTGAAAAGATTTTGTTCATCAAAGCAGAATTTGTTTTGAACACAAAAAAAAATAGAAGGCAGAAAACCAGAAACTAGAATTAGATCCATTGCATAGTAACTGTTTCTGAACTTTTCACACTCCTAGATATGAATGTTTGATTTCTGTTAGAGAATGCTTTGTGGTTAGTCCATACAATTTATTCCTTGTTTACAATAAGCTTAACAAAAGCCACAATGGCAGAATTTACCTAAGTCTGCCCGAAAATTGAAATTCTGAATAAAATTGCATGAATGTATATGATGGTATTAATTCCATGGGGGCAACCATCAGAAAATAATTCAATGTCAGTTTACTCTTGGATACACTTTTTATTGGAGCTGTTACAAACTGATGTTCTAATGAGAGGGAGTACATAGAAATGTGTGATTGAATGTATACGAGAATGCGTACAGTTTTACAGATTTTGATTTATTCCATCACAGTTCTTAACAACTACTCTGAGTACACCTAAATGTGTCACATTGACACATCCAGATAAAGTTGCATATATGTGTGGAATGTGTTTTGCCACAATTTTTATGTTTTTATACAAGCTCACTCAGTGTGTAGTGCCTGTATATCATTCTAATTTTTGTTATCACAGAATTCAGTCCTATCCTGTGATAGCCAATAACACACAGAAGCAGCTAAATGGAGCATTCAAGTTATTACATATGCTTATTACTTATAATTATTTTAATTATTTCCATAATTACAAATAGTAATTATAATCTGTAACATACCTGTTGCATATATACTCCAGATGTCTTTGCATGGCTTTTATTTTTTCACCATGGCACTCAGAATCACATTGCACATATTTGTCCTGAAAAACAATTTCAGTTAAGCAAACTTTGTTCCTACAGTGGTAAAGAATTGGGGGGGGGGGGGGGGGGATCATGCAGTTTTATGATTATTTCACTTCATGAAAACACAGTATCTCCTGTTTTTTGCATGATGCATTCTTGGGGTTTGACTGCTTTCAGTTTAGTCATTTCAGTATTACTACAACTATTTTGCTTTGGCACATTTAGGCTTCTCTCTTCCCTTAGGGCTGGAATAAATAGACATCAAATACACACCAGAATGGAGTTGTTCAAATCTAAGAATGGCATCCTCACAGATGGGATTTTATCCAGTCTGTCTCCTGCACAGTCCCCCAGACCAAAGGATGAACATGGTGGGTGTCTGCACTCACATGCAAGATGACTTGTGGAAGCATGGCAGGAATGGCATCTGAGGGAAAGCTGTTTAGGATATAGGAGTGTTTTGAGGGTTTCAGTCATGCAGATAGAGGGATATGTGAAAACAAATGCCCTCTTTGGAACAGAGATTCTAAATGGCTCTCTGACTACTGCCTACCTTTAGAAATAAATTGCTGCAAAATCTGGTAACGAAGGAAATACAGGTTTTGTGCTTCATCTTTCCTATAGGCTAAATTTCCACTTAGCTCCCTCCAGACAGTCAAAAGCTGCTGGTCTCATGGCTCTGCACCTTTTGTATAAAACCTGGCACATCCTTTGTTCCAGTTGCCTACATTTTTTTTTTTTTAAATATGAAACATTTTTATTAAGAAAGTGATAATGGCTAGGAAAATGCATCCTTGAAGAGAATCATAAATGAAAAATAGTGTGTTGCTACGATACAAAGACTTTTGCATACTATAATCCATCTGATAATTCAAAGCTTAGCTAGCAGTGCTTCTATGCCTATAGAAAAAGTGGGTTTTTAGTCAAACCTGTACCTTGAAAATAAAGATTAACATAGATTAGTAAGGTGGGAGAAAGCAACTTAAACAAGCTGATTGAATCTAAAAGTTAAAGCTGTAATTACTCGTTTGCTTGATTTTTTTAATGATAGTATAGATTTGCCATTTGGAATTTTGATTTGAGATTTCAAACCTCTTTGTAACATGATCATACTCACTTTCAAAGGTGCTGAATGGTATTGTTTGGCAGAACCATAAAGATTTTTCTGCTCCTTCCTTGTGTGTTACTTTTCCCTTAGTTCATTCTCTTCAGAGGCAGGTGAAAGGAGGGGAAGGAGGAAAGGAGAGAAAGAAAAGGTTTGGAGAAGAATCGTGCAAGGAATAATTTACAAAAAAAGAAAATCTGTGAAAGGTAATTTCTTTCTGTGAAAGAAATTCAGTTGCCAATCGATGTAACAATTGCTGTAAAGTCATCAATCAGATTAAAACAACTTTAAAATCTGAGCACAAAGCAGGAATTCTATCATAAAGAAACAAATAAAGAAAAGAAAAAACCCAAAACAGTCAAACAAACCAAAACCCAGAAACGCTCTCCCCCAAACCCATGTGAGCAAATTTCAGTTTCCATCAAGACCGAGCTTGTAAAATAACACCCAACTTGGGTCATTTTTATCATGTTTTGGAACTTTTTTAGACCTGAGGAAATGTCCACATAGAAATTCATAAAGGTGGATGTTTTCCGCAGAACGTTGCGTTGTTTACAAAGCAGAAATTTTCAGATTAAAATACACAGATTGGGTCTCCTGCTGAGCTTATTGCCATACAAACTGCTCTAATCTTCTAAGGTATCCACTCCTCTGTGTGCTGTTTTACAAATAGGATAGAGTTTCAGCTTTTTAACTATAATGGCTGGTGGGATCTGGAGTATTCTGTGATGCATCACTGCTATTAGAGCAAACTCAGTAGGAGAATAAAAGCATTAGACATATTCCCTGTCTGCCCTATCACCCATCAATTGTCTGCAGCTTTCTACTTCAGCAGTGCTGTAAGTTGACCAGCTTTTGGAAATGCCTCTATTCAGAACAGAGAAAGGATTCATTAGCCTGTCTGTGATAGCTGTGAGGCCGTTTTATCTAAGCTGTTCATTACATCATCTGGTTTGTTAATTTAAAGCTTCACTCCCTTCCTGTGTGAATCTGCACTTCTGGAATCTGCTTTTACTCAGCTTTTCTGTTTTAGGCCAAAGCAGATCCCTTCTATGATCTTAAGAACAGCACAACTTGACTCATGTTCTTACACTAGTTTCAACATGCAGGTTAAGCAATAGATGGCCTCTAAGGACTTTTTTTTTTTTTTAAATATTATTTTTGTTTGTTAGTATGTTTTGGGGTTTTTTTGTTAATTTTTATCTGTAAACTTCTGTCAGATCCTGAACACCTAAGTAAAGGCAGTCTTGATTTGAAATTCCTACTGTTTGCACCAGTTGAACTTATTTCTGTTCCCCATTTGCTGGTTTTCTAACATAGACATGTACACGTTTGTGTGTGTGACACTGAAGTCCCCTTGTGTTGGGTGTGTGATTATCATCCTGCTTATCCTGAAAACTCTGTATTTACCAGCATTCTGCTTGAAAAGCACACTATCAACATCCCAAAAATAATTATGATGATGAGTGCCCTGTCATGTCTGTTAATTGAATCGCATATCCTTGACAAGAGAGTTCATCTAAACTGGCCGAGACAGCAGAAGGTGGTGACTGGGGAATCTCTCTCTACTAACAATCTCTTTGAAATGCCAAACCTAATCAGCTGGAGTTGGCATTATCCCTTAGACCTCTTCCTTGTGTTGATGGCATAGAGAAATGAGCTGCCTTGCTTATAAATTAATAGTGAAACAGCTTTATTTTGAATTACCACATTTAATTCTGCTACTGATGTAATTTGTTATGATAAAATTAGTACAGTGCTTGTTTAGTTTTCCCACTCCATTGAGCTGTACAATATACCTGTCTGAAGGAGACATTCATTCAAGGAATACTATTTTTTTAAAAAAAATAATTATTCAGCCTCTCAGGTGGAATTGGAGTCCTCAGCATCAATCTGATCCCCGTATTCACTAAATACAGTATCTCAAAATACTCAGTGTGCTAATATAGCAATGGGATGGCAATTATAGCAATTAGATCTGTCTGCTTGAGACTGTTTCCGACATCTGTTGCATATACATTCCCAAAAGAGCTGGACTGATAAGACGTGAGCAGAATATATTCAAATTCTCATGTTCTGGTTTGTCAGATATGCCTTGAAAATACACAGTTCTCTCTGTAAACACACTTCCCAAGTAAATGCCCCTTTAGGTATCTTTGCTCTCAGACTGGATTTAAGAGATGTAATTATTAATTTTTTTAAGTTAGTTTGAGATGTATGGCTTGTAGAAGAGATGGCAAAGAGGGAATATTGCCGAAAGAATTGGGGTAAACCTAGAGGCAGTGCTGGTAGCAGAAAGCAGATGTCGTTACTGCTGTCAGAACAGGGTAGGATGAAAAAGTAAAGGAATTTGAGGATAGAGATCTGGACTAGGCATCCATCTGAATTGAAATATTTACAGGTTCTTAAAAACAGCTCAACTAGCTGTAAATTATTATATTCATATGACATGTGGTAGGAAGGACAGACCTGATGTTAGCAGGTCCTTCCACAGCTATATAATTTACAAAGACTGGACCTATTTACAGAATAAGGGCCTCCATTTCCTCTGAGGTACACAAATCAACATCAGAAAATTAATATCAGAAACACTAACCTTTTTGATTTTAGAAATCACTCCATCAGTTCAATTTTTTTTTTCCACAAGATCAAACACTTTTAAGATTCAGCTGGACAGGGTTATGGGACATGTTGTCCACACTGTGCTTTTGCCAAGACAGGTTGGACTAGGTGATCTTTGAGGTTCCATCCAACCTGATATTCTGTGAATTTTCTGTGAATAGAAAAACATATATACATTTAGATAATACAGATAAAAATTTGTGTTACAAAGTTGTAGAAACCAAATGAATTATATTTGATCACAGGTAAGAATCTGAATTATCTTGTCTATAACTTGTCATGCTTTGTTTTTGAAGGCTTATGTGGTGCATTGACTTTTTGCCTACCAGTTGGCATGTGTGCTCCAATAGGGCTTAGACAAACAAGCAAAAAGCGTTCGTTTTTTAAAAGACATTTATCTAAATTGTTTTTGAAGGAAATAAACTTTTCTCTGAGTTATGTACAATAAGCATAACAAATATAACGGCATCATGTCTGCACAGCAGAACTAGAAAGTAAATTTGACTGAGAAGGGCTGAAATAGTCCAGACCTCTTGACAGTTGAAAGTGAAATTTAAGATTTAAATAGTCAAACTGATAATGTAATTTTTATCTTAAAATAATTAGATTTCCACTGGTCTGCAGTTCCCAATCATAAGTGTAAAAGCTTTTCAAGGAGTTTGTTTAGTTTTTGGCTTTATTTCAGCTCTCTTAAGAACTGTCTAGCTGGCTTCCTGCTTTAATAGCTGCTGAAAGTTTCTTGAACTTGTGCAGACCTACTGTATGGTTGCTGGGCCAGCTTAGCCAGTCTCCTTATCCCTTCGAAGGGTACTGCTTGTGGCAAGGTGATGTAAAAATGCCTTTTATCGCATGGAGATGACCTGATCTCCATCTGAGACCAGATCAAGTCCCTGTAGTACAGAGATCCTGAAAGAAGCAGTGGTAACAATCCTGGAGCTGGGAGGGGAGAAGAGAAATGAGCTCATCATGAGGGATGAATTCAGGATTCCCCACTTGACTCTAGGGCTGGATTTTTCAGCAGTCCTTCAACTGGGGCTTAGTCTGGCAGGATGTTTTTTCACACAGCAGCAGCATGTAACCCAATAACATTAGTTATTGGTGCTGATATCTGCATCTTTCCTCTTTAAGTAGCTTAATTAACCCTAATTACTTAATGCTAATCTCAGAGGCTGAGATGGAAGATGGGTTATGTACCCAACCATGCATCTAACATATGTTTCTAATATGTTCGTAAGAAAAGCTCATACTCTGTCTCAATGCATATAATTGACATATTACTTCTGTAGGAAAGGAGGTATGGAATACAATTTCTCTCACAAATACTTGTCCTTTTCTTCTAGCATGTAGACACATTAATGTTCCTCCTTTGACTGGTGAATCCAGACATGGCAAAAACTTAGAATACAAGGATTATGTCAATAAATTCATCAGTTGCTTTATCAATTTAATTTCTCATTTTGGCTTAGTTGTTAATGTAAGTTGTATAGCTCTGAGTTTCGTTTGTGGCAGTAGAAGTAAAGAATTAGTAATATTGTTGGTGGGTTTGGTGTATTTTTGCCATGTTAATCAGCAGGTAAAAATGGTTACTTGAATTCCGGGAGTTAGAAGATTGTTTTCACACAAAAACATTATTCTTAAGTCTCAGCTGGTACCCTTATAAAAGCAAAAATCCATAGTGGTAACTGAGGTTTCCAAAAGATGTATGCATTAAATTAAATGGATATTGAGAACATCAGCTAAAAGTGAAGTGTTGGCAGGTACTTGCTGTTTGTAATTATTTTTGCTTTTACTGCTAATTTTCAGACACCTTTTTAACACCACAAAAACGTCTGTGAAAGTTGAGCTAGAAATAATTTCAGTTATCTGACTGAATTTGATTTGTTAGTACAAAAGATTTGGATAACAGGCCTTACATCTTTGTATGATTTGTACTTTGTACTCCTGCCTAAAGTGATCATTGCCTTGCATCTGGTGCACGATTTTGTGGCATTCTGAGGCTTTTGTAGTATTTTGTCTGCATTTGGAAGTGGTGATCACAGTGGGGTGGATGGG
Organism: Pseudopodoces humilis; assembly: GCF_049639895.1. NCBI lineage: Eukaryota > Metazoa > Chordata > Aves > Passeriformes > Paridae > Pseudopodoces > Pseudopodoces humilis. The sequence goes on from NC_142205.1 coordinate 39,069,164, forward strand.
GTTGCAGGCGAAAAGCTAATACCCCTAATCAGCTACAGGAATGTCATAGCCTTAAGAATGGTTTGTATTGAAACCACTTCCCACAATACCATGTCTTGTGAGGGATCCTGAAGAATCACAACGCCTTGGATTTACATTTGGATTCCATACAGTTCTCCTGCCAGTAGATAGCAAGGCAGATTGAAATGGTTTGCTTTTAACACCATCAAAATATGTTTTCAGTGAAAGTATTGGGTAACTGAATCTGCAATTTGTAGCAACAACCTTATGAACAAAATGTCACATACTAAACATGCTTTATATCTCTTCTGCTGTTTGAGAATGCAATCAGCTCTGTAGAGATGCAGCCTGCACTTTGGATTTTTCAGTTTAACATTTTCAGCACTTTTAAAAGATCTGATTGCCTTGAAAACCTTTTAAAACACACACTCTCATCTTCCTGCTGTTTCATCAGTTCACTCAACCAAAGTTAGCTTTGGGTTCTTCACCACTCAATGTATCACAAATGCACTTCACGTGATTTGGAAAGGAATCATCGTGGTTGTTTGACTGCATGAAAAGAAAAACAGTACTTTTTCCCTTCAGATATTTACAGTACAGCCAAATGAAAATTCAAAAGCTGAAAGCTGCTTCCTCAAACAGTGACAAAAAGTAGTCGTGAGCGAATGAGAGCTCAAACACTTCAGTCGTATTTAGTTCCACAAATAGGTTTCACTTTTGTTCAAGCTTCCTGTATTTTGCGAGCTTCTATGTGTTCAACAGTGCGCTATGAACTGCAGAAACAGTTGTTTTAATTTTGTGATCATGTGGCAAAGCGGTAAAATATCTGCAATGTATTTCATGGACAAAGATTCCAAACTGTCTAACTTATTTCAACAGGCAAGCAGTCCTACAACAGGAACAGCTCCCAGGAGTCAATCTCGGTTGTCTGTCTGCCCCTCCACTCAGGACATTTGTAGGTACGTGCTGAGAAAAATACTCTCTCATCTGGCTGATACGTGTAAGTTGTTTCTTTTAAATATTGTGTAGCTCTTGCTTCTGCTTAACTTTATTCATAATTGACATAGACTTCAGTTTTCTTTTGATCTCTCTTTGTTTTTATTCTGTTTTTGCCTTTTAGATTCATGTTTTTCTATTAAAATTCATGTTCTCATTCTCATTCTTTTTTTTGTGTGTGTATGATTTCTCTTTCCTCCCACCCTTACCATTTCCATCCCTTTCCTTTGCTTACTGCTTTGTCTAGATCTACTGCCTTGCATGATTTGTCAGAAGATGAGCTTGAATATGCAACCCCTGTCTTGGTGCTGGCCCCTTCTAATAGGGAGCCTGGTGGTAAGAAACACATAAAACGAAGGTTTAGGAGGAAAAGAGAGACTGGAGACAATGGTGAGCACACAGAAAAGCAAGGAAAGGGGAGAAACTGTAAATTGCATCCCGAGCCTCCGAGATCCAGCTGGAACACATCTGATTCATCATCATCTTCAGATGAGAGTCAGTGGGCTCAGGCTAGGAGGAGAGCAAGAGAAAAGGCCAGGATGGCCAGGAGAGGGAGAAGAAACAATAGATCATGCAGTAACCAGGATGTGTCCTCAAACAATAATGCTGTTGAACTTGTCACCTTGGGGACGGTGGGAAAAGAGAAACAAGAAGTGTCTGACCCTGAGAATCCTACTTTAAATCACCGCCGAAGGATTCCAAAGCTTAAGGAGTCACAGTCTTCAGCATCATCTCAGGAAGCAAGGATTTCCTCAAGAAAATGTGGGAAAAGCAAAGGGAAAAGCTACCAGAGAGATCGGCAGCCTGCAGCTTTCCTTAGACACACGAAGGACTCCTTTGCAGAGGCAGGCTCTGGCAGCGATGCTCTGGCAGTCCCAGACCATGGAGCACCTGCTGGGGCAGGGCCCACTGTGCCTCATGCTGTTCAGAAGCCTCCAGTGTTGTATGATGACTGGTCTGATGATTTAGAAGTATGCAGGTTAGTCCCTAATAAGAAGGATTTAGCATTCTTATGAGGAGTTTCTCCCTGCCACGGTCTGAGTGCCTTTCCCTTGACTGCTTTCTGTCGCTATTTCTCAGTAGTAAACTGCTAGGCAGGCCACAGGAAATAACACAAGAACCTTTGCTACAGAGAAGTTAGCATATCTAAATTTGAAGAGATTATTTAGAAAGAGTAATCCTACAAGGGAGCCAAATGTTTGTCTTTTCTCCATGAAGATGGACCTGCTCTGTCTGTCCTCTGGCAGAGTATTGTGGTTTTTTAAATCTCCAGCCAGAGGCAGAGAATGAAGCAGAGTGCCAGATAGCTCAATACAATGGGATACAGAGCTTTTCCTCCTTAAGTGATCAGTTCAAGTCCAGCTTTGGTCCCTCTGTGTAATTTTTCAATGACTTACATGAAATAAATTTATGGTCTTGATTCAGTGTCCCTTAGAGTTGCCATTACCTCAGGAATCCAGGGATGGTGCCTGGAGAACATCGTCTCTGGTGGGGCATAATTTGTCTGTGATTCTGCGCTGCCAAACACCTCCACACTGTGAATGTGTATGGGCTGTTAGTTCAGTCACCCCTCGCAAGGATTGGAGTGATACAAAAGGGTTATTGGGCAGAATCAACAGTAAAATAAGCTTTGGGAAAGAAAAAGCATCACCAAGAGATCTCTTTAGTTCAGAAGGTCAGGCCTCTGACAGTCTGATGCCCTTGGTGTGAAGCGTGCAAGCAGAAGGTGAGCATTTTACCCTGGAAATGAGATCAAGCTAGCCACTTCTGGGCTAACATCCAAATTTGGAGTACACAGCTAAGAACGCTTGCGTTACTTAGTTCAGTGGCAAATGAAAATGCACCATCCCGTAAGTCTAACAGAACTGAAACAAGTATTTCCTTTTTTCTCCCTCACCAAACTTGTGAGCCAGCATTGGCTCTCATCTACAAAGTGTAAATCAAGCTTAGTTTCTTCATATGGTAACCCAAAACTTCTCACTTTTCTTTGCTGGGAAGAATTTGTGTGGAAATCTAAACAGAGGATGAGGAAGTTCATGATGCCACATCATGCAATTTCACAGAATGCTTTAACCTAGTGAAACACTGGAAAGATCTTATTTCTAAAAAGAAAAAAGGTAATATGCAAGTATTTTGTGGGTTTTTTGCAGCAGAAGATATAAGCCATTAACTAATACAGCTAGGGCTATGCACTCCTTTTTATACTTAAAAGCAAAAATGCACATTTCCGCTGTCTGACCATTGTCTTAATTTAAGGTTCTTCAAAGTCCAGCTGTGTTTGTGCATGAGCCTGTGTATTAGCACCAGGCTTGGGTTCTCTCTGCCTTACAGAAATGCAAAGAAACAGCAGCAGTGGTAAATAAACCATATTATTGAAATGTGTCTACAGGGCATGATGCAGAGGTGTGCACAGATAGCTACAACAGCTTCAGAGCTGTCTTGTGTTTCTGAACTACCCAGCCTGCATGTATTGAAGATCCAGTGTAGTACATACACTAGTATATAGTATATATACAGTATATACGCTATATATATACACACTATATCTATATCTATATATCTGTATATATATCTATATACCTGTATATCTATATCTATATATATACACACACACACACACTATATATAGATATATATATATACACACACACACTATATATAGATATATATATACACACACACACACACACACTATATATATATATAAAAAATAAAGTTCTGTAAATGCATTATGTAGATTAGTCCTCACTGTTGGCCAAGTCACCAGACTTAGAATTTGCTATCAGATGAGAAATGAATCCCAGTCTTTTATTTGTCTTCTCAACCCACTTAATTTTATTCTAATTTGTCAGGCACTTTTTGCAAGACTTGGAGCTTGGTTCAAGGATGGACCTTTTGGATGTGCATGCATACTTTTCAGCCAGGCTCTTATTTAGTTGAGGAAGGTTGAAAAATTTTGAGAGGTTGTGTGTGCCCTTAGGCTCAGTATCAGTGGAGGTGTTCTTTGAACAACCAGCATTAAACTTAATATGGCTGGTAATGAGACCTGTTTTGCAAAATTTCTTAAGCCAATCATAAACACATTTTTTTACATGTCAGGGAAAATACTACTTTTTGTTGTTGTCATTATCAGATGTATCATAGTAACCGTGATACATCTAGGAAAAACATAGCAAAATCAAAAGCACATTAATTTTTCATAGCTGATAAGTTGTCTTACTTAATCAGTTTGCAGACAGCTGAAGAAAAGGAAAGACATGTTTTTACTACCAATTCATAACAGACTGTAGTTTCTATTTCTTGGGACAGGTCCATGCACTTCATTGATTTGTGATCTCTGTGTGGTATATTTTTTTTTAAATTCACAACCTCCAATCTGAAACAAAAACCAAACAAACAATTGCATGTCAGTGTAGTTGTATACATATGCACCATTTTTTTGCATGAGAAATAGAAAAAGGAGGGCAGTTTCATCATGTTTATGCTAAGACTGGGTTAGCATAGCTGGTTGTGATGTAGAAATTTTGTTTCCTGGGATGTTTCTTCAAGCTTTTCATCCTAGCTATTCATGTCTCTTAGTTGATATGACAGCACTGGCTGAGAGGAATGGCCCTCACCTAAGTGTGTGTCTTGTGTGGAAATAGCAGAGGAACAGGGATCATGACCATATCATGGTGACATCTTTAAGTTTCGGGGCAGGCAACCTTTTTCCTTCATTTCCTCATGGATTGCTGACAGTTTCTTCACTCTGCATTTAGCAGCATGAGCCGGAATGTGACAGGACACACTCAATTCTATACTCAAAAGTACAGTGCCATTGTGCAGGGTGTTCTTCTAGTCTAAGGGGAGCCTCTTGGTCACTCCAGTGAATTATTTGCCCTTCTAGTGTCACTGATTCTTTCCAAAATGCTGAAAAAATGTCATGGCATCAATTCTGACCTTTACAGTCTCTACCCTGAACAACTACTTTCTCCTGGAGTCCATTAGGAGGCAAGATTTCTTCTTCTGAGATACAATGTAAGTTCTGGCCCTGCTGAGTTGTTTTGGCACCTAATTTATTTATTTTATTTTTTTAAAAAAGATTCACAGCATAGGCTTTCTAAATCATACAGTTCAACCCCCCTTTTCCTAAGTTGCCCTGTGCCTGAGATTTTTTTCATATATACTTTATCCTGGAATTTGCCATGGCTTGAGGCACAGCCTCAGAAATAGCTTTCTTTGGTCTGCATGTGGATAATCTCTCAGAAGGGAGCATCTGTGTGTTGGACGTGACAAAGTGAATGGATTGTGAGAAGTGAATCCCATAGACTTTCACATGGAATCACTAAGAAAAGAAAACTGGGTAGTTGATATTACCACTAGTGGATCATAAGTGCTTTGTGTATTGATTCTGAATATATCTTGTGGTCTTTTTATTATTGAATTATTGAATTGAATTTTATTATTTTATTATAAAAGGTATTTTCTGTTTAACTAGTTAGGCTTTTGGTGTAAAATCTTTTTGTAGTGCTGATTCAGTCGTTGCACCAAAAGCATGCGCACTCAAATAAATCCGAGTTTCTCACTTTGAAAAAAGATGCTTATTGGAAATCAAATTTTGATTTTGTTGAACTCTCAATGATTCTTTCTGCAGTCAGGTAATGGCAGGCACTCATTTGAGGAGCAGGGTATAACAGCAGGGCATGTGAGAAAAGCAGGGAAGGGAAGAAGTAAAGGAGATGATGAAGCTGATTCATGAGATCTGCAGACTAGATTTCAAGCATAATTTTTAAAAAAACAGTTTTCAAAATCAAGTGTGTTAATTGAAGGCCATTATAAACTTAGGAAAATACTAATATTGGCATTTCTGTGTGTTAGCACAATTATAGATGGAAAGAAATAGTGTATACTGCACATGACAAGAGGCAATATGATTATGTTATTTCTCTCTGTGAAGTCAAGTGCTTCAGCAGGGTTTTTTTCTTAATATTATTTAGTAGGACCTTCAAAAAACATATCTTTCATGAAGTTGCTTACATTCTGAAATATTCAGGCAGAAGAGTGCTCACGAAATTAGCAGAACAGAAAGGTGCTTGGTAGGAAACAAGTCCTTGAGGAAGAAAAACCCAGAAAGTTGAACAGAAGATAGATATATAGGTTAAAATTCTACCAGTGAATTTTAACACTCATTCTAAATACTTGTGCCAAAACCTTGATGTTGGACCAGTGAAGAAACTGTAGTGAAGACTTGAAATACCATCCAGAGCTTTCTAAAATCACCATAAAATGGAAGATGCTCTGCTTCCAGACTGTGGTGTTTAGCTGGAGGGTTTTTCACTTGTTTTTCCCTGGGATGTTAGTGTGTACCTTGTGATCTCAGGATGACATGTTAGGAGTTAACTCTCTGAATCTTCTCCTGCATGTTGACTCCTCACCCCTTCCTTGAAGGAGCTGTGACTGCTGCTAACTTTCCTGTTCAGAACTTTATTTTTTTGCAAAGTGACTTTTTGATAGGAGTCTCCTGCTTTTTGAGGAATCTCCTTCTCTGCTTGCTGGTCTGGTGGTTCATCAGTCTTTGAAGCAGTATGAAATTCTGGTTAATTCTATTATCTGCCTGATGGTTCAAATCCCCATCTGTCACCTCTTCAACCATCTGGTTATGCAGTCTCTTTTGGAAGCTCTCCATGATTCACAAGGATGCAAGGAGAGCCAAAGTAAGGCAAGCATGTCTTTGTTTTGATTAGGCTCACTTATCTGGGGGAGAACTGAGTCCTGGTTTCTGCTTGTTTCTCTCAGAACTTATTATTATTTTTAATGGAATTAAGTGAAATGCCACAATGTCCTGTAAGCAAGTTATCCTTGGTTTTAAGGGTCCTGTTATTGAATACTTAAAAGCTTGCATATTTTGTGTATAGAGTGTAGTTCCTTAAAGCTTTGACTTTCACTAGGTGGGTGGGAGGAAATCTATATCCTGTTTTGAGATGCAGTCCCTAGTTCTTTGAACTTGGTCAGTGCAGTAAATCTTGTCAGACATGTATCTTGCACTAACAGTGCATCTGAGGCGCAATTACTTGTAACTCTTTAGATATCCTATTTATCACCTATAAAGGAAGATTAATAGAAAGACAAGAAATGTCGACAAAATAAAATATTTATGTGCTTTCACTAATGTTGTTTGCTGTTGGGGCTCTTAAAAATTCTGATCACTTTTGCAGAAATGAAGGGAAAGCTTTATGAACTAGGTCCTTATGAAATTCCACTAGTGTGGTGCAACATTTTAAAAATGGTTTTTCCTCTAGTCAGGTAAAGACAGCTGACTGTAGAGCGTAATGGAAGGGCAGGAAGAGATATACAAATGGATTACATTTGGTGTGGAGAATTAATGTGCCTCATTCACACCATGTTTAAATGGAGAGGAGTACCCATTTGTCATTTAGATCACTTTGTGATTTAAAAGTGGAAAGGATGGAAATGAGATTAAAAAAAAAGAAAAGCCTGTAAAATGAAACCAAGAGAAACATGGCACTCTGAACTCTATTGCAGGGTGAACAGATTCAGTGAATTTAACCTTTTTTTTTTTCAAGTGATAAACTGTGTATGAGCAGAGTTTGATATTTTTGTGGATTCTTTTTCTGAATGACAATTACTTGCTGTGAGTTGTTCATGAAATTGTTTAATTTTAGATTCTAACTATCTAAAAGTACTGTAAGAACTTTATAAATTGGCAAAAGAGAAAATGACCTTTTTTGGACAGAATAGTTCTCCTAAGAAAAAAAAAATACACCAGTAGCAACAGCAATTTTGTGCATCCTTTTGCAGTTCTGGGGAACTGGATCGTTTTGGTCCAATTAAGATAACCTAGGAGCTCATGGCATTTCATGCTGGCAGCTAATAATCCTCACAGCCAAAAATCAAATCCAGGGATTCACTTGCTCCAACATTTTTCAGCTCTTCTGTTTCTTCCTAAGCTCCCTTTAGCAACAGTGAGATTCAGTGATGAAATGTACTCACCAAACAGAGTAAAAATGTTTCTTTGCATAACCATTATGAGTTCATATGTGCTTTCCAGTGAAGGGCAGGATGTAACTGCCTCTTCAATAATTTCTCACCAAAACAAATGTTTCTAGAATAGGCATTGTCTTCCTTGAGCATATTTATATGGAGAAAGTATTTCCCTCTTTTACTAAGGAAATCTGTTAAAAGTTCAAAAGTATTTCTCTTGCTCTCTGGTATTCTTCCATCTTCAAGAAAATGACTGTGTGGTTATTAGCCATCTGTGTTAATTTAGTTCAGGTTGCCTATCAGTTGCATCACAGTTGGTGTAAACATGCCACAGTCAAAAGGCTCTAGCTCCTCCTCATTTGGCGAGTGAAGGGGCCTCTGTTAGTGCTTTAGTGCAGATAAGGAGCCTGATTTTGAAGCACACCTGATAAGTGTTACTTTTGCCATGCTTTTAGACCGCACTGAGAGTTTGTCTCAGGGTTCTTCAACCTTTGAGTGTATTCCTGGCCCAGTCTAAAATCAGTTTCAAGTCAAAGAAACACCCACCAAGATGGGTCTGGTGTAGATACCCCAGGTTTTAGCACTAGCTGGTTTTTTTTCAGCAGATTTGTTACAATTTCACTGTAGCGCTTGATAGCATGGACATAGCTGTACAGCAGCCAGAAAATTAAGGAACAATACAGGTTTTACATAATTACATCATTTATAGCCCTTAACCATTATTCTGCATCACTATCAGCATGCCCATGCCCCCATATGCATTTATATTTTTTAAAGCCTCAGAGGCATTCCCCTATATTTTATGTTCATTAATGAGGGTAAAATTTGACCTGGTGTGTTTTCAAAGAAGTCTATAAAAGCTTCTGTAGCTAAACCCTTGGTCTATGTGTAGTGGCCAAAAATCCTTAAGAGTTTTACCAGGTACTGAGATAAGGGGCCAGTTGTAAATGTGGGATCCACAGAAAGAGTTCTGGTGATGCAGAGTTACTGCAAACACTTTTCCACCAGCGCTGCTCCTAGTGAGAAGATTCTTAATCTGGCTTGCAGCAGAAGCAGGGATGTGCTGATTGATTCTTACTCTTTATCACTCTCCTTTGGCAGAGATCCAGACATGCTTGGGAATCAGCTGGGTAGATGCTGTCCCAGAGGAGCACTTGCTGGCAGGGTAGGAGTGGAGCACTAAATCTCACAGGACTCCTGCAGAATAAGTGTGTCTTCCACTTCACTACAGAGGCACAGGGATCAGCCCATTTTCTTAATTTCCAAAGAGTCAGGTGGATTAGTGAAAGACAGGTTAGGGCAACTGCTGGGTTTCCAATGAGGTTGGAGATTAGCAGCTATTCTCTTTAATGAGAGTAAAACTGTTAACTGCAAGTGAAGAAAGGGCTACAAATCTGTTGGAATCTGCCTGTATCTCTTGCAATAAGCAGCTTAGATGCTAACCATCTAGATTGCAATTTTAATTTACTTGATTTTGCCAGAATAAATAACTGTTGCAAAAACCTGAAAGCTTTCCAAGTGATCTCGTTGTTCCATACTGATTTTAGACCTTTTAAACTGAGATTATGTTTGTCTGTATGGAAAATGGAAATGTTTGTCTGTATGGAAGAAAAAAAGTCTTAATTTTATGACAAGTGAAGGTCAGTCATCCAAGATAACTCTTGGGTTTTTTTTGAGAATCAGCCAAAATCCAATGACCTTAGGAATGCCTGCAAGTTGTGGGCTGGTTTCATACTTCCCTTTCTGCCTTTTATCTTTTGCAGTGAACAGGACCATGGAAAACATGAGAAAGCAATTAATAGTCATGGAATTTAAGATAGTATGACATTAAATTCTGAAGATGCCTCACTTCTGAGTGCTTTCTTTAGCTGCCTTTCATTATTTTGATCTGATAAGAAATTCCTTTTGTTTATAAATGTGTGGTGGCAATATGTTTTGTAAGGAACATACAAGAGTTCTCCAACAGTTTTTATATGAATTATGAAGATCTTTCACAAATACTGATGTTTTCAGTTTTAACATTACATATTTTTTCCCTGAAAAATATTTTTCTTAATTTATTGCATTATATATATGAACCTGCTGTTGAAGAACATCCTTCAAGGAATTTTTGTGGTTTTGTTTTTCATCTCATGTATGCACAATGTTAGCATTATTTTCTGTGTTTGGTACATCTACATAAATGTAGGAACAATACTGTTCTAGAAAAATTTGTGCTGGGTAATTAAAAAACTGGCATATAAAACAAAAACTTACACATAAGGATGACAGCACTGTTGGAGTATTATTTCTTAAAAATTCACAGTGAGTTTTATTTAAAGAAATACAGATATTCTGTGATCTCAGTGTTTAGGGATATGTTTGTAAGTCTATACACATACAGACACAAAATTTTGTATATCTGAATGAGAAGGTCATCTAATGGCTCATATATCCTGTGTTGCCCAGTGTACACATGATTCATAGAGCAAAAGCTCCTTTGGACTCTTGTGCTCATTGTTTCCTCTGGAAAAGAAAGATCCTGTTCACAGACAGGAATCCTTAAAGCACTAAGTTGTCAAAAAAAAAAAAAAATAGTTAAAGGTATTTCTCTATAATGAAAGCCGTTTATCCACTAAAGGACTAAAAATTTGAGAAAAGCCGAGTATGCGAATTCTGTAGGTGTGTCTGAGCAGCAGACTGCATCTATTAACAATGATCTGTGCTGTACTACAACTTGTAAATAAATCAGTATAGATTTATCAAATAATATATTTTTTTCTTTATCATAGAGAGTGTTTTTGTTCCCATTCAGTTCGCATTCCCATTTTGTTCCCATTCAGTTAATTTCTAAAGTATGCAGACAAATTTTACTCTCAGAACAAGTTCAGCCAGCTAAATAATCTGATGCATGAAAGTTTCAAACACTTGTGATCATTTGACAACAGGAAGCTAGAATGAAAGTTCTCCACCTCCAGCTTGGTTCAGGTATGTCTGTGCTTTGTATCCCTACCTCCATTCTGTTTGCACAACAAACTTCTCAAAACCATGATTAACAATATACCTTCTACAATTTGTTGATAAAAATGATGTACATTATAGATGAACTCATCAAAGAGCAAAGACACACAAAATTGTGGTTCAATTCTAATGGCTGAGGAAGACAGAGCAAGTTATCTGCTCCAAGTTTTTAGAAGATGTTTAAGCACTTAGCCAACAGTCTGTCACCACAGGTGCTGGGCACCAACAAATCTTTAGACTGTCACTGTGAGTTTAGGTACTCAGTCATCTTTCAAGCTAATTTCTTACAGTTAAACAAATAACAAAGAGCTAAATTGCGCCAAAGAGACCAAAGAGCATTCAAAATAATGAAAGCTATGCCTTTGGTCATTTTCTCTGGACTTCAATTCCTTCTAAAGTTTGTTTTAATTCTCATTACATATTTCATGGTTATAAAGCTAGAAGAGGCCATTAGAATATTTAGTTCAAGCTTATTCATACTGTAAGTTCTTAGTGTCACCCTGTTGTTTATACAATTGGTTTGTGTCCTGTGTAAAAGGAAAGCCCAAATAGAATGTATAATGCATATAGAGTTCTTCTGTAGAAGTATTTCCACTAAGGATTATTTCGATTAATTTCAAATTAGCAGTGTCACTTTATTTGAAAAACCCAGTGGAATTTTAGGCTTGTATTTTAGCTCTGAAAATAATTTTAAACAATCTTGGTAGTAGTAGAAAAAGGGCTACTGGGTACATAGCTTAGTTGTCTAATTTCTAAATAGTCTAAATGCTAAGGCTGTAAAATAAATTATTTATGGCTTGAATTCAAATGAACAAAGAATGCTGGTCTTCCTTTGGGGAATAGCTTTAATTTAAAAAGAAAATTATGTTTTTTATGTAACTCTCAGTTGGGAATGCATTTGTGAAAAAAATAACTATTCTGTGTTTTGAAAATATAGTTCTGTTTAAGCTAGAGGCTCAGTAAGAAATCACCACATAGGCAATTCCCATCTAAGAGCTAAGCTACTGATGCACCTAACTCAGCTGGATTAGTAAAGACAAGACTGTAAATTGAGTTCCTGTAAAATGTGTCTCAAAAAATGAACATGTGCAAGAAGGAAGTTGTGGGTAATTTGTTCTCCTCTTCACTGCTGTGGGGCATGAAATCCTGTACAAGCACCACTGCAGAAATTGAAACCTGGCTTTTGTGGACCAGGTATTCAGAGCTTCATTTATCTGTTGGATTTTTTTGGTCTCTTTATTTCTGTATGTCCAGCAAAGCAGCTTTGTTCTGCTTTCCCATTATCGTAGATTGATTTTCTCATGGCTCTGAGCTACACTGTGGGAGAATAGTGGAGCTGCCAGTTCTGATCTGTAGATCTTTCATTTAGACATTTGAATTTCCTCCTCACCTGCTTATAGACTTGGCTGCCTCAGAGCTGTGCAGTAGCCAGTCTTTCCTGGGATGTCTTTGTCAGGTTGCCTCCTGACATACATCAGAAGCTCCTGCTCTAGAAAGGTCACCCATCTTCCCAGTAGGATGACAACCTCATCCTGAAGCTCTCCTACCCCTTTTCCTACCCTGTGGTGTGGGCACAATTTTCTCTGTAAAGGGATGTTACTTCTCAGATATGTTCAGACACTTCTGCATCTGCACTGTGGGTGCTACTCCTAAGTTTCTAAGGCCAAGACAACAGGATCTGTGCTGTTATTGCTACTTCTTTATTTTGAAATAGCATTTCTCAGACTTCAGGGTGGATTTTTTTTTGGTTTGGTTCTTTTTGTGTTTTTTTTATTTATTTTTGTTTTGGCTTTTTTTTTTCTTTTTTTTTTCCTCTTGCATGCCAGTTTGGCACTTCAGACATTCATTAGACCTTGGGTGCTTTGTTGTGTTTTTCTAGGTTTAGGGTGGGGGGGAATTACTCTTCATTTAGGTGAACCTCCTTAACTTCAGGTGTATGGTTAAGCCTTCTGCTCTCTGTAGAGCTTTCCCTGCCTTCAATGAGATGCTTGCCAATAAATCTGACATTGTTTTTGATGGGTGAATGTTTTCCTGATGTGATCAGGAGTCTGTTTGTAAGAGGGGAAAACCAGAAGGACACTTGGACATGTGTCACAGAAGAAGCCCTTTAGGTGATGATGTTAGAGTGCTGATCACTTTATGCAAAACCACAATATGAAAAGCTCTGTATCCCATCATAAAGTAAGCCAGATCTGGGACCAGCCTTTCTTATGGGGTCTCCTTACAGAGTAGTTTTTGTTTTCCCAGATAATGCAGCTGTCTACTTAAAAGGGACTGTGAGGAGTAAAAAAATGACCATGACTTTTCAATACCTGCCTCCTAAAAAGTGTGCATGTGTGTACGCACTGTGCCGTACGCATGATTCCAGAGGACTCAAAACTGCTCTCTGATTCTTTTAACTGTTACTTGTTAACTGGGTAACTCCAGAGATATATCCTGGGAACTTTTTGTACTTCACATGCTGGATATTTTCAGCTTGGGTTAGATTTCTCTGCCTTTGAGGGTTTTATTGGCATTGCTTACAGACCAAGAACTGTTCTGCTCTGGTATTTTGTCTTAAAGGTTTTGCCATGCATAAAAGGGAAAAAAACTGTTATTTCTATTGATTCACCTTCAGACCTCGTAGAAAATTCAAAGAGAAACAACTAATTGAAGGGAAATTGTTGAATGGCAGAAAGGAACATGGAGTGTGTTCCCGGGCCTCCATCTGAAAGGTCATTTACCTGGCATCTTCTGAATGTCAAGCCTGAAGATGGGGAAGCAGTGTAAATAAGCAGTGCCTTTGCATAGCTGGTTGGCAGGTTGCCTCACTCGCTCTTGCTGTCCTTCCTGTCAGGATCTGTCACTGTGAGGGAGATGATGAAAGCCCCCTCATCACGCCGTGTCGCTGCACGGGGACCCTGCGCTTTGTTCACCAGGCCTGCCTGCACCAGTGGATTAAGAGCTCGGACACGCGCTGCTGCGAGCTCTGCAAGTACGACTTCATCATGGAGACCAAGCTCAAGCCTCTCCGGAAGGTAGGGTGTTTGGGAGTTCAATTATCCTCAGGTCTCACTGCCCCAGAATGGCTGTGGAAATTGCAAGCACAGTTAAAGAAACATCTGTCCAGAATGGCTTTGTATTTGCTTTAATTAATCGGTCACGGTGGTTTTATTCTTATATTTAAGTTGGTTAATTTTGAGCAGCAGAGAATTTGACTTAAGGCTCTCTGCCATCACACATACAACATAAATGCACAAATAATAGTCTTTTGGTTCAGACTTTTTATCTTCAGCTTTTTGTTATGGGTTCATCTGCATATTTTGAAGCCAGAAAGAAATCTCATGTTTTGTTTCTGAGTAACACAGTCCAGTTCACCCAGCAATTTTTACATGGAGCCCGTAACTTTTGGTTGAGAATGATGGTTATACCCGTGTGGAGACAGCAGTAACACAGTCAATTTAGCTGCATCTGTTGTAGCTGTGACACTCATGGGCAAATTAATCACTTCTACTTTATAATTATTTAATGGAATTTAAAAGACAGGGTGACTTTGCATCCTGAATGTCAAATGTGTGTTATCTGCACTCATCTGTTTTCTAAAATAAATCAATATAATGCTCCAAGTTTGTCAGTATAGGGAAGGTGAAGAGTTTATTAAACATATGTGCGTTCTGTTTTCTTTGGAGTGGAATTTTCTTTGAATTTTTATTTTAAAATGCTCTCATCCTTCTGGATTTTTGTTGAATCTTTGAAGCTTGAGTCAATTGGGAACTGGGCAAGTTTTGATTTAAAATAAATTTCTACATGAAAGAAATAGAAACTATTGCTTATCACTAGCATATGCCTATATAGTAGTGTTTCAGTGGCAAAAGACATTTTGTTTTTCTTGGCCTTACACAGGTAGCAGTAGTTCAGAGAAAGGAGAATCAATGGAATTCCTTCACACTTCCCATTCAGAGGAATTTTTTAACAAGTCCATGGTCATAAACCACTCTGAAGAGAGAAATTGGGCTAAATTGGCAAGCAAAGTCTGTGACAGGGAAAGACAAAGTTCCCAAATGCCAGGTAGATCTGGCCATGTAGGCTAGAAATTGAAATAGATGTAAATAGAAAAAAAAAATGGCTAAAAACTTAATTATATTGACTTCAGTTTTAGTAATTGCAGATAAATTTTAACTAATGTGACAGGATAATTGTATGAAAATCCCTGACCTGTTGCATAATTTTGGGGGATTTTTTCAGTTTGTTTCTATTTTCAAACCAAATTGCTTTAATATCTAATATCTAACAAGTACTCTCACAACAGTTACTTTTCTCAAGAGATACCAGTATTTTTAACAAAATCCTTTCCCTGGTCTTGTTAGATAATATATCATCTTTTATAAAAGGGAAACAAAATTTATAGCAACCAAGAAGAAAAGGAATGAAAAATGTGCAAAACTTGATATCACAAGTAGGCACTTTCAACTCTGTGTGTGGTCAGTGCCATATCTCCTCCCACTTTTAGAGTGGTAATACAATTCCTACAAGTCTGTAATTTCTTAATTGAATGATTGCTACCTTATTCAGCTTATCATTGGTTCTCAGGTATGGTTTAGATTTCTGACGTAGAAAAGATTCACCTCTTCTTTCAGGCAAGATGTTTTTGTTTCTGTTCAAAGCACTAATTAAAGTAGTTTATCTGCCTGGCAGTCTGTGCTGGCAACATTCCTCCCTTCAGATGCAATGCTAACAAATATTTGTTTGTGTAGAATGGACCCAGCATCTAACTACAAATCCTTTCTTGTAAGTCACACCCATTTCACGAACCAAAGATTCCAAAGATTTCAAAGTTAAAATTAGTTGTCCTTTGGCATTTATAGCATTCAACTGTGACACTCTTCAAGTGTTACATTTAATTAAAAATGTGATCCTTACTAAGTGTGAGCACTATCATCACCATTGTTCACAAATTTATGAAACACCAGTTGACAGCTGTAGCAAAGCCAAGGTAAGGGAGGAAAGAGTGATCATGAGACCTGCCATATGAGTAGAGCTGACTGGTAAATTTCCATCCAAATATCCTTTATAAAAATCACTGCAACTGTTTTGGTTTTTGTGGGGTTTTTTTGGGTTTTTTGGTTTTTTTTTGTTTGGTTTTTTATTGTTGTTTGTTTGGTTGATGTTTTGGGGGTTGTTTGTTTTTTGGTTTTGGGGATTTTTTTTGTCAAAACTTTTATATTCTGCAGAAGTGTAAAGTCCCAATGAAACTGTCGAATTTCTTGTCAGCTTTTATGAAGCCCAGAATCTCAGTTTTGGGGCATTCCCTGGGAGTCCATGTTTTCAAAAGACTAGCACAAAGGGTGGTTATCAGAGACCAAAGTATGGTGGGACAGGCAGCTCCTAACACTGAAGCTCTCCACAATCCTGTCCCCTTGATGCAGGATCTGAAAAACACTTCTGACTCTGAAATTTCCAGACCTTAAAAGCTTTGGGTTTTGCTAAAGCTTGGTTCTGTACTAGACCTCAAGAGCCTTCAGTCCCCAGCACTAATTCTGGCCTGTCAGCAATGAATAAAATTTTCCACACTTCTGGAATTCTCTTGGCATGATGGCAGAGACATTATGAGCAGCTATAGCTGAAAACAATGTAATTCTTGTCAACTTTGTTGGATGCCGACTGGAACAGCGAAATTGACCCAAAAAAAGCCATTAATTTTGCTAATAGCTTTGAGGAATTCTGAAAACAGGTTTATTTTCCATGCTTCCTACAGAGAAGACCACATACTTTGTTTCAAGAGAGGAGTGCCTATTCAATTTCATAAGAAACGAATTTATTAAAAAAACAAAGGAAATAATTTCCCCTTACATTAAAGTTTCTGTCCAGCTCCAGGTGATGCAATTTCCCTTGGACCTGGCTTTGAAGTGACTTTCTACAAGTGGAAGGGTCATGTCTCTTAACCAGTTCTGATTTTTTGATTTTTAATCTTTGTCATCGCTCAATATAAGAGATTCTGAAGTTTGGTCCCTGACTGTGCATTGTTCCATTATGAATTTTATCATAATGTCTTTGTAAAATTCCTACTGCCAGTCTCCTGAAGGGAAAAAAAATACAGACTACCAAACTTAATTACAGGAAGCTGTAGTTTTGCATTTTGCAGAATCACAAAAGCATGATTTAAATATAAAACAAACTATTTAATTCAATAATGAATTACCATCTTTATTTATGTCTCAGCCTTTCATGCATCCTTAATGTATCATAGCAGATTTTTTGTCAAAGTCTAAGGTTTTATAGCACAATCATTTTGGAATATCATGCCATATCTATTAGCACGCATAAGTGACAATGTAGAACATACTAAGTTAACATAAATTAAGATAATCACTATTAAATCAATAAGTTTGTGACAACAGTTATTTAATTAGAGAATCCCTGAAAGCACCAGGCATCAAATAAAATTAGGTTTAATCGTTTTACTGAGTCTTTGCATCGAGGTAATCCTTTTAAGCATTGATCAACAGACATTGCAAGTGTTTCATATATTTGGACAGGTCTAATTACTCAGCTCAAGATAAATATAGAGATTAAATATTAAGCAATGCTTAGTGTTTTTGGTTTATTTCTCATGGTCTCTGTCGCATTTGTTGGTCATTATAAATAATACAGTTGCATTTGCAGCTTTGCCTCCCAGCATCCACAATCCATGATGCAGAATTTAAAAGCTGACTTTATCAGAGAAGAAATTAGAAAGTGGTAAGGAGCTTGTGTGAATTCCTTATTGAGCTCTCTCAGGTAATAGCTTAAACATGAGAAAAACATTGCTTCTTTAAAAATGATGCAATCCTAGATATTAACACCTGCATTTCATATCTCTTGAATGTGGTATTTGAGGACTAGTAGAAATGGGAATTGAATGAAAATGCAGCGAGTATGAAATGGATTAAAGTGTCAAATTAAAAGGAGCTTTAAACACAAAAATGTGTTTAAATGGAGATTCTCAACAGTGTCTTGCTATACTACAAAATACTTTTCATATTTAAATTTTGATATCTATTTAAGGCATCTAGTATCTGATGAGATGTCTTGCTTTGATGCATCATCCCAATAGACTATTGTGTGCTGTCAGAGATGTCTATTTTCTCTCAATTCTACTTTTGAAATGATTTGCAAATAAAGTCTTATTTATGTAAGTCATAAACAATATTGCACATTGTTACCATGTGGTTGCTCTTGGTCATTAAAGAAGAACAAGTCTTTTTTTTTTGTTTACAGAAGCATTAGGTACCAGTTAAGGTTAATTTTCTTTCTGATAGAAAGGACATCTGAATTACTGCCTTCTAAAAAATAGAGGACTGGGAATGTTCTTTTAGTACAGAGTGATATGTTTCTGTTAAACAGAAGCTAAGCAAATGCTGATAATGAAAAAAACTTGATCTTATTTGTTTTGAGTGTGTGCATATATCTTCTAACCCTATATATCTTACCCCTCTTGTATTCTGTATTTACTTATATGCTGATATAAAAAAAAATAAATGTCATAGCATGCCTGAAACATTCAGTGATGGCAAAATATGTTAAAGGTGTTTTTTACTTTTGACTCGATGGTAGCTTGGTAATTCATATTTACATTTCTTTTTTAAGAGTGTGGTGATCACTGACAAAAGTCATAGAACCTGCAGAGAATTTTCTTTGATACACCTCTATGAAATCAGAAGTACTCACCATTTGAAACTACTTCTGCCAGAGAAAACTCTCAGATCCAGGCGTGACCAGAAGAGTCTGAGAGGAAAAAAGCCCAAACTTTTGAGCAGTCATTACCATACTGCTTGCTTTCAATTCTTACTGCCCTGTGGTGTGAGGTATGAACCACCTGGCTTTGTCATCAGTTTTCTAATAATGCTGATGATAAGTGATATCAAATACTGCATAGGACTTGCTGTGGGACTAGTTCTCTTTTGACCCAATTTGATAAATATTTTGCAGTCCTCAACATAGAAAGACCTCCTGCATTTTTGTTTGATTTCTGGTGCAGCTACATAGTGTCGTCAAGGCAACCTACTCCAGTGTTATCTTTCTTCCAGTAAACTGTCTCAAAACATCAGTAGCCTCAAATAATTGCCTGCAATATGTGGGGTCAGACACTTCACCAGTATGCACAAAGGCACAAAGCTATTACTTTCTCATTGGCTATCATGTCATTATAGCAAATAACTTTGGGCTCAGGGGACAACGTGTATATTAAAGCTTGTAAAGTAAAAATGATTCTTTGGCATTTATATCCTATTGTGATGCCTCAGGGATGCAAGGGACTACTTTGTTCAGACAGTTGTATTCTTAATTTTTGGGGATAGTAGAGCATTACTGATAATTTATCTGTGTATAGACAGGGTGCTGTACTTCACAGAATACTGCTGTCTTGCATTTTCTGCCACAAGAACAACACTAGAACATAGCTTGCTTATGGTGGCAAAATTCTTATGGTGGTGCCATCTCCATATGTTTTTCTCTTCCATGCAGAACACAGCTTTATTCACACAGCTGTTCCAGTTCCCATGGACTTCTGGCAAAAGATTCTTGTACCTCTTACCTTGAAACCATCATAACATACCCTTAGACTTGTTAAAAGCCATCTTAGTGTGATGCTTTGCTGGGACACCCCCATTTGCAGCATCCTTCCTGGAGGTAGAGCAGGATGTTTGTATGGTCACTGCTTTGAACTTGCATTCTTTAAAGAGGCAGTGAAAAATATTATACCAGAAAACTAAATGAAAACTGTGTCCTCTTCTAATTAAATGCTAGTAACCAAATTGGCTACTTCTGCTGCTCAGTAGCATTTACAAAAACAAAGGGAATTTGAGAGATTGTTCAGCCCTGGGTATTAGTAGTGTTATCCACTATTGCACAGACCCATGAACATGAGCTCTGGGAGGTACAGATCTTCTGTGCTTTCTGAGGCTGAAATAAACAGTTTGGTCTGAGCTGTTTTACAGATGCAATTTGCATCAAAAGATTCAATTCCCGTTTTAGTTAGAGAGCCCTACTCCATCCTGCAGTTCATCAGCCTCTCTCTAATTTTTAAGAACTTGGGGTCTCCTTTTCATTTTTTTTTTGTTTCAGCCCTCTCGGTGTTCTGTTTTAGAGCTTGACCTCGTCAATAGTTACAACTAAGGAAGAACTGGGAAGCTGAAGCATTGAAAATAATTAAGAGACTCTCTGGCTTTACAAACAAAGAATCTGTAAAAGGAATGCTGACACAAAATGTATAGCTAGTAATATGAAATTAAAAGAGCATAATCAACCCAAGCATTGACCTAAACCAGTCATTGTTATTCATGGAGTTTTTTAAAAATGCCATTTTTACCATTTAATTTTGAAGTTAGGAACTTTACCAGCTCCCATGGGAGAGGGCTGCTATTCATGATCTGATTAATGTAGATAATTACCTGTCACATAATTAACACATACAATTTTACAGTTGTTATTTGCCTCAAATTTATTTTGCCTTGGACCTATTGATGTGAGAATGATCTGTTCCCAGGTTGATGCTTGCTTGTTGGTGGAATGCATGCTAAAAATGGCTTTTCTTTAACATAGTTCTTTTGAACACTGAAATTCAAGTAATATGGTTATGGTTATAAATTACGACCAAATGGGATAACCTTTACTTTACTCAGGTTTGGTGTTTTTTGTTAATTCAATTTTATTCCTGTAGCATTTTACTAAAATTATAGGGAAAAAATTAAAATTTCCTCTTTTTTTTTCAGAATTAATAGCTTCCCTCAGGTCTTTACTAGAGCACTAGGCTGTAGTTTTGTTTTAATTACTATAGCTTTCCTTAGCACAGCTTTCTTCTATTTTTTTATTCTTTAATTGGATCAAAAGAATCTCTCTTGTGGGGAAATTAAAAGACAGAGAAGGCAACTATAACTATTCACTGGGAAGTCAGTAGTCTTCCTAAAGCCATATTTATAGATTAAAAGCATCAGTTCCTTTTTAAAATCTTTGTTATGTGGCAATTCATACCTGTGTAGATACTGTGTATATAGCTGCAAAAAAAGGATATGTCTACGTATGTTTAAACAACAATGTATTGAAAAATACCAGGGTTTTGACAAACAAAGACATTTAAACCAAACCACATCTTGTAGCAATTTCAACTGATTCTCAGCAGGCTGGACAATTTAAAATAGAGGAAATCAAGCACTGTGGTAAATACTGGAGAGAAGGTGATTAAAGTAAAGACTAACAAAACTGTGATCATATTCTACAACTTGTTTTAGGTGCCTAAAGCAACAGATCTTCAGAAAGATTTCCTTCAACTGGACGTAACTGAAGAACTACAGGGAGTGGAGAGGCATACAAAACTATGTAATAGGATGTTGGTCTCCAGCATGTTGCTGTATCAGTTTTTCTAATTTCTCTCCATTTCAAATTCCTGCCATTCTATTGGAGCCTTCTGTCCTTGTCCATCACACAATAAACACTCAGATGTGCAAAGGGAACCCACCCTACTTGGTATTCAAAGGCAGAGGCTTCAGCACAGTCTGTTGGGAGATGGTTTGCTATGGCAGCTGTAGTGAGAAAGGACTTGTGGTTGCTTTGACCCGAGCAGAATCCATCTCAAATCTAGCGCTGAGCCTATGTCATGGCCGCTTTTATATTGCCTATAGAACACAAACCACAAAATGCAGCAGCCCTACCTGCTTTGGTCAGAAAAAGAAATCTCAGCATAACTGGTCTTGCAGCAAAATTATGGTCTGTGCTCTCGTGGTATGGCAGTTCAACTGGCTAATTTTTTTTTTTTTTTTTAGCGTTTTCTTTGTGTGTGAATGTGTCTAACTTGTTGTTTGAAAACTGGACTGTGATTTCAAGGTATTTTCTACTTAGTGACAGGAGCAGATATCATGCCTTCAATTAGATATGCTGCTCTTTTGGAAATACAGAGTAGACAGAGGCAGGAGTCGACAACTGCAAAGAGAACAAAAGTGACAAACTAGATCCTTTTGATAGAATTATCATAGAAATACTGTAGGGAGAGCAGACAACAGTAGCATCTGTTTCTGTTCTTGACTAACTGTGATAAAAGTTATTGGAGACATAGATTCTACCCCCTTTATCCCTGTTTCTTTATGGGTTACCAACATGCAGCTTCTTTTTTGTTTTTTGAGTAATAAAGGCATGTGCCCAGGCACCTGACGTAAATATTTCCTAGAGCTCTAGATGTGTGCCTCTTGTTCTTAGTACCAGGTATTCCCCATAGGTTTACATTATGGTGGTAGTTCACTCCTGATCAGTGGTTTAATGTTGTACCTGCAGTTTCTCTGTCAGGATTATTTTTTAGATAAGGTAGGTGAAGTGTACTCTGCTTGGAGATAATGATTTTTTTCTTAAAGCTCTTACAAGGCAAGAAAAGAAAAAGTTACTGTGAAAGAGGAGTTCATGATAGCACTGAAGGCTCTGTGGAACAAAAGATTGGTTAATGTTTTTTCAGCGTTCAAAGGAGACACTTGGAAAGTAACACTTTGTCGAGTACTTCTGAATTCTATATATTGATGTGAAGCAATTCCTTGCAGATGGGAGCTAGAAAGAGGTTCCCAATATGGAGGGATTGTGCTATAATTACTTGCCACAGGGTTTCTTGCACATCTCTGCAAAGCATCTGTTGTTGGCCTCTATCTGAGGCAGAGCACTGGATGAGAGGGACACGAGGTCCTGTATTTCCATAGCATAGGTGGTTTTTCTTGTTTGTTCGTTTTGGTTTTGGTTTGGTTTTTGGCTTTTTTGGGGGTTTTTTTTGTTAGTCTGTGTTGGGATGATTAGGATGCAGGTACTGAAGTTCTTTTAGTTGGTAAATGACAAGTATTCTCAATACCACTTTCATACTGCAAAAACAGCTACTTCATTTTAGAAATTATATTCTTGAATTGCTTAATTTTTACACTTCTTAATTTCTACACTTCTCTTTTACGTTTTTTAAGGGTTTGTTAATTGATGTCATACACAGCTAAAAATTGCATAAGCTTGTGAAGAGTGCATACTGATTATATCACTTAAGTCCAGCTGCTTTAATTATCACTTAAAAAAGAAATAATGTGCCATCTTGGTTATGATAAAACCAAATTATTAGTTCTTCGCAGATGATAAGGTGTTTATCAAGTGAGATTTTTCATTATGTATTTCTTTTATTACTCTAGCTATGCATATCACACAAAAGTGAATTAAAGTATGTTTCTCTTTAGAAATGCACACACTTCTGATTCAGTTTAAAATTTTTAATAGGTGTTTTAAATACACCAAAGGCATTGTTTTGAATTCCAGTCAGGTTTGTTTAGTATCTCCTAGGGACAGAAATAGATTTTGGGCAAACTTCAGACAGGTTTGCCAGACAATGATCTGTATTAGAACATCTAATGAGATAGCTGGATCAAGGTAAGGCTGTGTATAGATAGAGCCATATGATCCACCAGGTGACATGGGATTTTAAAAATTAATTTTGTTTTCCTGTTCAGCACTTAACATAGCAGGGGTCCAATTATGGCCTTCTATTTTTGATCCTTACAAGAGTTTATTCTCTGGGATACATCTTTTGAAAAAAGGCAATGACATATATGTTTTCTGGATTTTCTGTAAACCTGTTCAGTTCTTCCTTCTCTCTGGATGTGTTTGGGGAAGAGAACACAGTGTAGGTGTTTTCATGGCCCTTGCCTTGTCAGCCATCAGACCTGGCTCATTCTGTTGGACTGTCTGAGGGGCACTTCTCACGTTGGAGCAGAATGTCGGGACACACTCCTAGTCCTGTAAATCACAGTCCCCACGGTACAGGCTGTAACCACATGTTGTTTAGATGGCACAGAGAGGCCCAGAATGCTTTTATTCAAATAACAACGTTTGAAGTCTCATCTCTTGTGAACACTTCAGATTTCTGCAAGGCTGTTTTATTCTCCCAACATGAGTGGAGCCCTGTTGTCCTTTATTACTATTATTTCTTCCTCTTCCACTCACTGCACAAATTCCATTCCACAAACTACCGTGGCAGCTGCTTTCCTCCAGCTGGTAGGTTGATAGCAGTGAACAGCTCACTGTGGAGCCTGAGCCAATTAGTACTGCAACAAGTGACCAGAAAACCCTCCCTAATATAAATAACTCTGAGCTACACGTTCAGACTGTTGACACGTCTTCACTGCTCAGCTCACTTCAGCATGCACCGCACCAGTTCTTTTTCAAAAGTGCTGGCTAAATCCTTTGGGTTGAGTTTCAGATAAGAAGGATCTTTTTCTGTGTGTTTTTTAGTCTGTGTGCAGAGTGCAGTTTCTGCAGCAGCCTCTAGTAAGTAATTTTAGCCTTTATTTTGCGGGCATAATTACTTTAAGATATATGTTGGCTGAAAGTATTTCTTCAGACTATAGAATGAATTCAGAAAATGTTGCATCATGCCTTTGGCTCTAGGCGAGAGCAGAAATCCTTCCAGCTGTGGGTGTTATTTACATTATATACATAGTCATTTTTTCTGCTAAATGATGGATGGGGAGAAAAAAGTCACCAAAAATATTTAATATTAGCAATGTCCCACTTATACCAGATTCCCCTGTCAGACCTCCTTACATGCAATTTTTAAAACAGGGTTCCTGAAAATACCCAGGAGTTAAAAAGTCCAGGCAGTCATCACATGTTGCAAAGCAGCCCATAAACTTCACCTTCAATATTTGGCATCCTCAGTGCTGAGCCCCTGCAGGAGGGAGACCTTCAGCTGTAGAGGTGTGAATCTGCAAACCTGCAGTAGAACTGCAGTTGCCTCAGGACATCTGTGTAGACAAAAAATCTGTAGCCAGTGTGACAGAATATTAGCATGAACAGGAGGCAGCACGTGGACACGAAGTGGAGGATGGGAGCAGGCAGGCAGCAAATCTACAATGTGAAGGTGGAGAAAAGAAACCCAGGCAGCAGAGTTTTCTGAGTGCCACTGTGAGGTGTTGCTGGAGACAGCTTTTGTGCGAGCAGCGTGAAGCTTTCGGTTCTGCATTGGGCCATCATGAAACCACTCTGCAGAAAGCGTAATGGATGGGAGGGAATTAAAATTGCAGATTTGCTTCTGTGAAGCAGACAGGCCGTGTTGGAATGTAGGATATGAAGCAGCATCCCCACACTCACAAGGAGTATTTTCAGAAGATACTAAAGAAAATATCCATAATTATTCATCACATATTGATTAATCAAGCTTTTATTAGAAGTGACATGCAGGGAGACAGATTTTTGTCCTTTAAATATGAGACATTTTCTCAAACTACATTACAGGAAAGGGAAGTGGCTGGCTACATAGGACTTAAAGTTCCCTGTATGTTTTAGGGTTTGTTTGTTTGTTTTAATTTTGTTTTACTTCCTCAGAAGACTCATGACTACATTTTGTAATTTGGGATTTGAAATCAGTAACCACTCTTGAAGTTTCTGAGTGAAATTGTCTTTAGGAAACAAAAGCAAAACGTGGAGTAGAAATTTAGAACAGGGTACAGTTTTACAGCTGCCACTTTAAAGATTATTCCAAATTTCTCTGGTAGTAAAGCAGCTGTAAGTGGTTGGGGTGGGACGAGTGTTTCTGATCACATTCACAATCCAGCTTCTTTCCATTCTTGGTAGGAACCTGTGAGTCAGGCAGTCTCCTACCACCCTCCAGTGGTTTTCAGAGCACAGTGCAAGCAACATCTTCGGAAAGCTTATTCAGAAAATAAAAAGGGGGCTGGGAATATTCCAAGCTTTCTGCTGGGGACACATATTGTTACGCTTGGGATTTGTTTGGCGACTTGTGTAAAAGGTCTTTTGGTTCTGGTTAGATGTTACAAAGTATTCTAGCACACCTGTTCTGTGAAGCACTATGATACTCATGCGTTTGCTTGCATTTGCAGGACATTAAACCATCTGCACCTGTGATGATTTCCAGTCTGTGTTTGTATTGCTGCCAGGATTACAGAATCTGTGGGTGTGACAATTGGATGTACAACAGTGAAGGGGTGTTTTGTAGGGGGCTATGCAAAAGCTACAGGTTCTTCTATTAATTTAGTGACTCAGTAATTTGCAAGTCATTATAAATGTCTCCTCTGGCTGTAGTCTTCCATTTATTTCTCTTGTTACATTCTCTTGTGCACCTTTGGAGCATTAACATCTAAATTTCCAAGGAAAATTGCATCTGTGTACTTAATTTTGTGCTGTTTTTCTGTTCTCAGTAGCATCTGGTATTCTATCCATGGCATGTCACAGTATCATCAACATGATTGCTGTATTTTCTTGGTGATCACTGATCAGGATAATAAAACATGACACAATTTATTTTTATCTTGCTATTATGAATGTGGAAAGCCATGAAAACTGCAGGAGCTTCAAAACACAGCAGGGATGAATTTATCAGAGGTTAAGGAGGCATTCATGTGCTGTGTGACATAAAAGGTAGCGCCTGCCAAACTTCCCCACACAAGTTTAGGATGTATCAAGTCCTGGACTACAAAGCACAAGTAAAAGGGCCTGATGCTTTCATTGCTCAGTATATTGTTGTCTCATCCTTTGTTACAGATTTTCAAGAAATTTTTATTTCACATAACTGTGCTTTTGTCCAAGCAAGTCTGTCCTAAAGCTAACAGTTAATTTTTTGATATAAGCCTATTGCAAAAATCCTAAAATAGGAAATTGCACTTTTCTGCTCCAGGACAACATAAATTGCTGGCTCATCTACTAACATCACTCATCTAGTAGAGCATGAGTGTATTCACAAAGTACTCTCTGTTCAGCCAGTCTAAAATATATGAATAGGATGGGGAAGTTATGTCAGCTACCATTGGGATCACCAGAAGGACAGCACAAAGTTTAACTGCGTTTTCCCTTCTGAGTTCAGCCCCCCATCACCATAGCTGAGAGAGCTGTGATTGCAGCAAGGGCAGGGCAAAACAAAAGAGCAGCTTTGGGGCACACTGAGAGCTGTAAAATGTTCCCAGGTATCTGTCTGTGACAAACAGAGTCTCTTCTTGGACCTCATTCCTTTCCTGTATCTCAAACTGGGAGTATGAGATATTCTGCACAGTCTTCCAGTCCCGTAATCCCCCTGGCATACCCTGGTGACCTCTCCCAGTGTCTCAGCAGCCACCTTCTGTCTGGTGTGGTAACGTGTGTGTGGATAGAATAGACAGACAGGCAAGGCAAGGAGGCTGGCTTGTGGGAGAGGAAAAGGGGCCAGCTGGAGGAAGCAGAGCCCAGTAGGCCTTGGCTTGCCGTCTGGCTGGATTTGATCACGGGATGTTAGCAGAAGGGCCTGCTTCAGCCAATTTCTGCTGGCTTCCTCTCCTTCCTCTCTTGTAAATCTCAGCAGAATTCTGTGAGCTTGAACCTGTATTTACCTATCCTGCCTCTGGGTTGGTTGATTTTGTCTGGGTTTTTTCCACCTACAAAATGTTTACATTTAGACTAATGGGACCAGCATTTGTCTTTGACTGGGCATTCAGATCTGCACTGAGGCTTTTGAGGGTGTTAGAGAGTAAAATGGTTGTAAAGAGACTGCATGTATACATGACAGTGAAAATTCTGTAGAGTCTGCTCTCCAACAGATCAAATGGTGTAACATTAAAGCTGAGATAACAGACAAAATCTGTTTAAGAACAAATCATTCTTCATTGTGTTCTATGTTGATCTCTAACAAAGCATCCACAGGTAAGTGAAGGGTTGAGGTAAAACCCTTTCTTCTATCTGGAAAAAGACGAGGTTTCTTTCATAGGAAAGAAAGTCTGTTACAAGACTTGAATTGAATTTTCACTGCAAAAAGAATGGAAGTCTCTAGGTCAGAGGTTGTGTAACCTGGTGACTGTAATGATATAAGACTGTGATAATGCCACATACTCTCTGGCCTGACCACTGAATATTATCTACATGAACTATAATGAATATAAACTTTTGGGGTTTTATTACTTAAAACCAAAATAAAACTTTTTTTTTTTCTTTTTTTCTTTTTTTTTTTAATCTCCCATTTTTCTGGAATGCCATACAAAACCCAGCAAGTAAGCTTAGTTTTCACTTAAAAGTAGATGTATCAGAAACTGAAATGAGGTCTCAGCTAATTAATAAGACAATGACTCTGACTCTTTATATATTACTCAGGAAGTACTTACATTTTGCTAAACTGTTATCTATGCTTTGTGAAGCGTGGGAGAAGTGATTCTAGAGAGACCCCACCAGGAATGCTTCATCCAGCTCTGGTGCCCACCCAGGTCATGTTGGAGAGAGTCCAGAAGAGGCCACAAAAAATGATCAGAGGGCTGAGGCACCTCTACTATGAGGAAAAGCTGGCAGCTAGGGTTGCTCAGCCTGGAGAAAATAAGTCTCCAAGACCTTATTGCAGCCATCCAGTACCTAAATGGGGCCTGTAAGAAGGATGGAGCAAACTTTTTAGCAGGGCTTCTTACAGTAGTAGTACAAGGGATAATGATTTTAAACAAAAGAAAACCAAACAACAAAACCAAAACAAAACAAAGATATATCTAGGTGTATCTAGACTACACTGAGAAGAAATTTCTTATGATGAGAATGGTGATACAGTGGAACAGATTGCCCAGGGAAGTGGCAAGTGCCCCATCATGGGAAACATGGTCAGGTTAGATGAGGCTCTAAGCAAGCTGGTGTAATTGCAGATGTGCCTGCTCATTGCAGGGGGGTTGGACTGGATGACCCTTAAGGTCTCTTCCAACACAAAATTATTCTATGATTCATAGAATTTTGAAAAGGGCTAAAAAATGTTGTAGGGATTGTGTTTTGAGGCAACAGCTCTAAAACATGCAAGATTTAACTGCCATCAAAGACTGAAGTTTGTTTGGCTTGGTATGTCCTGCTCTACAAGCAGGAAGAAGTATTTCTGAGAGTTATTCCCCTTGGTGACATGGCAGTGTCCCATCTCAGGTTTTACTGCGGCTGTGCCCCTTCAAAATGCAACATGACAGCAAAGAGTATTCAAAGCAGAATGGTTATGTTGGTTCAGGTTAAAGGCTAAACATCTAGCTTGGATGGCATCCCCAGCCCTAGCCTTAAGGAATTTAGAAAAATTTCTTATTTCCTGGAAAGAAAATTTTAAAAAATCATCCCAAAATAGTGAAAACAGCTAATAAAACCAGAACAATCCAAAAACCTAAACAAGGAAAACCAAGGCAAACTCTCAGCTTGGCAGTAAATGTGCAGCATGGCAGTGCTCTGCAGTGGCCAGGGTTGCTGTCCTAGCCGTAGCAGGTGGCAGCAGTGCTGTGGCACCGAGCTGAGTGCAGCTCAGCCCAATGTTCACAGGACCACAGGGAGGTGGCACTCGCAGCTCCTGTTTTGTACGGCTTTCCTTCCTCAGATGCCAGGACTGACTCCGTGATTATCCATCACAACTGAGGCTTTTTGCTTTTAAGTGCCCTGTTCTTTCATCTGTTTTCAAAGGCAAATGTTTTAGGAGAGAAGCGTTTTGTTTTGAAGAAGTGCTGGAAGAAAAACCCATGTCACACGTGAGATTACAAAAAATCGCCTCAAGGGCTGCATTGTTCAATTGCAGAGAATAGCCTATTTCATCTTAAAATAGCCTTAACTTAAGCCGGGATTTAGCACTGTAATTCACAAACACGTGCCTGGAAGATCCTCCTTGCATTAATGAGGCTATTTGCCTGCTATTATATATGGTCATTTCCATGTAATCATCTTTTCGAGTTTATTGAATTTAATCCTCAATGCAGTTGCATTTTCTATGCTTTTATTCTATGGGAAGACTGTTACATAACTGCATTCCTATAATTTTAATACATATTACAGACAAATGTTTGAGCTTTTTTTTCTCTCACCACCAGAAATGCAGATTTAGAGTAAATATTAATCTTTTTACCTATTAACATGTTAAGGCTGTACTGTAATGAAATTACTTAAGATATCATTCACAAGCAGACAGAACAGTGTTCTTCATTCCTCTGAATCTGTGAAAATGAGATCATGGTGAATTTTACAGGGACAATGCACACCCTCCTGTAATGCACATTACTAAAACTAAAGGATTTGTTAATTTTATTACTGCTTGTGTTTTTGGTAGGAAGAGCCACAATGGCCTAATCAGTTTAATGTATAATTTTACAAGTCAGATTTTTTTAATTTTTTTTTTTTTTTATTTTTTTTATTTCAGTGGGAGAAATTACAGATGACAACAAGTGAGAGGAGAAAAATTGTGTGTTCAGTCACATTCCATATAATTGCAATTACCTGTGTTGTTTGGTCATTGTATGTTTTAATTGACAGAACTGCTGAAGAAATTAAACAAGGCAATGATAATGGTAAGTATCTTTTACCTTCTTCAGTGCTGCTGATAATGCGGTGCCAGGCTTTGAAAGGCAGCTCTGTAACCAGTCACACTCTGTTCTTAAATAACAGCTCACATGGCTTCACCAAAGGCTTTAGTGCAGAAGTTCTGAATGTGTCAGTTTGAAAATCTTACTTTATGCCCCAGCAGAGAGAACTCCACTTTGTGTAATCATTACAACAGCTTAACTAGCCTGCTGGTTCTTCCTGGGTTAATCTCCCATTATCTAGGTAATTCTAAAGCTCAGGCGAAAAGATGAGTCAAGTTCAAACAGCTCAGTGCAAGTTCAGATCCTTAAATAGTAATTTATTTATATTAATCACTTGAACCTTGATAGGAAGTAAGGTACGATAGAGCCTCTTCATTAGTAACCTTCCTAATACGAACTGCTAAGAGACTTGTGAGACTTGAGTAGCATGGAAAGCCATTCCTGTGTCCTTTCAAATAGAATTTCACTGTGAATGTCCATGTTCCAGCTGTATTTATTGGTTAGCCCTGAAACAGAGAAGTCATGGAGTCTGCATCTGCAGAGATACTGAAAATCCAACTGGCCACGTGTAACAAAATGTATGCTTAATGTCACTAGGAGCCACACTTGGTGTATGTGGAAAATATAAACATATCCTAAATGTAACTACTTTTGAGTTTTGATCTGAATTTATTTTAAGCACCCTAGAGGAACAAAGGTCTCTAGGTTAGTGTTATATTCCAAAGTTAACATGGAAAACAAAACAGGTGGAGCTTTGTGATTTGCTAGTTAGATAAATATTTGATGATACTCCTGATGCTTGCCTTTCTTGCCTTAGAGAAGGAAACAAGCAGCAAGCCTCAGTAAGTCACAGATGAATACACACTACAAAGTCTTGTTTTGCATTCTTTCAAAATGGGTAACCTTGTCTTTTATCTCAAAAACCTGGCCCAGAGGACAGGACTAGGAATGGCTTTGAACTTCTATTTATGACTACAACTACATCACCCTGCTCATTACAAGGGAGAAGCTATTTCTGTAGATTAGCTGAATTTACATAACAAAACAGCTAACAGGGATTTTTGTTGTTAGACACAATGCAAAAGAATCATGTTAATTATTCCTGGTAGGCTCAAAAATTATTTATGATTTCATATGCATTGGCATATCATTTAGCATTCAGTATTTGCCAAATGTAATGGCTGATTCTTTACTCTAAAAAATGGACAAAGAGATTCCCTGGAGCTACTTACAATATACAGAAGTAAGTGTGAAGAAGGAGCTTTTGCCCCAAAATTTGCTTGTTGCAGGCTAGAGTACTTTTACAAAAGCAAATAAGTATTTGTGGGGAATAAGACAGACATATAGGTAGTTTGCTTTCTTCTCTGTTTTCTCTCTTTAAATGGGAATTGCCAAGACAAAGACTAAGCACTGGAGAAAAAACACTTTATAAATGTATTTTGAGAAGGAGAAAAATTGAAAGCCATGAAAAATATTAGTATTATGTTTATTACTCGTAATATTCTGAGTTTAAAAATCCCATTTTAAATGGATGTCTCAAATTATTTAAAGGGTTGGGTTTTTTTTTCTCATTAGGGAAGTATATGATACAAACCCTGTAATTGCTAAACTTGACACTAGTTAATAGGAAAACCAATTTAAAATATATTTAAAATATTCAATGGTATCTTGATTCCCTACTTATAGTGGTTGGGAATCAAGTTTAACATAAGTTTATTCTACTTGAAGAAACAGGTCTAGGTTCACCTGACCTTTCTTTCTCCTGGTAAAGCTCAAGTCTGAAAATATGGCAATCCTGAAAAAAAAATGAAAGATAGAAAACTTTCTGTCCCATACCAGTGAATGAAAAAATATGCTTCCTACATTGCCACAGAAGCAGCAGCAGACTATCTTTAACGTTAGGCGGAAGAAATCCTGAAAGAAAGCTTTTGAGAGTGGTGTTTAGTTTTTTATTTGACCAAATGGTGGTCAAATCAGTTAAAAATGGGAAGCAGTTTCCTATTCCATGGGCAGTTTCTTGGCCAGCCCATGGAATAGGAAACCCTGTCTATTTTCTAGAGCCACAACTGCTCCAATAGCGTGTACGTACCTGAGCATTCTTAGCAAGTGACTTCTTTTCAATATACATTACTGAAACTCAGTGCTTGATATTCAATGTATAACATAAACTTTCTATTTCAAAGGTGTTCTCGAATGGCCATTTTGGACAAAACTCGTTGTGGTGGCCATTGGATTCACAGGAGGCCTGGTCTTCATGTATGTGCAGTGCAAGGTTTACGTCCAGCTGTGGCGCAGGCTGAAAGCCTACAACAGAGTGATCTTTGTTCAGAACTGCCCAGACACCATCAAAAGACTGGAGGAGAAAAGCTCTCCGTGCACTCAGCCCTCGGAGGTGAAGGACGCGGTGGTGGTGCCAGTAGCACAGACAGGTACAAACTCTCAGCCGGCGGCAGAAGAGGCGACGTCGGAGGTCATGCCAGTTTGACACGGACAGCATTGCTTCTTCCTTGCAGAGTAAGCCGTAGTGTTTGCTACACTACAAATGCTACAAGAAAGTAGAAATGACTGTGCATTTTTTCAGTTAAAAAAGACCCCAACCAAACAACAAAAAAATACCCCATACAAAAACCAAAACCGTACAAGGAAAATGGATCCAGCAAAGCAACTTGTTACTGTATGGAATGTGACCGTTCGTGACGTAGTTTTGCAGCTAGTCAGCAAGTGTAGTGAAAGTGGAAGTGTAGAAAGTGCAATAGAGAACAGGTTTAACAGACAATGCCAAACCAATGTGACTATGTACTTTTTTTTCCTAACTGGGCTGGCTGGGAAAGTAGGAAACAGAAGTGATACGATGATTTTGTTTACAGAAGACACAAAACCTTTCATCTGTTTACTACTAAAAGTTGTATTTGCTATTTATCTTTTCAAAGACACGCTTCAAAGGGTACCAATCCAAGTTATAGGCATTAACAGAAGTACAGAGAGCTGTATTTCAGCACTCCCTCTCTAAGCCTCGTACAGTAACACCTTCATGTGACTGTAGCGGAGCCTGAGTGTTTGGGCAGCTGTGTCAACTACGGATATTTGAACCAGATGTTTTTAAGTATGGCTGGATTTTTGAAAAGCAAGCAGTTCCAACCAGAATAAACTCATGTCTCTGTAAGCTACAGACAGTTTTGTTAAATGTCAGAGAAGTACAGGAAGGAGAGAATATGTAGATATACATTTAGAAGAGCAGCTCCGCTGTGTATTTTACTTTATAGGAGGAAATTAGGAATAAATTGGATACACAAATTATTAAGGCAGAATTGTAAACGAAAAAAAGAAAAAAAAACAAACAGTTTACTGCAGAATTACACAGAAGTAAATTGTCTATTATCAAAGGTCTGAAAAAGGATGACACATACTGAAGATGGAAGCTACTTTTGGTTTTATTTTTTAAGATTCATGATACAGAAAGGTAGATGTAAGAGAACATGCCTACCTACATATCTTAAGAAAAAGTTAGTTTTTATCTCCTTGTTCTAAAAAGCTAGTTTTTATCTTCCTGACTGGAAAAAAAAAAATCAATTGTTTCCTTCTGTACAGGTAAACTTAAGGTGTTAGAGATTCAACAGTCGTTAATTTCGTGTTTTGAGCACTGGCATATAAAAACGAAGTGTGAATAGCATTAAAAGGTGCAATAGATAAATGAATGTAGATATAATACTGTGTCCAACAGGGTGAATTATATATAAAGAACCAAATTTGTGATTCACTTTGCAAAACTGTGGTGTTTACTACAAGGACACAAGAGCAAGTATTGACTCAGAGTAGTTATGTACTGGTGTGGACAAGTCTGGGGCCTGAACATAATGTGTATTTTAAAAAGAAGTTGAAAGTTCTTTTTTTAATCTTGTATTTAGTAAAGGAAGAAAAGCAAAAAAGGCAAATAAAGAATCAGATAATGAGGACAGGAGAGTAGAGATTCACTTAAAGGAGAGGTATGTGCCACACTTACATGTCAACTAGAGTTCTACAGAAGCCTTGAAGTTTCTGCCAGTAAATTTTCTCTTTATACACTCAAATATTTACAGTGAAGTAAGAGAATCATCCCATTCTTGCAAATATCCAGGCTGCTGTGCCTAAGATGTATTGGAATTTATATACTAGGTATTCCTTTGTGAATGTTTACTGGCTTAAGGCTCAGGGAATACTAGAAGTAGCAGTGGTAGCAAGAAATGTGTCTTTAATCAGATCATTATACTCTTTTGTATTGGAATTGCTCTTGTAATTTGGCTGTGACTAAGTGATTGTTATCTGGCTAGACAGGACACAAAATATTGGTGCTTGAATGGGTCCTCAATACATATCAATATTTGCTGTAAGTTACTCGAGGTGAGTCGGATTAACGTTGAAGTTTTTCATGTAATGGCACACACTTTTTATATAAAATAATTTCCCAACTATACAACTGCAACTTCCAATTGTAGCAGCTTCTTAATTGAAGTAACATACAAGAGAAACCAAATCATTTTTCCATTTAAAATTGTGGAGGAGCAGAAGGTCTTCAGAGCATGATGACACAGCTAAGGAATGTTTGTAACTGCACAGGCTTAAAATAGTCTGCAATGGCATGGTTTTCAAAAAGCTACCCATTAAAAGGTAAATCTCATGATAGCTGCCACTTAAAATTACTAACTGCATCTGAATGTTTGGAAGGATGTTTACAGTAAACCTGTGGAATCAGCAAAATTTATTGACAATGAACATTATTATGAAGGATAAATTAAGAGCTTTCTGAAATAATAGTTTCTTACTAAGTGAAAGTAACCCTGCTTCTTTAGCCAGCTTCTTCTTTGACTGTGGTAGCACCATGGCCCCACTGAAAGTACTTTATCCTGTATTTTGTCAGCTTACTGGAAAGTAATTCACATTGGGGTTTTTTTCTTGAACAAGTATAAAATTCACCTCAAAGAAGAAAATACCCGAAGATTCTGAAAGCAGAACTGTAGCATTTTACATTTTTTTAAAAACACACTGAAGAGTCAGCAACAGAAAAAACAACGTGAAAATTTTTATACCAATGCCTTCAAACACTGTTCTGGCACTCAAGTAACTATATATGCAACTGAGTTTACAGTTAAATAAAAGAAAGCAGAAAGACTTCAGTTGAAATTCCTCCTCTCCCTTGGAAATACTGAATGTGGACAGCAGGAAAAGGAGCAAAATTGAACACTGTCTGCTGAGATGGACAATGAGACAAGTCACCAGCAAGAGAGATTTTGGCTGGCTTGAAGCAGCCTTTAACCTTTTAAAGCATTACAGTGTTAGCCTGTGCATCCCTTTCTCTTCTTAGATGCATTGGATTTTCTAGAGCTTTCAGGGATTTCATGCAGGATTGGAATTTGTTTCTGAAGCAGGGTACAACCTCTTCAAGAGGGCAAGGAGCTATTCATACCACCATGCCTTGGATTCTGGTCTTCAGTAATAAGGAAAGTACACGGATAGAGAAACTAGACAGATGCTTATCAACCAATACTTTTTCATTCCCACACAAAGTACAATTTTCTGTATTAATTTATTAACCACAGTATTCTATCCTGAAAAAACAACAAATAAACTAAACAACAGTATACTGAAGGTTTTAAGATGAAGTCTAAAGACTTTTTAATGAAGATGCTATCTCAAATAAAGAACCGTATCAAAGTCCTGTGTAGCCACAGTGCAGCTCTGGCAAATATGCTGTCAGTGGAATTTGGCCTGGCTAAACCCACAAGGGCAGAACCTGGCTCTGAGCTGCCATTAGCAAGAACAGCTTAATCTGCAGTCTTGTTTAAACCAAGTTTTAATAAAGGTAGGTAGAAGTAATTTGGTGCAGGTCAGAGCTGGAAGTTTAAAAAATATACTCCTGTATTCACTCCTGTGAACATGCATATTTCTTTTCCTGTTTTTAAGTTACAAGCATTATAAACCTTATTTCAAACTGGCATAAACATACTACTTTTGACTATCAGTAGCATTACAAAGATTCTTGACTAGTCCAACTGTGCCATTCACACACTGCTCTGACAGTAGTGTTTATTTTTGTTGTGTAGAAAAAATAATTCCCCGTCTCCAGAACAAACAGTTTATAATTTCCAATAATGCAATGAAACTTACATTCTGATGAAAATATTTTA
This sequence comes from Pseudopodoces humilis, assembly GCF_049639895.1. NCBI lineage: Eukaryota > Metazoa > Chordata > Aves > Passeriformes > Paridae > Pseudopodoces > Pseudopodoces humilis. Next base: position 39,105,597 of record NC_142205.1, read on the forward strand.
CTGTATATAATATTCGGAACTACAAGTTTGTGTTATTTGTTTAACTCCCTCTCTTTTGCAAAAGAAAAAGTGTATGTTTTTGTGGGTGAATGTGTATTGGAAGACAGAAGGTTAGGGAAACAAAAATAATGTATCTGCTTAATGTTGTGAAAAAATGTATTTGTATTAAACAAATTACTCAAAGTACTGCAGTATTCTACATTTGTCACCTTGTTACCTAGAGTGTCACATGCTGAACATGAATTGGCAAGACCACACCCTTGCAAGAAAGGTGAATATATTCAGCTGCTTACTTAATACTGATAAACCTGCTAAGCTGCAAGGGGCTTTTACCCCATCTTGGCAGAATGCTCAGGAAACTACCTCATAGTACAAAGACACTTGAAAGGACTTATAGTTGCTTAACTTGCAGGCTTCAACCCTATAAGGAAGCCTAGAAAGGAAGTGGTTTTGCATCCACAGAATAATAGACAAGTAGCACTGGGTTTTGGCTCCAGCAAGGTAAGATGAAAGCTTCCTAAGGAAAGCAGTACCTTGGTACAAACTGTTACAGTGGATTTTGGAATGTCCAACACATAAAAGCTTTAAATATGGACTGGACAGTTACATACTTTAAAGCTAATTCCAGCTCAGATTGTCAGCATGGATCATGTTCCTTTTTGTATTATTTTATACTGTGACTTGGTGAGTATTTCTCCTTTTTGAAAACCCTAAAGACATTTTTTAAAATGAAAAGGAACATTGCATGTTTGCATTATAAAAAAAAAAAAAAAGCCTGTGCATTTTGTGAAGTGTAAAACCAAAGAAAATATTTTACCTTGACAAAAACAGAGTGTTCCAACCAAAGTCCAGATTTAGTTTTGTACAGATCCACCTACCCTGTATTGTTCTAGATGGTCAGCTGGGGAGAGAGTGGGCTAAGCTTCAAAATGCCACAATTCTAGCTGGAATAAGTTATCACATGGCTGATGATTGGTAAGAATGTGTGTTCAAAACACAGAAGTAATGTTCTAACAAATTTCATTCTGTACATCCAAGGCTAGCCACTTGTTCATGTTCTTAAAGCTTCCCTAACTAGCTCACTATGTAAAATGCAAATGGATTCACAAATCCCTGCAAGATACAGAAGAAATAGCATCACGAAAGAAGTTACAGTAGTAAAGCTATATTAATTTCCATTTATTAGCATGTGGAAAGGTGGAGCCAAATTTGGTTTCATAATTAAGAGAGCAGAGGTATGGGTCCCTAAGCCTTTTTGCTTTCCACACAAGAATTTGAATCTCTTCATGAAGGGTACTGTTAGAACACAAAGCACATTTCTGTTTAGTTTGATGTCTGTATACACACATCCCAGCCAATAAAATATTAAGGCTGTTCTGCTTTGTGAAGCAGAATGAACTTTCCTAGAAGTCAAAAAAATTGTCAAAGAACTTGCCAAAAACACTGGTGTACCACATTTCTGCTACCTATGACACAGAGCTCAAAAAAATAACCTTGATTGAGAACAGAATGATTCCAGTCTGCTGGAGAACACAGACCCTGGGACAAACTTGCCCTTTTGCTCTTTGCAGATACCTGTAACTGATACTAGCTGAACCACAGGACTTTATTTTTTATTTTTTTTTAACATATAGAAGATAATATATATGAAAATACAGTAATCAGCACTATTCCAAATAAAAACCAAAGAAGATAGGTCACAGTAATTTTTAAGTGTGTTAAGTAAATCACTAATAATTTGAGGAGGTAATTCTATAATGAAACATGGATCATTACATCTGTGTATGCACATACCTGGGAATATGGTAAACAACAAGATCAACAAACTTTAATAATGGCTCACAAAAAGCATAGAAGTGAAATGCAAAGTGGCAGAATTCAGAAAAAAAAGTCAGTCTAGAAATTCAGGCAAAAGCTTTAATGAAGAAGTGCCAATTTATCTCTAGGTTTGCTACCAAATTTTGAGAGCTGGGGAAAAAGAATATTTAATTAAAAAGTATAGATAAGATTTTTTTAAACACTTCATATCTTAGCAATGGGCATCATCACTTTATCAGTTTTCAAATCAGCATGGCACTGTCTTCATTAATTGTGTGAACTTGAATAAGAGCTGGCATTAGTTGGATGCTTCCATTTTTATTCAGCAATATTGTTATTGCTAAATTTACTATGTAGAAATTCTGTTTTTAAACTAATGCTGTCATTTTAGTCTAATAACTTGATTAGTTCTATTTTTCCTTTGTAACAGGTAACTAGTTACATATTAAACCCTCCATTTTAATAAAATTGGACAGTATTTGAAATCAAGCAGTCAAGGCTTAGGTAACTTGATTACCAGGACCATTATGGTGTCTTACCAATAGCTTATGTTCAGTTTCATAAGAGGAACTCTACACAGGACTTTGTCAGGTGATTTTAAGACAACAGCTTAAACTGCAGAGCATAAATCACAAAACCTCATTAGCAAGTGTCTCTTACCTTCATGAAACTTGCTTCTTTTGCGGAAGTCTGGAAATTGACTATAATGAATTGTTGCTCTTGGAAGAGCTAAAAGATAGAAAGATAATGTATGCATTGTATCATGCTGAGACTGATCAAACAAGCCAATTTGACCTAACTGTACTGTAAGCATTTTATTGTCCTTTACTGGAAAACTAACCTGGAAGGTTCCTTAAGCAGAGAACTTTTTTCTGCTGAGAAGAATACAGAATATCTCATTCTTCATAACTTTGCATGACAATCTTTTGAAGCACTCACCAGGATGTCAGCCTAATATACTGTAATTACTATAACAGCTTCCAGTTATCGAGTTACCTGCTCATTTTCCTTCCATATTTTACACAGTGTCATGGGAAAGTGACTCAATGTTTTTACTTGCAATCTCAAACATCAGACTTCGTATACAAGCAGAAATTCAAAATGAACTTCCAAATGCAGGATCTGTCAAAGCACTGAAACAACCACATACACAAGTTTAGTTCAATCCAGTTACCCTGGCTCAGCTTCTACCACAGTTTAACACCTCAAGTTTTATAAATCAAAACAGGATACATTCCACCACACAGCACAATTTAACGAAGATATAAAACTACCAAACATCTGCCATGAACTTCAGCACACTGATCTCTCAAACACAAACATAAAGCAGTGATGTGATGGCCTGGAGGTATGTCTGGAGTCACAGGCAAAGACTTCTACCCAGGTTTAAGACTTGCAGGCACCTGAAAATGAACTACATTACCCACCCATGCTCCAGATCTGTAAAAGTTATTCAGGTTTCTTCTTTAGAATCATTTAAGGAGGACAGCTGTTAGTTCTATATAAACTAAAGAGACTGGTTTCCTATAACATTAAAGGGTAGCACAAGCCTATCTGTAAAGAGGGAAGAATTTAATATACACATTAACAAACTTACACTCATCAGTAAGTCTTGCTGCACAGCTATGAAAATACACACTTGGATGTCTGTAAAAGAAATCTGGGAAACCTACATAACTATTTACTGTGACAAAGACTTGATTGTTTAGCACACAGAAGTAAGAAGGGATCATGTGCTAGAAAGATCATTCACCAGGAATAATTATTTCCACATAATTAACAGGCATCTGAGCTGTGACTACTGCCATGTGTAGACAGTTCAGCTGAACTGTGACTTCCATGCCCAGACACTCTAATACGCACTGAGATGTCCTACTTAATGCCTGCTGTGAAATTATCCCTCGTTTTGCCCTTGCCCTTTTTCCCTTTTTATTCATTTTACAGCTTTTAAAGTAATAATCTGCTAAGAACTTTCCTGAAAGACACATTTAAAAGCATCTAAGAGTTGCTTCATAAAGCAAGCCTGCTATTGAAAAGTCGTGAGTGGCTTCAATTCAATTTTCCACAGAAGGGTTAGAGAAAAAATACAGACTAAGATATATTTAAAAATGGGCTGTGGGGACTTTGATTGGCTTTTTATCTGAAATCTGCAGTACAGATTGCTGAGGACAGTAACTCTTTCAAATTCCCTTGACAAAACATAAAATACTCAGTATTTTATTGAAGCATTTCCAGCTCTCTATGATCCTGACAAAGATTCTCAAAGAAAAGAAGGTACAAGAGAAGAGTTCCTCATGTTTAACAGGTTATTGCAATTACCACAAAAAGGTAAGGATTTCTGACCACAAAGTTTTCCAGTCTGAATCTAGACAGAAAATGGACTCAGCTAGTCAGGATTTCAAGACATAAACTTACACAATTAAGATTTTAAGTATTTATTTATAGTAAAAAAAATTTATCCAGTAATATACAGCTTTACCCAGTAATATTGTTTACTCTTTACCATATGTACAGAGATAATAAAAAAGCAACTAACAAAGATTTTAGAAATATAGTTAAATTTTATTTTTTTTTCCAGTGAAAACTAAAATAGGTTTCTAACAATTCCCTTTACTGTTTCAGCTCTTGAATCGGCTGCTGCTCATCAGGGCCCACATCTTCCTCTTCATTCAAGTCTTCTTTTGCTTCTGCATCTGTCACCACAAGGTGACTGAAGGCAGCATCCCTAACTGAGAGCTTTTTCATTTTGATGTTTGGCAGTTTCCTCAGATCACCATCCCACTCTCTTAAAGAGAAAAAAATAAGTAATGAAAACCAATTACCAATAGAAAGGAAGGCATGGCAGAGTTAATTCTGATTTCCTCAGAAGATGCTAACTCAAGTGAGGCTGCTTTTCTCAGTTATCCTCTGTCCCCCTGTGATATGAATAAGCACCAAAGATTTCACCTGATTTTATGCACTACTGAAGCTGTAATTTCTCTGTGAAGAAATAAATACTTTCAGTTGTGATATTCTGAAACAAAAATACATTTTTCACTTTATTCCCATAGACTTACTGTACCCTCAGTTACTTTTGGCCACTTGCTTTTAGGTTTGTCTTATTCAACCTGCAGTCTGGTAAGCAACAGAAATACAGGTCAGGAGAGCTTCTTCACCTGGATGCTTGATTTGCATATGCAACATAACATGTATGTAATTCCCTCATGATTTATGGTAAACGTTAACATGTTGTATGACTGACTTCAAGAGAGCACCAAGGGTTAGTAAGCATTAATTCTCATGGTGAATGTATCATTTCAAAAGGCTCCATGAAGGAGAAAGGGTTGTTTCAAATACAAATCAAATGCAGTGCTCACTTAATAGAATGCTTTCTTCATTACAGTAAGTGCACTTCATGGATAATTTTTCTCAAGGGCGAAGACAGTATTTGCCAATTATAAGATATGTTTTTCCTTTACGAAGGCAATACAACAACACTTCTATCTGATGTCCCCGTTCAAGAAGTCAATTGCGTATTTATATATACAGCAGTCCCTTTTATTTGGGATTTCTGGCTTTATTCCAACATCCTGTAAGTATGGCTTCTGGCTATCATCCCTGCGAGTCAGTGATATATCCTTGCAACACAAGCATTCCTAAGTTGTTTTTTTTCTTTAAAGTATTTCATTTGATAGGCTGTCAGCAAAAATGTTCACTCCATCTACTACCAGGACATATCAACATGCTGGCCCAGATGAGCCAGCAGCAAGTTTCACAGCTCCCAGATCTTTTAACTGGATGCAAGTAGTAAATTCATTTAAGATTTTCTACTAGTATATACACACATACCAACACTACTGTGAACAGCTGAAGTCATCATTTTAGGTAAAATATCTGAGAATATTGAGGAAAAAGGTTATTTAAGTTACAGAAATGGCATTCTAACTGTTGAATCTAAATCTTCCAATGTTTTCGTTAATAACTGGTACAAGTGTTCAGCTTGTAACAGCTAAGAAATGCCAAAATAGCAGTGCCATACCTACTCTGCTTTTCAAAAAGACAAATTCCTTGGCAGTTTTGCGTAAGTTACTTTTTTTATGAAGAAAGACAACAGGTTAACTTCAGAAACAGTATTTTGCAGATAAAACAGATTATGAGTGGTACTAAAAAACCTACCTGAAAAATTTAAGATGCTTTCTGTTCATAATGTCTGGGATTTCTAATAGGAAAGAAATTAAATTCTATTAGATGTGTTACATTATTCAAGTGAGTCTCATTTCAAAGGAAGAAATGTGAGCTAAATGGCCTCTAACCAAAATGGCTACATATCTTCTTTCCATTGCAGCCAAACTGCTCTAAAAGAAATCTGCCATACATATATACAAATATTAAAATAAATAATAATACAAATAAATAAAACAATACTACAAATGTGTACTACCTTTGCTAGTAAAAAGGAAGGCAGGTATTTTGTATTTAGACCTGTGGAACAGACCATTTTGCTTTTTTCCTCCCGGAGTAGCCAAAATCTTCCTACTAGACTGTAATTTATAAACTTAAGCAGATTTTAACAACAGGATGCCAAAGCTGCTTTGCCTTGGTTCAGTGTCATTCTTTTCCTGGTCAGTCCTGCAGTGTTACAAGCAGCCCACATTTAGCATCACCACTAATTTATGGAGTTTATACCTTAGGAGCTTTGACATCTTCCCACACTATAAAACACATCATAACTGTCTATGAACTGTACAGACTTCACAGCCATCAGGCTTTTCACAAGACAGATGTTTTCTACCTCTGTAGCATTACATTAATTTTATTTTAGCTCTTAAAATTGTGGCATTAAAGCAACTTTTATACTGTCCTTGAACAAAGATCTGTCTTTGTTCATCTATCAATTTCCTCAAGTTTTACAGTAATAAATAAGAACATGCTATCAATGCAGGATTACGGATGATTTTGCTACTACAAAACGTGGGATGATGATACCTGTACCATTTATCTTTGTGGCCAGACAGTCCTTATTATTCACAAAACTATTCCTTCCTTTCACACTTGGTTATGAAGTTACCAACTGAAGAACAATAATGTATGTAAAATGTTTTGGTAACAATTACAGTGATTTCTGCAGACTGCCCCTTGATAAGCAGATGAGGTGATACTGTTCACAGCTGGGCAAGGCAAGGCAAAGAAAAAATTGTCTAATGCTTTTTTGGTCTGCTGATTCCTTGGTTCATGCCACAATCCATGCCAAATATCCATACCACATTAGGCTTTCCCAATAAAGCTTCAAATAAAGCTATAGGTGCTGTTGCTCTTGCTGCCGTCCCTAGAACTGCACTCATGGCAGCACAGTGCCAAGCGCTGGAACATCCCAGTTGGTATTTTACAAGGAGCAATCAATGCTACTCTGTTTGCCTCTAGTAGTAAACACTGAGTTTGGCACAAGTGGCACCATGCTGAGATTTGTATTTGTTTCTTTTATCAAAGCATGGATTGAACATACAGTTCAGTGTTCTTGTCAGACAAACCAGGACTAAACGACAAGACTTTCAAATGAAGCCCTTTCATTTGTTTTTCTCTTTTTTTTTAAAAAAAAAACATTTACTGAGTCTAAGTTATGCAGACCTTCTCCAAAGAATATATTCTAAGTTTTATCTAGCCTATCATCTGGGGCACACCAACATCATGAGAAAGCAGGCACTCTGAAGAGAGAAGATTCTGTGACAAACCCAAGATTTGGCACTGAATTCATCTTTACTGCATTGGCAGTGGAAAAATTTTTAAGCTACGCTTACATGTGTGTTTACAATATGTTACACAATAAAAACTACTGAGTTGCCAGACTAAGAATAGAACCGTGTGTAGAAATAAAGTAATTATATACTGCACAGTAACTGATTTTCTAAATTATGCTGGATTAGTAACACTTGTCTAACTCAGCTGCATCTCCTCCTACCATGCACCAATGTCATGGTTTTTGCTGCTGCTTGTGAACTCCTTCATTTGCTTTAAAATGTTAAGAGGAGCATGTTTTTTTGAATTAAAGATAGAAAAAATATAAGAGAGAAATATGGAACAGGAGTTAGTGGGAAAGAAATGAACACAGTATTTTGGGGAGTAGATTATTGTCTGGCATGTCTAAGACAAAGTATTCAACAATTTACATGCTTAGCAAAACAGCAGTGAAAGATTTAAGTAAACAATTTTAAATGTTTCTGACCCTTTCAGATAGTTTTACTTTTCTTTCTTTTGAACAAGAACAATCAGCCTGTTAAAAAAGAAGGAAACTGTAGGTGCTTTTTAGGCAAAAAATTGTTCGGTTATACAATAATGATCACTACAGAAAACAGTGGCTAATGAACAGTACAGAAGTTACATTAGCAGATACATGGAATGATACAGCTTTCATCTGAATTAAATTGATTTCCCTGTAATGTGAAGCCTCCAGAACTAATTAACAAAACTGGTGTATTTAGTTTTAAAAGCCACTTTCCCCCAAGATTAATATTATGCATCTGAGAGAACATGCAAGGTAATTAGAAGCAAATTATCAAAAATGGATGATGTTCACATGAAATAATTATGATGCTTTTCCACTGAAAACATGCCAACCCTGGGTTACAAATAAATAAACAAGTATCTAGCATTACCTTTCAATAGCTTTGCTATAAACATGTAAGACCAGACTAAACAAAAAACCCTAATACACAAAAATTAAAACAAGAGGAAAAAACTGCAGTAAAACTACTGTAGATATATTTAAGGAGTAAGTGACAAGGAGCTGCTAAACCTCAACAACATCACTGATAATGTTCCCTGTATAGCTATTGTTTGTTTAAAAAGGACTTAAAATTTTCTTTATTTCGGGATGTCTACCACTTTTGTAAACAAATTTTTACATTGTGTAAAGGATTAGTTTTTCATTTATATATATCCTTGACAGGACAAGAGGAAATGCCCTCAAGCTACAGCTAGGTAAGATTCATATTGGACATCATGACAGAGGTTTTTTCACTGAAAAGGTGATTAAGCATTGGAATGAGCTGCCCAAGGAAGTGACAGGAATCAGTAGCCTGGAAAGTGTTCAAAAAATGACTGGATGTGGCACTTAGTGCTATGGTCTAGTTGACATGGCAATGTTTGGTCAAAGGTTGGACTTAATGATCTTGGAAGTCTTTTCCAACCTAACTGATTCTATGATACAAATAGACTGCATCAAATTTAAGTACCTTCCTAAATGAAAAGAATACATATAATGCAAATGCATATGCATACAAGAAATAACTGAGTTCAAGAACAGGGGGGGAAAAAAACGCAACAAATCTAAGTCAGTTATAAAAGCTTACTAAAGCTTCTAGGACTAATAATGAGCCAAAACATAAAAGCACTGTTTCCAGCTGATTTCCATTTATGCCCAATCTCTAATTACAGTATTTAGTTGCTATAGTACTTAGCAGCAACTATTTTCTCTGAATGAACAATGTCTTAGACAGAGAGCAAACCCTGCAGCAGCTGTGGTAACAAATAATGAATTATTTGAAAGTATATTTAATATGTGAAGTTGCACTGTGCTCTCTGAATGCTTTACTTACTAATTCTATAATAACCTCAAATTTTGCCTACAATATTTCTAGCTTCTTCATTATTTTTATGTTGTGCTTGTGCATTTGACACCTTTTTCTCTAGCCCTACTGCCTTCTTCTGTCAGCTTTCCACATAGCAGTAAGGAAAAAAAGAACTAAAATTTAAAAGCAAAAAACAAAAAGAATACTTTCTTCAATTGAGCTGTTTGATGACAATCACAGAATCTATTTTTCTTACTACTTTTTCCCCCTCCTTCTAAGGGATTAAGTCATAGAGATATTTCTAAATTCCTCTGCCTCTATAGGCTGCACTGACAAAACTTTAAAGCCATTAATTTTCTTGATATGTACAATACATATCAGGGTGTGCTGATTTAGGCCAGGGTAGAGTTAATTTTCTCCAAAGTAGCTAGTACAGGACTGCACTTTTGATTAGCTGGAAACGGTGTTGATGAAAACAAGGTGTTTTCATTATTCCTGAGCTGGGCTTGCACAGATCCAAGGCCCTTTTTCTGCTCCTCACCTCAGCCCACCAGCGAGGAGGCACAGAGTGAACAAGGAGCTGCAAGGGGACACAGCTAGGACAGCTGACCCGGGAATATTACACACAACCCAAACCTTGCTGTGCTTTGTATCCTAACTACAAAATAATGTAGATTTTTCATGCTTTCCACAACATATTTTACTAGTAGGAAGACCAGTTATGTCTGGATAATACTTTCGCATTAACTCAGCTTCAATATGCACATTACTGGTTAAAGCAAAATACAAACACTTCACTGCTTATCTTGACTATCCCCAAACAATTCTGCTTTTTGCATTTTCATTATCTCTTTGTCTTTCTTCCTTATTTCACCAAACTATTGCTGCTTCCCTTCAGCCTAGTTCCAGCTATCAAAGCAAGGTCCAAACAAGCTAAACATAATTTGTATTTAAGGCAGGTGCATTAAAAGCTCACTTTAGTTTCAAAAATAGGTTATATATGCCTGCACTGAAAAGACAGTGCTAGCAAAGATGCACAAAGGCAAAAGTAGAATATACAAGTCAGATCTCCACCATCGTTTTTTTCTCCTTTTCTTCACCGTGGCCCTCCTCCCAGGTAACTCCAAGGCACACCTAGCACTTAGGTTAATTTCTTGAGAGAGAAAAATAAGGACAATGCCTAGAAAGTTTGCTTAGATTCTGGCCTTGTGAGCAGGTGAGCATTCAGGTGAGGACTGAATGCTTTCTAATGCTTTTACATACCTATTCCATAACCCTCATAGAGTTGTCTTTCACGTTCTATTGTCTGCTTGATGACAGCTTCCCTTGAAGCGTGCTGTATTCCTTGTCTGCCTTTAATGCTGTTTTGTAATTCAATCTGCTCCAATTCAGCATTGAATCGACACATATAACTGAAAGAAATAAAAAGCATATAAGCTAGATGCAGTCATACAAAACAATTTTAAACAGAATTACTCTGATAAATTATTTTACTAATTGTATTTTCTAATTTATTTTCTTTATTTATTGGAGACTCAAGGAGTAAGTAGTATAAAATCTGCATGTTCAGGTGTCACAGAATAAAGAACCTAACAAGCAAGTGCATGTTATTACTACTGTCCAAATCACTTGAAGACCTCCACATACTACAAAACTAGGGATATACTTCAATAACTTAAAAAAAAGAAACTAAATACGACTTATTTGAATAATTCTAGTATGACTGTATAAATGTCTCAATATTTGTCAGTGGCAACAGAATCAACTACTTGATATTATTAACAGCAATATATAAAAGTCCTCCTGAGTCATCATCCATTATTTTTAAAGACAAGTCAAGGTTTTTAACACCAGTCTTACTTTTCAATTAGTTCACCAGCTTCCTTCTTTGTGTACTCAATTTTACTGGGGTCAAGGTGACTTTGAAACCATTGCAGTTTTTCTCCTACAAGAATAAACTTAACATTAATGGTTACACAACCACTGTAGCATCAATACAGATTAAAGTTTCTCAAAGTTTTTCAAATGCCCCCTCCCCCCATTTTTCAAGATTTTGAATGGCATCATAGGCTCTGATACTGTGGATACCACATATGAAGGCAGCTGTAATAGAAACATTCCCACATCATTTCAGGTTTATTTTATACTTTTCTTGCAGGAAAAAAAAAAAAAAAGTTAGGCTTTGTTTTACTGGAAATGAATTAAAATATCACTATATCAATTGATTAGGAAGGAAACTTAGAAAGGGGAAAAAAAGCCAACGGAGTGGCTGAGTAAGAGTCCTGATAGGCACATCTGTTTTTAAACAGATTAAATTGAAAAGATGCAGGATCAATCATATGGAAGAGAAAAATATTCCAGGTTGTGTCTTAAAGTTTTGGATTTACTTGCTAACACAATGTGTCCTTTAACCTACATATATCATCTTCTTTCACAAGCAATTATAAAAGCTTAATTGTATTTGTATTACAAATACAATATGTGTACAGATGTACAAAACACTCATTTGGTCTATACTGCCTTGCTGTTGTGTACAGTGACTAAAGATTAGCTATGCTCAGCCCCAAATTCAATCCTCTACAGATTAAGTGGACATGTCAGGTATTTCAGTATTTCAGTCAAGTCTATTTGTAGATTGCAGAATCAGATTTCAGAAAAAGAAGCTCTAATTGGATGTCTAAAAAGTTGGTGAAACTTAGAATCTCCAAGAAACTGAATACTGTAGTCACTAATAGAAGTTTCTGCTTACCAATAATGCTTAAACGCAAAGCTTTGTCAGTCTTCAACCTAGCAGAGAAAAACCAGATATGTTAGCCAGGAATGAGTACCATATAAATAATGACCTTAATTTTATTCTTAAAAAGTTGGTTTTTTTTTTTCAGTCATAGTGAAAGTCAAGGTAAAATTTCAAATAGAAATATTTGACAAATTCCAAACAATGTAAAACTTCTGTTTCATCCAAAATATCTACTTTCTGGTAAAACTACTAGCTGAAATGTGTCCAGTTTACCTATTAAGCTAAACAGCTTCTTGGAAGAAAAACAGACGCAAAATTTTTCTCTGAGTGCAAAAGGAATTTATTTCACCGAAGAGCTGCACTGTCATAATTTCCTTAAGTATTTCTGATATTCCTCTGATATGTCTAATGAGTTGGGAGATTTCACTACACTGCATTCCTTCAAATCAAGCAGGCAATGTGAAAAATACCATTCTGTCACCTTAAAACTTGCAATAATTAAAGTTTGTGCTTAGCAAACAGTAAGTTAATGTGGTAAGAAACCAAAATTAACAGCTTCATTAAAGAAGATGTAAAAAAACCCAGCTCTGTCTCGCAGTACTTTTAAGTCCACTTGAATCTTTGGCAGGATACACAAAAGCCTTCTGTGCTCTTTGGGATGTTGGTACACAGTTCTATTTGGGATTAATTTTCATCCTAATCAGGAGTTCTCAAAAAAGACAAGTTCTCTAACAGGAAATCCTGTGCCTCATGCTCTTTTGTCATGCTCAAGGTGTCAGATGCAATCTGCATCAAAAGATGTTGCAATTTTCTGTTGTTTCCAGAAAGGAAAACAAGACATTATTGGATAAGTACAAAATTTGTCACTAGAAAAAATACCCTAGCCATGCATATTCAGTGTATATATTCAAGGACCTCTCATGAAATTGACTTTTTATTATTATTATTAAATAGGAAATTTGGTAATGGATTAAGTAAATCATAAAGGCTGTAATTGACAAAGAATGAATAATGCTGAAATTCATCACTGTTCAAAGCTATTGTGCTCCTTTATTAAATTCCTTTTACTCTGTAAAACTTAATGAGCATTTTAGAGCTAACTGAAGTAACTCAGAGCACAGAAGTTTGTCACCTACCACAAAAACTGGGATCAAAAGATGAACCCCTTACCTTCCAGAGACAAACCTACATCAAACCTTCCAGAGACAAACCTACAAGTGTCACATGTCCACAAACCTACATTATTAAATAAAGATTAGATTTTTCAAGAAGTATTTCATCCTCTGAAGACTGTCTAAAAGCCATGTACAAGGAAATGCACAGCATGTGTGAGCTGCTGAGAATTCCACTAACATATTAAAGAAATTTTTAATTCTATGGATACTCCAGCATGTGTAGAAGAAGCTGAGCAATAAAAGCTGAGCAGGCTTTTATCCTCAGAGGACTTATAGCAGGGAGCTTTGGATGGTAGCAGTGTCCAAGAAAAGGATGCATACTGCACTCAGTGGAACTCCACACCAGCAACCCCTGCTGGGAACCCTGCAAGGCAACACTGCCAGAGGAGCCTGGCTGCAAAGCTTTGCCACAGAGAAAACTACAATGGCATCTAGGAAAGCTGCCTAAACAGGATCATGTCATACATCTACATTCTAAAACACTACAAACTACCATCTGCACCTGTTAGGGCCACAAAATCATTTATTTATAAAAGCAGCAAAGTACAGAACCACCATTTTCTTCTGGACGAAAAACCTTCACTCTCCTGGTGCACACAACAAATTTCAGCATGAGAAATAATGAATGATAGGCTTGGATGTTGCCTTATTGTACTTTTCATAAAAACCTCACCTCAGTGACTGCTAGAAGACAATAGCATTAGTGGGGAGGCTAATCAAATCAGGTGAGTCAAAGAAACTTCCTCTCCTTCCACACAATCAGTAATAGCTTTTACTTAGGGGAAGGAGAGGTTAAGACCAGGGATACAATCTTGTGCCAGGCTGTTGTTTCTTGATGATTTTCTTCTTCACCCACCTTCCAGAAAACCTTTACTTAAGCAATGATTAATAAGAATGATTAGTGGTTTTCTTGATGCCTACTAAGTACTTAAAAAGTAAATTCTACATGTTCCTTTAGCACCTCTTTATCTCAGATATTGTATTAAACTGCTCTGCTCTAAACACTAACAATGCATAAGTATTTCCCAAATCAGATTACAAACTCAGTATTTTTCCCAATAATATCCACACATACAAATGTCCTCTATGGCTCTGAAAACTATGACAGGCTTTTCAAAATAATTCTAAAAGCTAACAGTTTTTCCTCATGAATAATCTGCAAGAACATGTCACAAAGCATCACTGCTGCAAGCAATGCAAGTAGAAGCATAGCGGGTCAAGAAAGATTAGGAAGTTAGACTGGGGAAAACTTCAGAAAAAGCAAACACAGTTCTACCGGGAGACATTTGAAGGTTGCTTATTCCCACAAGGTCACTTCGCACCCCACCACTGTAAAAACTCCTTAGCTCTCATATCTCAGAACACATCAGTATTAGACTTGTGTTATTTATGATGAAAATGTATTCCTAAGCAATTTATTGTGCAATAGAAAGGGTCTGCTTTGACTCAGGAGGTAAAACAACAGAAAAAAAAAATGCACAGCTAGATTAGCTTTAGCTACCAAAGCCAGATAGGTATCTCTGCAGTTGCAGGAAAACATGACTGGTGTTGGAACATCACTACTACGGAAGTTTCATAAATTTCCCACTATGATCTGGTTTCCTAAAGTGTAGAAAAGTCAGTGTTCTACTGACTAACATTCTACTACTGCCAGTGAAGCAGCTATTGCTGTCTCATAAAAATATTCATGTAATTATTTAACAGAGCAAACAAGCTGCCTAAAGGAATAAGGATTCACATGTAGATTAAGAGAGAATAAATTGGCAGTAATACACTGGAAGTTGTCGCTGCTCATTAGACCTTGAAAAGAATCGAGAGGAGAGGGATGCAGGCAAGAAAAAGGTGTGATTTAAGTGAACAAGATGGCTTAAGATTGTAGACAATTTTCTAAAAGCAATTGGTCTGTCTTCTCTTATTATGGTTAAGATTGGTCTTTTGTAGTGCAGTCACAGTTTCTGGACAGTAAACTTCTAACTGCTGTCATATTTCATACAAATGCTTGCAGTGAAGAGTGGAAAATGGAGCCCATAAAAGACTTCTGCGACTTCATGCAGAATTTCTCTCTCCTTTTTCCCAGTGCATTTTCAATCTTGAAATTCCTTGTGGATAATATCCACCCTTTATTACTATCTCCTTTCAGCAAAAGATGCTGGAATATTCAACTCATAACTTAGTGCAATTTTCTTTCCTGTGTTAGATAAACAGGAACATTCACAGTACTTATTTCTTTACTTCCATCCTATAGGAAAGTTAATAAGGAAATTGAAGCCTAAACTGTCTCCAGTCCTGAATCCTGTCTCCAGACAAGTACCAAAGGAAAAAAAAAAACAAAACCCAACCAAACCAAAACAAGCAAAGCAAAATAAACAAACCACACAAAACCAAAAGCATTGACTAGTACTTCTATAAGATATTCTCACCCTCCAATAACATGCCAGTCAAGGGCTTCCTACACCCTATACCTTTGTGTTTAATAGTAATCAAGAGATAAAATGTATGTATGTTCAAAAGTATTACTGCACAAATTTAGCCAGCCAATTAGAGCATCCTCTGGCAGGGAAATCCACTGCTTAATAAAAATAGTACAGACAAACTCTATGGACTTCCTGCATTCACTGACTACTCTAATTCAGTTTTTCTGTTCTGCAGAAGTGCACTAGCCTGTACAGAAAAATTATCCCCTTTACTCAGGCCTGGTGAGATCACATTGAGAATTCTGTTTCTAGTTTTGTGTCCTATTCATACTTCAGACAACTTACTTCTACACAGTAACAAGCATGGTCAAAAAAGTATGAGATTTGTAGATGGGACTAAGGAAGAAAATTCTGTAGAGATTACAAGGCAGCTTCTCCTATTTACCACCAAAAGATGTATTAACCTTCTACCAGAGAACAGGGCTGTCATTCAATAGAAGCAATTTGGAAAATTGTTTAAAGACATTTAATAGACCTGCAGAAGCAATGCGGAAGAACAAAACTGGTGTGAGCTATTTCTTTTTCCCGAGAGTGTAGGAGTGGAAAGCTTTCCTCCATTCACAGCATCAGAAATTTATCTTGCCTTTTTCAGACAAATGCAAAATGAGTCCAAGCCTCACCATTATATTACAGAAGCTGAAAGCTAAGTAATTACAATAAAAAGTTCAACACATATTTAATTCCCAATATTAAAAAAAAAAAATCCAGAGAATTTACCAAGGTGATCATTTAGATAACAGAGATTCAAAAGAAACTGGAACCCTTAACAAGTCTTTTAAAAAACTAACAGGAAAAATAAAATCAACATTATTCATGTCTTTCAAATTAAATTGCTCTTCAAGCCAAGACAATACAGAAAATAGAATATAGACAAATGGAGTATGTTTTTAATGCAACTGATTTTTAGAACACCACAACTCAAGTGATCTACGAAGTACAGAATGTTAGTTAACCATTCAGACCCCAGAAGCATAAGATGTAGAACTCTTATTTATAAGATATAAAGATATAAAATGTAGGATCATTTTGCTATCACAATATGCTGTGGATGGTGAGAACTGACACACTATTCTTGGTGGAATGGCTTCCCTATGCAAAATGAAAGGTTACATCTTTTACAATCAGCCTAGATTGAAATAGCAAGGATAGGGTTTCTTCAAATACAAAGGAAGACTAAGGCTGATGTGATTTTCTTACTGAATTGAAGGGGACCCTGACAACAGAGACCAGAGAAGGCAGAAATACCAGACACTTTCTTTGTGTGGGCATTCACTGCCATGTGCAGCCCCCAGGAATCTCTGACCAGGATTAAGGAATGTCAGAAGGAAGACTCTCCCTTGGCCAAGGAGGGCTGGGTTAGAGAACACCCAAGCAAACTTGACATCCACAAAGCCAAGGGCCCTGAGGGATGCATCCACTGAGTGCCAAGGAAACTGGTGGAAACCATGGCTAAACTGCTTACAATTATCTTTGAAAGGTCATGGACATGAGGAGAGCTGCCTGAGGACTGGAAGAAAACAGATGTCACCCTGGTCCTCCAAGATGGCAAGAAGGAGAACCTAGGGAACTACTGGCCAGTCAGCCCCACCTAAATCACAAAGGCAATGGAGCACCTCATTCTGGAGGCCATCTCTATCCACATGCAGGACAAGGAGGTGATCAGGAGCAGTCAGCATGGATTTATTAAAGGTCATGTTTGACCAACTTGATTGCCTTCTGTTATGCAACAACTGGATGGACGAGGGGAGAACAGTGGATATTGCCTCAGTTTCAGCACCGCCTTTCAACCTTCTGCTGCTGCAAGAGGAATTAAAGTAACACTCCAAGAAGAAACATCAGCACTGGTGTCCCCATCAGTGTAACTCTAACCACATGAGACTGTCACTAAAAGATTTGAGTTTTTGAGATTTTGCCAAGTCATAATGAATAATCAGTAAGTATTGCTCCCCCACTAAGTTTTCTTGTGCATGTTTTTCTGTATGGTGAAGTCACAAATGCAAGCACTAAGAATCAAGTAAGATTAAAGCATCTTTTGTGATTAAAAGCTGTGAGTAGCTGTTAAGACACAAGGTGAGAGAACTAAGGGACAAAGTAGTCAATTTAGCAGTAGGAAAATAATCTGCAATAAAAATTTAAAATCAATAGTCAGAGAGCACAGAAAAAATACAAAAAAGCAGGGGAAACTTCTTGCACATTAAAAAACAGCCCAATCCTCAATACATGCTATTGTGAACTCCTGCAGCATCTCTGCTGGAGGCTACATGACCCCACTGTGGCAGCAAAGGCCCCCCTTCTAGTGAAAGCAATGGTGCAACTGCTGTGGATAAGGTTCCACATCAATCTTAACAACAAAACTGCACAGTCTCTGGACCAGGAGTTTCCATTTTAACACCTTCAGACAAATGAGTATTTGGGCTCAGCTCACACAGTCCATCCAGACAATACAATTTATACAGAGTTATACAGCTTATATAGTGCTATGCTAAGATGGAAAATGCTTAAGCTAGCTTGAGTAACTTCCTAAATAAACACAGTTATGCATAGCAAACAAGCTGAGACAATGTAAATTAAAGACCAGTCTTCACCAGCTGTTTTTTCCCTCTGTGAGAGGGGGAAGTAAAACTTAAAAGCAGAAAAACAAACTTGCCATGGAACAGCAGAAAACCACCAAAAAGGAGTTCACTATACAGTTTTATTCAGAAGTCTGTCTTCTGCAGGAAGGTTTCTGGGTTTTCTTTTCTGTTCACTCAGCATTTTAGCAGAAGCAGCTAGCCCCTAAACAGGATTCTTACTGAACTCGAAGTAAAGTCAAAGTAGGTGACTCACCTTCATGTGCAGTCATCAGCATCGTGCTACTCAGATTACCAAAGGCAAGAAATCTAACTTTTAAGGACAACACCCAGAGTCAAGCAGCAGAACTACACACTTTGTATAACCTGATTTAATGCATGTAAACCTGTCACTTCACATGGCCCAGCAGCAGTATTAAGTTATGCAGGCCTTTCTGTTATTTATGGTTCTATCAGCATAACAGTCCATGTCCACTACCACAAATAAGAAATATCCTTTGTGATGTTATTCTTTGGTCTGTACAGAGGTTTTGCAGTCAACTTACTTTTCTTTCTTCTCCTGTTTGTGTACATCCCTCGCAAGCTGTGCAGCTTTTCTGCTGTAGGGATGGATAACTTTTTTCTCTTGCTTCCCTCCTTGAGGTTTACGTAACTTTGGCTGAAAAGAAATCAAAGATACTAAGAACTAATAAGGCTGGGTAAAACAGCAAAGGGAAGAAAGACATACACAGCTTGGTGAAGACTTAAAAGGTCATTGATATCTAATAAAGCCCTTAACTTTCAGTAATACATTATCAATTTCACCCACTTCAATAACAAAATTACTTGAAGCCAGTACATGCTGTAACAAAACCGCTAGAGCACAGGAAATGCTGTAAGAAATCTGACATAGTGACTACTGTCAAAATACCTACTTCACAGAACTCTACAGCTAGGAAACCAAGAATAACTCTTAGTACCTTTGCCGAAAAATGTCCCCATTCAAGCTTCTATCTGAGTTTCTGACAAGAGCCTCACGTAATTTGTTCAATGTAATAAAAGCAATTTTCTTGTTTCTCCCAAGGGATCATTGGAATAATGCCTCACACCAGAGACCAGCCAGAGGCTTTCATTCTCCTCCCTTTCATACTGCACAGAGAGGGAATACCATTCACGAATTTCCAAAGTACAGCAATACTACTCTAAGTTATCCTATTTTCTGGTAAGAAAGTACTTGAACAGAACTGAAAGGCTTTATGCAATAATATGCTATTTAACTGCACCCAAAAGAAACACCTGAAAGCAAG
The DNA here is from genome assembly GCF_049639895.1 of Pseudopodoces humilis. Classification (NCBI taxonomy): domain Eukaryota; kingdom Metazoa; phylum Chordata; class Aves; order Passeriformes; family Paridae; genus Pseudopodoces; species Pseudopodoces humilis. The sequence goes on from NC_142205.1 coordinate 39,125,201, forward strand.
GGGGCTTTCCTGCCATCAACAAACGGAGACTATAGTACATCCAGTTCTCTAGGATAACATCAGTGCTTAGGGATGCGAAAAAACGAGATGGTGTCAAAGGCAAAACTACTCTGAGCACCTCGGGAAATCTCCGGCGGCAGCACCTCCTCCCTGCCCCACAGCGGACCGTGCATCCCCCCGCCCCGGGGCCGCCCTGCCGGGAAGGCCCAAAAGGACACAAACCCCTGGGGGAGGAAACGCAGCAGTTTTTAAATGCAAGGTCGGCTCACCGCCCGTATCGGCCCACAGGGCCACCGGCCCGCCAGCGGACTCGCCGCAGACTCCCGAGGCCTGGTGAGGCCACTCCCGGAGGGAATGAAGGGGGGGGGAGCATGGCGTGAGCAGCCACCGCCGTCCGCAGGAGCGCAGGCTGCGGGAACCGCACCCGTACCCCTTCTCCTGTCCCTGTCCCCATGCCCGTCCCCATCCCCAGCCCGCCGCACGCACCATGGCCAGCGAGCCTCCTTCCGGCGCCGCGGTGCAGCAGCCTCAGCGCTCCGGGCGGGCGCGCGGCGGCGCGGCGGGCGTTCCGCGGCGCCCCGAGCGGGCCGGGCCGCGGTTCCGAGCTGCCGCTGTCATGGCGAAGGTGCGGGCCCAGAGCACGGGATGAAACATGATCAGGGACTGGATAATCTCTTGGCAACAGCTAAAGTGACTGCTTTGGCAGCTAAAATTAATGGGGCTTAATCTTTATCTTAACCCATGAGCTTGAGATGAAAGAAAAAGTAGTAGTCCAAGAACCTGGTGATAATTACGGTGGAGAAATTCCATAAGTGGTGCCTATGCAAAGAAGGAGCCTTGCTGAGCTGAAGAAAATGGAACAAAGTCAAGAAAAAGGTGCCAACCTGTGTGAGAAAACCTGTCCCTTGGGAGCAGAAACAGCTTCTGGGAAGCCCAAAATCAAAAGTTACCGGAGAGTGTAACTCTCAGACTTGCAGACATCACCAAACCAGAAAACCCCAAATATCTGTGGCAGCAATGCTGCTGTGGCACCTCAGAGCAGATCATCACCTGCACCACGGGCCCGTGCAAAAGCACTTGTGCCTGTTCAGCTCCAGACACCACACGCTCGAAGGAGACACCATCTTTAGGTCTTAGCACTTCTTGCTCTTCAGATGCCGATAACTCTTACAATATATAAACATATTAATTTTAAAGGTTGTCCCTAAGCAGCAGGCCCCCAAATCTTTTACTGAAATGCATACAAGGAAAGTAGGATTATCTAAAGCAAAGTCTTCATTCAGCTTGTATTGGAACATTACCTGTTTGTGTACTTGCAATGAAACTGTTTCATAGATTTACAGAACTGCTACAGATGGCGGTGACAGTAGCAATTTTGGTTTTTAATCTAATAATTTAGGATGTAGCAGTCACAGACAGGAAACTGAGCATGAAATTTTAAATAGTCCATCCAAGTAAATAGATTTAGAGGTATGCCGTCAAACAGTGCAGGAATCATAGTAGCAAACTGGGGAATAGGTCTGTTTTAATACTGTTCAAATCTTCTCGGGACCAGAAACTCACATTTAACTGAGGGGTCCTGGAAGAAGTCAGGCAATAAGGTCTGTGACTATGGGGCCCACTCATGAGTACAAATGAAAGATGAAAAAAAATAATTTGTTGATTCTTTCTTCATTTGCATGAATAGCTTGGAGGCTTTAGAACATGCATGCTTGGGAATGTGAATAGGTATGGCCTTCCCATCAAAATACCACAGAGAAACTGCTGTGGTCTCCATCTAGCTTTCATTTCACAAAGAAATGCTAGGTTGGAAGCAGATGTACAGCTGGCTTTACTTCTGAGCTGCAGAACATGGCTGATGCAGAACCTGGAGCTGAAAGGTACCCACAGTAAATTTTAAATTGTAACTGTAAGAAAGAAACCCAGACTCTGAAGACACACTTAATGGGCAGCTCCGAGGGGCCTTTCAGCTGGTCTTCTGCCACTGACTGTAATGAGACCCCTGGGTGATGATGCATTTAATCCAATGACCTAGTTACAAACCAAAAAGTACTCAATCTAAATGTGCTTGATTTCCAGTCTGATCTTGTTCTTTAAATAGTGTGTAATCTGGAAACTTTTTTTTTTTGCTTTTTAGTACTTCACTGTCTCCATCTACAAAGGATCTTTTGCAAAATGTCTTGACAGCTGTGTGGAATAATTGCTGTGTAAGTTTTCCTAAGTCATGTATTTATCCTGGGGAGGTGGCAGATATGGATACATGAATCCAAATTTGGCATGTTAATAACTGGATCTTAATTTGCATTTTTTGCATTAATTTTACTGATGCTATTACAAATGCATAAATTATAATAAGGGGATATCTGGCTATGACAGTCCTTCTTACAGTGTTCAGTGATGCAAAATAAAGTAGATTTACCAAGTACAGTTTAATTATTTCATCCTTGAACTGATTTGCTATTAAATTCTATTTACTACAAAATATTATATTAAATATTATACAGCAGTGACTACAGTACGGTACTTGGGATACAGTAGCCATACAATTCTAAGAAGGAGGCCCCATTACAATGATAACAGCATGTATCAGCTTTTCAGAAATTCTAACATTTTTATGTCATGAATTAGACCAATTGACATAAGTTTTAGACTGATTTATGAATATTCTTAAAAATCTCATTTACGGTGTTATAACTGCATTAATAAGAATGGAATTTAAAATTGTGTTTAGCTTAGTTGTAACAAAATACAAATTTCCTGAGTTCAAGGGAATCAGCTAAAGGTTAAAGCAATTAACAACTGCATTTAGAAATGAGGAAAAAAAAGGTAACGAGCAAGGGAAACTGTATCAGTGAGAGGACAGTGGGCAGTCAGTCTCAGGATCTGCCATAGACTGAATGCATCTGTAGCAGGGCTTTAGTGGAGAGACACATGTAGAGTTTCTTGAGTATATTCCGTGTTATCAATAAGACCAAGCAGTACAGTAGAAACAGAAAATAGCAGTTATGCTTGCAGTTGTGAAATGAATTTTTTAAGATAACCTCTCTTAAATTGGTGTTTTTTGCATGTCCTGTTATCTTAATGAATAAAGGATATAGCCCCCTGATTCACTTAATGTATATTTAATTGCAAACTTCCACATTAATGATATGTTCCTAGGATTTCCAGTCTCTTCCTACATATGCCAAGGTCAGATTTTCTCAAGCGGTGGTGATATGAAGGAAACGGTATTGTTTAAATATAAATAAATTGGGTAAGAATTATGAAGTACTGAAACTGATACATAACTTGTGTTATTTTTAAATCAACCTTTAGGAGAATAAATCGGCTGACAGTTGAGCTCATTGTTGTCACGGGTGGGTGTCTGACTGAGCTTCAGCAAATCTGAGGGTGCATTCATTAATATTTGCTGTATACTGAGTTCATAAATAGAATGCCACTTGCTTTTCATTTAGTTAGGCTTATGCTTTGACATTAAATTCCTGTCAATTCAATGCCATTGTTTATGTCCACAGTTTACAGACTGTGAACATGCATGGCTGAGGTAGTATTTCTACAAATTCAACTTAAATGACTCAAGAGAGCTTTAAATAAACCCAAGTTTTAAAACCTGTGCTCCAGAATTTCTAGCATTTACCTGAAATTTTCTTTACATTTCTTATGATCAGTACATTTGGTTTTACTTATGCCATAGATACTAATGCATTTTTCACTGATACGTGTAATTTTTCTGCTTACAAACTAAGAAAAGGTATGATAGAAACACCTATTTATATAACTCACTCTTTCCTACATGGTTTGCAATCATTTCTAATCTACAGTGCACAAGAAACTACTAAAAACACCTACTACATGCTCCTTTGATTATGCTGCAGGCTACCTATTTCTGCAATTCGTATTTTTTTTCTAAATGCTTCTACTATTGTATTTCTTTTAATCTCTCCATTCTAATTACACTCAAGCTCTTCCTAATGGATTCCTGCTGCTAATCAGAACATCAGAAGACCACTTATTCCTTTTGACAGGGCCTCCTTTTATCCATCTCTTTAACCTTTTTAAATGAGAGCTCTGGCCGCTTCATTTGTTTAGATTTTGAAGAGGCTCTCTGGTGCACTGTACTATGCTTCACCTTTTGCAAGTCCATGGTAACACGGGAGATATGTAGCATACTCTGCAAGTTTCCAGTTTCAAGATATCATCTGCAGAAATATGTAGATTTAAAACTTTCTGGAGAGAAGAATCAGAAATGGGGCTACAGTATAACATGCTGTCACTGTCTAGCATGGCAGCTTCAGCAAAGAAAAGAGAATCTTTTGTACTAGATCCTTTAGATGCTCTGTTTTGCAGACACCTTTCTGGATCAAATTATTCCAGTCAGGTTGCATGCAAGTGTGTCAATACACAAAGATTTTCAGCAGATTCTCTGGTACCCACAGTTTCCATGGAGCCCGTGGTGTGCCCAGTGGCTTAATGCTCAGATAAAATGATCAGAAGTTCAGTGTGGGGGCAGATATATCTGGGAAACATGCCTGAAACTTCGAGAATAAACCCTTCTGCCTCTGCTTAAACTTCTGTTTAGCCTGTCTGGGTATCCATTTGAAAAAATCCTCCTTATAACCATTCAAATATACTCATTAGTGAAGTTGCAACCAAAATTCACGATTTTATTCTTGTGAGACTTTATTGTGTCTTTTTTTTTTTCAATAGTGAATTGAATTTAATCTCCGGTAAATCTATCTGACATGTCCTTGATATATCAGGATATTTTCACTGTACATATACTAATGGAAAAATAAGGATAAAATTATCTGCCAATACAAAGATGGTTACTGAGTTAGGCTAAAAAATAATCATAGTCCTGTGAGAAACAGGAAAACATGAAAAGATTGAAATCTCAATTCTTTCATTAAAATTTGAGGGACAGCATATAATTTTTTAATCTATCTGTCTCGTTTAAGTGGTTTTTTCCTTCTTTTCCTTTTCAATCTTCAGGCTCTGTAGCTGCAGCAGTTGAGGCTATTACATGAACACACTGTATAATATTTTAGATGAGCTGACTCCAGTAATTCAGTCTTGTCTGGGATTTCATCAGGTCTCAGGAGGCTTTCCTCAGCTCCTCTGGCAGGCATATTGTGTTGTCAGGTGCCTGTGAAGCTACAAATAATTTCTGATTTTGTTCTTCATACTAATTTTTAATTCCTTTTTAATTTGAAACTTGGAATAGACTTTCTCATTACTACTGTCACAACATGTCACAGTGTTATGCAAAGTTTAAATGTACATGTGTACGGCTATGTGATATTTTCAGTTTAAAAGCACGCAATCCCCATAAATTCTGTAGCAGCATAGCATGTTTCACCTCTCCTGCATTTTTTTTTTTTTTCAGTAGATATTTTGCATACTTCTGAGTTTCAAACTGAGTCTGCAAGAGTGATCTGGGTATAGTCTAGATAAATATGTTCATGCTCACTGCTATATACCTGTATCAGAAATTATATTATTTTAAATTTGGTTTGGTGTATTTGGCTGATTGCTTGGATTTCCTCATTAAATTAATATAACTTCTCCTTGTAAACCCTTAACAATCATAATAATTCTGGTTATCTCCTTGGTCCCTCTAATGTTTTCTATTTTTTTTCCTATGATTTCATTAGTGCCTATTTAAAGGAATTAACCTTTCAGAAAAACAGGAAGCTAAGGATGAGCTTGCATTCTTTTCAGCTTTTGGTGTGTGTAATTGGTAGAGTTTGGATCATTTCATCCTCTGCAAACTGTAAAAAAAAAAAATATCTAAAATCATTTAGACTTGAAAGTAGCTCAACCCATATTCAATAGTGTGTTTATTCCTTAAAAATATCATACCCTAGGAAACAGTAATATTTGTTTCATCAGAGGAGTCTCAGTCACAAAAATGGGGGACTAGTAGCTCCTTATTAATAATATTTAGAAAAGAAAAAAAATTTGTAATATTATTGATTGTATTGAAAGAAATGCTGGGAGCACAGACTTAACAATTAGTGTGATCTAAATCATAACTGAATGTTACCAGTGTAAAAGCCATCACTGTGTACCACAGTGACTGCTGTGTCATGAAATTCTGTTGTGTGGAGCTGGAATTGTCTCAAGGCAAAGACCTTCAGTGATCTCTGTGTCACTGTTTAATGGCACTGAATCATGGTGATGAAATCCTCTAAAATCCTGCCGCTATGTTCAGAGCTGCTCCTGAATAGCTCTGAAGTGCTATAACTGCACCCATCCACCAAAGGCAATTTTCCCACTAGCTAAGACCTGACACAGCAAATGTGATGACATCTTTTGCAAGGTACTCTTTGGATACTGAGAATTACTTTGGAAAAAAACGACAAACCCTCAGTGGACTTAAAATTGTTGTGTATCTTGTATTTAAAACAGGATAAGAAGAAATTATATTTTAGTATAAACACTTTCACTGTATTAAAAGACAGCTGTACTAAGTGATATGCCTAATAGGCTATGGCTCTGATCTCTGGTGCTGTTATTCATCATTAGTTCCCTTCCCTGTGAAATTATGAAATCTCAAACAAAAAGTTTCTGGAATAAAAAAGCAGGAAAAGAGATTTCTTTACAAAATAAAGGAAGTTATTTATAAAAACAATTTTGAAATAATTTTAACTCATTTCCACAGAAGGTCTTTATATTAAATAACATTACATTTGAGAAAATCAGACTCTGATGCTTGTCACACAAATCAGGTCTCTGAGTCCTCTTGCTCACTGCTGCAGACACTTGGAAGCTATTTTGGAGGGACTTTGGAAAAACCATGTTCCCTGCCCCAAAGTCCCTGTTGCAGTGCTTGTGAGTAATCCTGTCTCCAGTATATATTTCCTGCCATGTTAAGTAAAAGGTTACTTATTTGGTGGTTTGTTGGGGTTTTTTTTCTGGCTAAATGTCCTTCCAGGCTGCAAGCTCAGAAGCATTCACATCAGTATTGAATTCACCATTCTACCTGCATGGCAGGCCAGGAACCCAGAAGTTTGACACTGGTGGGAGAAAGGCAAAACATTGCAAGAGAAAGTCTGTTCCAAAAAGCTCTCCAGCCAGGCTTTCAGCTTTTATAAGCTAGCACTAATGTGTGTGGAATAAGATTTAACATTTCTTTTCCTTAGGGACAGCATTCATTCAAGACAGTATTTCAAGTTACAGCTCCTGAGGATTCAGGTCCTTATTATTTGTCTTGTAATATGGCATGCATGGGAAACATAATTCCACTCCTCGAGCTAAAGCAAAATAAAAAGCCACATTGTTTTTAAAATTAAGTACCACTGCATGAAACTGTACAGAAATAACCAAATATTTACTGCATTTTCTAGTAATTCCAAATGTCTTGAGTTTAAAAAAAAACTAGAGGTAGCTACTGGTGGCAGTATTTCCTGAGAGAATATAAGTATGGTTTCAAGATGCTAGTTTCTCTACCTTGCCTTTTGCTTTTGAATGACAGGAGAGGGAAAAATAATTAAAACTGGGGATGAGAAGCAACTAAAACAGCATTAGCTGAAGTGACATTAACTGAAATAGTATGATAGGCAATTATATGTCTAGAGAACAGAACCATTTTTGCATGTCACTGTCACTGGCAGAGCACAGGAAACTGAAAAGTCCTTGACTTAAAGTAAGCACTACTTAGCAACAACTAAAAAATCAGTGTGCCCTCAGTATTTTTTTTCATATTAGATATAAAACACAGACTGTACCAGCTACTAGGAAAAAAATTAAATCTATTCTAGATGAATCCAGGACAGTATCCACTCCTTATTCCATACCATTTGCATCATGCCCATGTCCCAATACATCCCAGTTAACCACCATAATCTTTCTGGTCGTCTGAGATATATCTGCATTTATCTATATCTGTATCTATATCTGTAGATACAGATATCATACCCTTAATCTATGGACCATCCTTATTTAAGGATAAAGTCCATCGACTTTGTTTAGTCCATGCCTTTGAGTTCCATCTTCCATAACAGTATTTCAGGGCAGAAAAGCTGATGTGTTGTGTTGGATTGTTGCATGCTGAAGCCAGTTCTGGTTCCAACCCAGCTGTTCTTGTCCAGTGATGTGAATTTGTGAAATTGAATGATGTCTTTTGGAGCTGTGCAGAAATGTTACTGACAATTGCTGCACTATATCATGGTGTGATACAAGTGGAAGTTACAAGTGATTATGTAGTGCTGAGTCTGGAACCACCTTCAGCAAAACTCTTACTCCTTCCTATACAAAAAATCCTGCCCCCCGACCATATTTAAAACCCATTCATGTGTAGGTGTTTCCCCTAGTGTTCGGATCACAGAGAGCTGGTTTGTATGGCTGACAGGATGCTGTCCAGTAACAGCATATATGTAAATAGAGGGCTATTGGGAACTGAAAGGGTCAAGTTCATCCCATTCAGAAATCTTAATGCCCCACACAGTCATAACCTGTAATCTATTTTGAATATGACTATGTGTCTTCATGAGGCTGAAATGTAACCTATAGCAGAGGGTCCACAGGCACCATTCTTTGTGATCTGTAAGTCTCCTGACATCAGGCAACTGTCGGAGACTTTACTGTATCTGGAGGTGCTGGAAGTTTACCCAAGGTTTTGAGGGTCTGCTGTTATCAGGTACAAACAATCCACAGAAAGGCCCTACAGTTGATTTGCCAGGAGATTTGCAAATAATCTAGTAACTCCCTGCAAATGATGTTTGAGTTCTGCAATTAAATTCAGGCCTAGAAACTTGTAGCTGAAATTTGTTGCTTGTTTACAGCAAACACTTATTTGAAACCACATTGTCCGTTTGATTCCTGGTGTGTCAAGAAAACAGAAAACCACATATCTTCAAACTGTATTTGCTTTCTATTTTTCACATATAGGGGAGAGATATAACCTTGATTCCCATAAATCTAGCTGGATTGTTAAGCATCACAATTACCTAAGTTAAAGCTGTAGCACAAGTCAGGCTTGAAACTGTCAGCTTTGAAACTCATCGCAAGGTTGTGAAAAATGTACCCATCTTGGAGTGTCCACCATTCAGTGACTGAGTTGTGTAGTCACTCAGCTGTACTCTTGTCCCCAAGAAATCCTGAAATACTTCATCATGCTCAGCATCATCGTTTTCTTTGCTTTACTGACAAATGAACAGAGGCAGTAGTCTTCAATTAGTTATTCACACCATCAGTTTATACCATATTCAGAGTAAAATTCAGAGCTCCTGAGAAAGAAAAGCATTTATTGTGAAATCTGCCTTGTGTGTCTGGATGTCTCCAAAACGCAAGTTTGTTGTGAAACATATTAATTGTATAACTCTTGGTGATTTTTCATTAAAAGGTAGGTCTGGTAGTTAGATTCAGTGTTCTGTGTCTACTTAAGTACAATGAAGTGTACAATCTACTCAAGTCACACTAATGATTAAATATTGTTGTTAAATAATGATTTGTGTGGGCAAGTGTAGACATGCATAGATGAATTTTAATTTCACTTTTTTGTTTTGGCTCTAATTAGTAACACCAGTTACCTTGGCTGACCCTTCACTCCTTTGGTTTACAGGCAGCTATTACTCCTAATGAGCTTCTGGAAATAATTCAATTTGTATAGACAGAGAAGCAAACCAGATCAATTAGTCAGACTGTACATGTTATCACAAAAAATGAGAAGAAAAAGCAGATAATCTGTCTTTTTCTTAAATTTTTTTTTGTTTTTTGTTTGTTTGTTTTTTGGCTTTTGGGTTTTTTTATTTCTCAGAGATAATTGGAAGAGTTTCAAAATGACATATACCATACTGCAGTCTCAATCAGTTTATAGTGAAACAAGGCTAGAGCAGGAAGATACAGTTTTAGTGGGTGGCATCATGTGGAATCTAGGAGCTAAATTAACTTGTTTTTCTTGTTTCTAATGATTTTTTAAGTTTTTTTAATTACAACACAATAGAATTTGAGTGACTTTGAAAGGAGGGTTTTTTCACTTTTTTTGTGAAAGATTTAACTCCTTTTTTTTTTTTTTTTTTTTTCTGATGCTTCAGTGTTATATCCTATTGCATGCATTTCACTTCTCTGTGCCTGAGAAGGTCATGGAATAGATCCTTCTAGAAGCTCTGCTTAGAAGCCCATAGAGGACAGGCAGGTGATTTGAGGCAGCCAGCATGGCTTCACCAAGGGTCTAGCTCTCTTTGTCAGGCTTTCAACTTGATTCTGCTTTCAACTTCAGCTACTCCTAACTTAGCAGTTGGCGAGTAGAAATAATCAATACACAGGACTCATGATGAAGTGCGTGGATATTACTGTTTGTTGTACACATGTAAGCAGAATGTCTTGTGGACTTTGTGATTCAGTGTGGCTCCTGGCTTTTGAAGAGTCACAGCAGCCCATAGGAAGTGTGCAGAGAGGCTTTTCTCTGCATTTAGCTCCTGTGGTCGTAGTGATCATTAGATTTTGCATTTATATTACTGAAAAAGGTACTTATGCATACATTTCTCTCTAAGATGGTCAGGAGAAGCATTTTCTTAGGTCATGAGGACCATATTTCTTAGAAAACAGGGAGGTGACATCTCTGCAGGCAGAGTTCTTAGCAGGAGATAGACAAAAGCTTATTTTTATAACAGAGGAATACCCTTTAAAAACCCAGGTTAACTAACTTGAAAGAGAAGTTTTGCCCTATTTGGCAGGGGAAATTGGTCATATTTTGTAGCATCTTTTAAATAAAATCCTGTTGAAACAACTTACCAGCATAATTTCAGGAGTTTCTGTTGATAATAGTGAGCATAAAAGTATTGCAGGTGTTTTACTCTAAATAGGGAGAAAACATAACTTTATCATCTTAGAAAAGAATTTCCCTAATGTTTCACACAATGTTATGCAAGTTCAATAATTGCCTAATAATTTTTTGGTTTTTTGTATTTTGCCTTCTTTCTTTCAAAAATAAGGATATTTGGGAAGGTGTTGGTTTTATCATCTTTGATAGATCACAATATTTTTATTTTCAGATTTTACAAAGAAAAGCTATTTCTAAATGTGACAATTTCTATCAAGAACACTTGGTTTAGTTTGTAAAAGTATGATGTATTAAAAACCAGTTTTCTACTTTGTGGGCATTTGCTGCTTTCACAATGAAACTTTTCGTTCATCTGACACTTCAAATAATAACCCATTTAACCACAGCTATTACCCTTCAAAATTGCAAAAGAAAAATTTAAGATGGGTTACCTAAGGATAGGGCAAAAGTAGGCACTTTAAAAGGTAAACATTTATGCTATGAGCCATATTTTAGGGTTGCAATTTTTGTGAACTAATAACAAACAGATTTTGAACAATTTGAATATGGCAAAACATCCTTTTCAGAGGTGGTAGAAGGGAAGTCTGCAAGTCCATAATGAAGTGGATTTTTAAAATGAGTACTAGCCTAACTAGGAAGCTGAGAGAGAAATAGCATTGCCATATGTACCCTGAATGGTCACAGGGGTGTGAGAAGGAGAGAGCAAGCTGGGTGGCTGGGCCAAGGTTGGTGTTGCACCATACCGGTGAGTGCAAGGAGGCAGGAGAGCTTTATGGCTTCCTTGAATCACCAAGGAATACCTGTCACACAAAAATTTAAATGAAAAGGCATTTCCATGCCCACTATGACTTGCCCCAGCTTGATTCTTGATGCTCTGTTGAGCAATTCAGTTAGACAGAATTGTGGTGGATACATTTCACTGAGGGGAATGGGAAGATAAGTTGAAGCTCTCTCTAATGTTACCTGATGCTTCTCACTGGGGTACTGTAATTGGAAGAACCAGTTTGAAATGCCTGTCCATTAGGAAGTGAACATCTTGGTATAAAGAAAAACATCATCTACTGCAAGAGGCTCACTCTTTAAATAGTTGTTTTATTTTTGTTTGTGCTATTTTTCATCTGTAATGAAGCAATTTTCTAGAAACACAGAGCTGTCTAGTCTCATATATGTTTGATTTCTGTTGTGTGAACTTTTAAAACTATGTTTTAGCAGGATCTTTGATAGGGACTTTTTTCCCCCCTCTCCACTTCCATGTGGCTTTAAGGTATTTAAGATTTTTAGTGGTTAGTGACTGATCTAAAACTTCTTCAAAAATATCTAAGGAACCTATTCATGTTATCCCTATTTGAAAGTCTGGGTTACAGTGCCTAATGCTTCCTAAAATAGAATTACTGGACATTAAACTTCAAATGTTTTATATTAGAAGGGCAATACCTCAATCTAATTTAGAAATAGATTGATGATAGAAATGAGAATTTTTTTATAAATTCCTTTAGCCAGTTCTTGCACTGGCATGCAGTTATACTGGTTTCTACAAGAAAAAAAATGCTCTTAATGGTATACTTTTGTCCCCTATTTTACTCTAGACCAAGAATTATTTTAGTGAGTTAAATTTTAAATCCTTGGGCAGACCTTGTTAGGCAGGTACCATGAGCAGCATAGCTGTTTGTTTATGACAGTATCTGCCCAGTTGTTATCTTAAGTTAATTGGTTCAGAGGAACTGAACTGGTAAATGCACAGAGAAATAGTTCATTATCATGATTATATTTTTTATTTGGGTCATTTGTCATTAGCTTTCTGTAAACACTGTATCAGAAAGTATTAGACATGGTGGTTTTTTTTTAACATGTGTTGGCTTAAAACTTCAACTGTTTCAGATGGAATTTTGCAGTCATTTAGAAATGGATCAGACCAGGAACTGGTGTGGCTTAGAACCTCCAAGTGGCAGTCAGAGAATATTTTATTCATGCATTGTTTTTTTTTTAGACTAATTTACAACTGAGCCTGTGATATCATGATTAAGTATTTTTATCACTTAGCAAGTGTAAAAAAGGGGTTTGTGTGAAAGTGCTCTTGTGTTGCTATTGTGATTGTTATTAAGTGATGCAGATCACAAAGATTTTGACCTTTGCAATACTTTTAACAATAAATTTATGGAATAATTATGCATTGTATTAATAGTGTCCCTTTGCAATTTGCAGTTTCTGTGAGAGCCCATTTCTGTAGGTATCATTCAAAGGGATAATTAAGGGCTTCTACTAACTTTTCGTTAACACGGTCTTTTTATGAAGTTCACCAACTTACTTTTTTGCTAGCAATGTATGTATTAACTAACTAGAGATCATCTTCTCTTCTGCTCTGTATAAATAGAGATGATCAGCATGACCCATGTGACTGTACACATACAATTAATTTAAAGGACTGCATGGCACAATATTTGCCACACCTTAATTGATTAAAAATAATAATCTCATCTAATCCCTTCTAAAATAACACACCTCATTAGTTTACTGAATGAGACAGTTATGAGTTTACTGATTTAGAGAAGGAACTAAGTCACTTCTTTTTTCTTTTTTTTTACCTGCTACCTAGGTGAGTTGGTGCTTCCACTGATTTACCCAAAATAATTTTACTAGATTAAATAAATGGGATTGGAACTAGGTTTCTTGTCTGTACTTAGAAATGGTACGTTAGGTGTCATGTCTTGCGTCTTGTTCTCCTGTTATTCTGTATCACCTTCCATGCCTTGCTCTTGTGGTCTGGTATTGAGATGTGACAAGAAGGTGAGCTCAGACCTGGGAAGTGGTCTCAAGTATTTCCCCTTAGATGTAGTGCAGCAACAGAGAGAAAGAGGGACAAAACTTCTACAGTTGGATTTAATTTCTCCAGGGCCTCAAGAAAGTGGGAAAATGGAAGTTAACGTTCACTTTGCTTTACTTGCCTGTGAAGCATGGGAGTTGAGACTGTAAGCACAGCTCCAAAAAGCAAGTGGCAGCCAACAGAGCCTGCCTCTTTCTTCTCAACTCCAGAATGAAGGTCAACAAAAAATATGTTCACTCTTTGAGGTTTTTCAAAGGTTTCTTTTGGGCTGGTTACAGGGGTGTCTGCAGAGCATTTATCACTTCTGAAAACTTGTCCTGCCTTAGGTGTATTAATGTAGGGTCCTCAAAGATCCTATGATAATTTGGAAATTATTCAGTATTACCAATGATCTGTCTGTTAGTTTTTTGATACAGCAAGGCTGGTTAATGGCTGAGCAAGTTCTTGAGTTCTCTCACTTAGCGATATAAGTCCTCAGACTGATCTTTTTAGCTTTGCACAATACAATGCCCCAGTTTCCATCTTAGATTACAAATGCTCTGAGGTGGTTTGCTTTGTACAACATTTTACTGCAATTATTCAGTTCCAGACAAGCAATGAGCCCTCTACCTACTGGTGTCATTTGAGCTTAACCTTAATTACAAATAATTTCAAAGACAAAAATATATTTGTTTATTTAAGGAAAAGTCTAGTGTAGAAAAAAAAAAAAGGGCAGTGAAAAATGAAACAAAAAAGTAATCTTGAAATCTTTTTCATACAAAAGTGTCTTCCTAGCTGTCAGTTTGCATCTTTACAGCACATTTCAGCTATAGCAGCCTAGGGATCAAATTGGCCAGCACTATGCTGCCTCCAAACATTACTTCTTCCAGTGACATCTATGTCTTGTTGCTACCACTGGATTCTAGCTTACAGCTGAAGCTAGAAATAGCAGGGTTAACGTGCTTTGCTGCTCTAAAAGAAACAGAGGATATGAGATCTTGTATTAGATCATCTGAAATAGGAATCTAAGCTACATATTTATATAAAAGCATTACGTTTTTAATGAGGCATTATTGTATTTCAGCTGCTTTGAGCTCTTCAAGAGATATCAGTGCTAGTGCAAACTGAACTGGGAGTGCTTGGCTCTGAAATCATGGTAGGCTCTTCCACATAGTAACTCACTGCTCATGTTTTCCTTCTTGCACAGGAAAACAACTGTGTGCTAGCTAAAAATTAGAACTTCCCTTTTCAAGCAGAAAAATTTATATTGTAAAACACTTGTTTTTATAACTGATTGAATATTGCCTACCATAAAAGTTATCCAGTGTGTAACAGTTTCAGTATATACAGCTTTGCCAACTCGCTACACTGACTACACACCACACCTTAACCAACCATGAGTCAACATCAAAAGCAAAGTACATATATTAAACTCCTTGTTTTCTGAACAATTCTTTCACTAGCAGTTGCTACACAGCCAACCTCTGCCATCTCCATGCAAACTCTTCAGATAAGGCAACACAATTTATGCTAGTGCACAGAAAAACAGGCCCATAAACCTCTCTGGGTTCCTTTCAATCTGGATAAAGCTCAGCTTTCAGCTGAGGTGACTTTGATGCAAATGGTCAGTGAGTTCATTTGAGGCTGCCTGGGCCATCATCGGTCCCCAGAAGAACATTTGTGAAACTTTTGTGTGGAGTCCTCTGGGTCCTGAGACATGGGGGTGTGATCACTGCTTTAATGCTTCACTGCCACAGCAATGGAAGGGTGTTTGTTGTCTCTGAATATCCCAAAGCTCTCAAACTGGGAACTAGAAACTTGGAACTTTGCTTTAAGTGTGCATTCTTGCTATGTCAACATTACTTCAACTGCCTTTGCCTCTGAACTGAGATGCTGTCTAGATAGTTAGCTGGACCCAAGCATGTCTGGTAGTTCCTTGACTTAGTCTGATATGAACTTAAAATTGTTTGAACTTAAAATTCTTTTCAGGCCTCAAAAGTGGTGGAATAGAGAGACACAGCATCCATCCTTAAAATGAATACACTAAATCAGACTAAGAGGATAAGCAGCAGAAGAAATGCAAGTGAAAGAGACAGTGTTTCAACCAAAATGAGTTCTTGCTACAGGGAAAGGGGAGAGCACAGCAGGAGAAGAAGCCAAATTCATGTTGCAAGTATAGGTATTAAGGACAGCAAGTATAGACAGGGAAAGGATATTGTGTTTAATATATCCCCTTTCTGAATAATGTGGGCAGGCTACATGTGCTAGGAGTAAAGGGGAATGCCTAGAAAAAAGTTCAGTTTTGGTAGCATGAAAGAATAACTTGTGCACTCAGCACGGGCTGTCTCTGGTTGGTTATGCGGGAGAAAAAGAATGTGTTCCCCTAGGACCTTCCTGTCCACTGCCAACCTCAGAAGATCCCAAGGCTCCCTTTAGATGCTTCAGGGTTTTCAGGCTTGGCTCACTCATTCATTCCATGTCTGGGGATTGACTGTGCACACAACCTTCTGAACACCTATCATGAATGAAAAAAATCTTTAAAGAAGTTTTATTTAAAACATTCCAGATGGGTGTCAACCTTAGCCATGCAAAATTTGTACTGGTGTGAATGTAAATTGAAGGTAGTATTTCTTTGTAGATTGCAGTTTTTTGGGAAGTATTTTCCTTGACTTTCTGCTTCACTTTATAAGATGGAATTTGGAAAATAAAGGCTTTGTTTTGTGACTTTTGTAACTTAAGAAAAGTATTAATAAAAACCCTTTAGAGTACATTATAAGTGCTATCTTCTTTTACAGCTGGAGTATCTGTCTCAGAATCTCTGGTTGGCAAACAGCATCTGGAGGGAGATAAAATTTGTTCACCAGGAGAGGGCTCTCACAGTCTTCTGTTATTAGTGAACTTGGGAGCAGAAAGATCAGAAGATGAAGCTACAGAAAAAGTCATGCAAGACCTGCTTAAATCAGATTATGCCTACCAGTGTGCTATAGATACCATGACTGTTAATCTTAAATAAATAAGACCGATTATACTTTTAAAAAGAAAAAGTGAAAAATAAGGATGCTGTTGCAGCTTAGCTCTATTTCTTCCTTAGCAAGGAGGGCTGTTGTTAAACAGCACCAAAATATTACAGAAATCAACTTTCTGTACAGCACCACTAACATGCAGATTAGCTCTACTATTGGTTTTGCCAAGGAAATCCCAGAGATGTATGAAGACCCTTTCTTTTGGGGTGCTTAGTGTGGTTTAAACACTGATAACACAGTATGAAAATAGAAGTTAATGTTTCAGGGAGGAAACAGGAATTTTTTTTCTTCATATTATTTATTACTTTTTTGCTATCCTTCAAATAACATTATGTATCATGAAGAATAAATTTATAAAGTGATACAAACGTAGAATCAGCCTGGCTAATTATATGAGGAATGATCGCTTTACCTCTTATTTGTTAAAAATGAATGTATAAAATCTTTATACGAATGTTATTGCATAAACAGAGTAACAGATGCTGTCTTCATTTCTTCTGTAAACAATCAACAGTAAGGTTATTTGCATTTCTAGCAATAGCTGAATGAACTCTGCTTTTTAGTTCTTGTTTACCATTGTAAATTATGGGTTTACTTTAAACATTATCTCATGAAATCCATACATGGAAAGTAGAAATCCGTTTGCTACAGTGCTTGCAGTAAATAATGTAACCTAAGAAAAGAAATCATTATCAAATTATTTTGCATTTTTTATATGAAAGCCTTTTCTAGCCTGTTTTTTTCTTGTTGGGGTTTTTTGTGTGTTTTTTTTTGGGGGGGAGGGTTGTGTCTTGTTTTTGTTGGTCATAAAATTCTTAGTATAGCCTTGTCTTTTTTAGATGCTCCTACTTTAGGGCACAGGCTGGAAGTTGTATTTTGGCAAAAAAAAACCACCAAAGTATGGAAAAGAAGTCTTTACCTTTTAGGTATTTGAACAAGTGCTACATACATTGCAGTATTCCTATAGCTTTTTAGGGATATCATGATCTAGTCAACCTCTCATTTTGACAGATGTAAAAAAATTTTTCGAGGTCTATTCTCTTGAATCATTGTCATGGTAGTAATTCGACAGAATCTTTAATCAGGGTCAGACCTGTTGTGCCATGTAATGGAATGTGCTGATTTGGCTAGGGTAGAGTTAATTTTCTTCCCAGTGGCTGGTATGGGGCTGTGTTTTGGATTTGTGCTGAACACAGTGATGGTAACATAGAGATGTTCTTGTTCTTGGTGAGCAGGGCTTGCACAGAGCCCTTTTCTGCTTTTTGTACAGCCATGCTGGTGAGGAAGGTGGGTGTGCATGGGAGGCTGGGAGGAGACACAGCCAGGACAGGTGACCCCAACTGACCAAAGGGACATTCCAGGCCAAATGACATCATGCTCTGTATGCCAGTTGGGGGGAGGAAGGAGAAAGGGGAGCATATATGGAGTAATCGTGCTTGTCTTTCCAAATCACCAACACATATGATGGGGCCCTGCTCTCCTGGAGCTGGCTGAACACCCATGGGAGGCAGCAAATTCATTCCTTGTTTTCCTTTGCTTGTGTGTGTGTCTTTTGCTTTCCCTATAAAAAGGTCTTCATCTCTGCCTGTGAGTTTTCTACCTTTTACCCTTCTGATTCTGGTTCCACTGGTGTAGGAGTGAGCAGCAACTGTGTGGTACTTAGCTGCTGGCTGGGGTTAAACCTCTACATAGACAAACAAAAATGGAGTGAATAGCTTAAAAGCAAAGGGTAGTTTGGTGCTGGAGCTGTGTCACAAGGTGAAGTTGCTTTGGTCAGAGCACATATCAGATACGTATATATGATATATAAGGCTCCAAGGACTTAAAATAAATTTATCTTAAAATAATCAAAACTGCATATCCAAAGATCTGCTCTTTTTCATTATTAATTTCCCATACAATTTGTAAGACTAGGATTCTGGATGAATTAAATTAACTATCTAGTCCTGCACAGACAGATTTCTTCATTCCACTTCATCTCTGTGAAGTGATTCCTTGTTCCCTCTGTAGCAGTCTCATACAGGTGTCTTCCACAACTTTCTGGAAGGTCTCCAATTTTAGACTATTTCAGATCAAGAGGAAAAACAAGTAGCACAGAGTTTTCAGTCTCATTCAGTGCTTTTTTCATCCATCTCTTCTGTGAAAGGAACAACACTTGAGGACCCCTGCTGACTGCAGGTGTGATGATGTGCAAGGGGGAGATTGGTGTTATGTGCCCCTGAGAGCTCCTGGGAACTAATTTTTCTGACATAAAGGGCCTTGCAGCAGCTTTTCTGAGGAACAGAATCCCACAAAACCAGTAAGATACAAACTGTGCCCTGAATAAGCTTCAGTCCCTGAATGGTCTTAAGGAGCAATCTCAAGTCGAGCATATTGCAATTTAGTTCTGCAGAAGGAATGAGGTTCTGAATTTCACCCGTTGTGATTTGCAGTGAGGATCAGATGAGGCTATGCTATCTGAAATGTGTTCTCATACTCCAGGATATTAATTAAGAGAATGTATCATCGAGGCTTCAGACAATTACCTTTATGAGACGTGCCTTGGAACTGATGGAGTCTTAAGAAATACGTAATTGTTTCGCCTGGTTTTGGTCCCAGTAGTTACATAAAAATAAGTTTAATTTTCCTGCAGTAAACAGCTTGCACTTTTCCCAGTTGTGCTAACATCACAAAAAAGAAAAGAAAAAAAAAGAAACAAAAACAACACAAAGCCAGCAGAAAGTAAAAATTTAGCTTTTTTTCTGACCTCTTGTGCAGCTTCTTAATCCTTTGGCCAAGAGGTCAAAATCTTTATGAATTCTAAGTGAACCTCAATTTGGCAGAAAGCCTCATACATCCAAAGGAATTGTTAGGAGTTAAAACAGAGTAAGATTACCACCTTGTTCAACATAAGAAAATCTGGATGAAAATCAGATGAAAATCTGGCAGAAAGAGGCACTAAAATTACTTGTAGTAGGGATGGTTTTATTTATCTCCTAGTTTATTTTTCTCTCAGCAACAAAAAAAAAACCAAAAAACCAAATAGATTTATAGTTAAAATTATAATTAACGGTCTTCATAAATTGGGTTTTGTGTCTTTATGGTTCCAACTGAGCCTGAAGAGATGAACAACTACTTGTTGTATCACAACATTACTCCTCTGGAGAAATTTTGCACCAGTAGTGTCTTTAAAATAATTTTGTTCATAGGGACAGTAATAAATGTTTCCTGCTCAAAAAATGTCCAATTAATCTCCAAGTGATACAGATATGAGCCTTCTCCTGCTAAGACAAAGCAAGTATTTGATGAACTGAATGTAAGAGTAGGGCCAACCTACTTGAGTCTCAAATGTCACTAGTCTAATAACTTCCCAGAGGATTATTTTTAAGCCTTATTATTAAAAGGATCATCTTAATGTGACTACAGGGGCAAAATGAAACATTCATATTTGTTCAAATGAACTGAATTTGGATTGTAACAATATTTTGTTTTACGGTATTTCCTAAGATTAGCATGTAATGAAGTAATTTAATAACTTTTAAAATGTTTACAATATTTTCTCTTTAGAACAAAACAAGATTAATAAAAGTCTCAATAGTATAGTTATGTTAGATTCATAACAATGGTGCCAGTTGTGATCTTGATGCATAGCTCAGCTTTTAGAAACACACTGTGACCACATCTTCCTGCCTGCAGTTATAGTCTTTCTGAGGAAATCAGGATTTAAGACTTTTTACCAAGGACAAGCTGTATCATGTGGGAATTGACAGTGGTCAAATAAAACATTTTCAGGCCTCAGGCACTAGCTTGAGCATGTGGGAAAGTCAAGTACACAACTTTGTCACTCTGGCCTGGAAAATCATAAGGAGGTATCCAAACAGTCCTTGGAAGGTGAAAAGCCATTAGCAGGTGGTGTTTTTCTAACTTGTTATTTACCTGGAAATAACAGTCAAGGGGTGTTGTTCTAAATGGCCAATCATATCCATTGTACCAAAGTACTGTATAAAAAGGGTGTGTTTTTAAAACCTTCGCTGTGTGTCCTCCGATGAAGGCTCGGAGTCTTGTATAGTTATTTTGCTGTCGCAAATCGTAAGAATAGTATCAGGGTTTTTTGTGGGTTTTTTTTTTCTTTTTTCAATTGAGATGAAGTTTAATAAGGGGGCCAGGAGATCATGGTAACATGGTAGAGCACATATTTCTATTATCTCTGGGCTTGAGAGATTTAAAAATAGATGTTGTGGTAAGATTCACTGGCCCAAGTATATGCTCTAGTATGATGACACAGATTGTCTTAATGGCACAGCATGATGACTCAGCACCCTGAGTGATCTAAGCAAACCTATCTTTATCAAATGGTTGGGAAGCAAATGCTTGTGCATTAAAGGAAAATTTGGAGAGCGGTAATTTTGAAGGCACTTAAACCCATACGACTGTTACTTCCTGAGACTCAAGAACTTACAATAGGCTTCTGGGTCATCTGTGGGATTAATAATGTTCAGTGGTACTGTCACACACTCACTGTTTGTGGCAGGTGCTTGAAAAGATTCTGGCTTTGATTCATTCCTTTGTCACTGGCAGAATGTGGGTAAGCAGTGTTAGTGTGGATCTGCTTTCAGTTCTCTTTCTCTCTTCTGTTTCTCTTCCTATGAAAAGTTACTTCAACTGAGTATGAACATTAACAACAGCACTACCTACCCTCAGTGTAAGGGCAAATCTCAAGCAATATGCCTTTGAGAAAGGTGTATTTTTGGATCAAAATCAAGCAACTGCAGGAGTCTTCATTACATATTGCATGTAAAAGGCTCTAATAGAAAAAATGAATACGAGGGGTTTGTATTTAATTGTATATGAAAATAAACCCCATGAAATAAAAGAACAAGAAACTGGACCTCAGAGACCTCATATGGTCAAAACAGTTCAAAAATTTACTTAATTGTCTTTAAAATCATGAGGATCATGATTTTATACCATTATTGTAGTCATATGGGGGAAAAAGGAAGCAGCATGTCTAGGACAAGAGTCCTGCCACTGCCCTAAGACAGTTCTAGATTGTACTAATGTATTTTCTGGCAAGAACTTTTAAATGCAAATAGCATAGGCATAATTTACTTTCAACAAAACAAAAGGTTAAATTCCTGGACCCAACAGTATTTGTGAAAGCCATCTTTCTGGAGACTGATGTTTAATACTGTTTGTCTTGTATGCTGTAGAGTGATATTGGGACTACTGTGAAAATCTATTGATGTCTGGTTTTTTGGGGGTTGTTTTTTTTTTTTTTTCAAAAGTGCAGTAATAGCTGACAGACCCCTATGGATAACAGAAGGGCTTTTTTAGTTTGTTAATACTTTTGCACAGAAGAACTGGGTCCTATCTCAGCATGATTGGAAGTGAATGCTTTTCTTCCGGACTATGCTCCTTTGCTTGGTTCTTACACATCTGCAGATCAATGTTTTTTCCCCTTTTCTCAGGTGTTCATACTTCTGAAAAGGAAACATTTGGTCATGAGAGCTTCCAGGCTCCAGGAACAGGGCAACCAACTGCCAGTACAGCAGCAACGTGGTTTTCCTGTCCCACTGTGTCTGTGCCAGCTCCCCAGTCCCCACAGCCCTGCCCAAAGCTGGCTGTACCCCACCTGGGATGCAGTTCCTCCGCAAGGATTCTGTGCTGCCTGCTGAGGCTGCAGCTGCTCTGAACCCATGGCAGCCATGCACAGATCTCCCAGACTCTGCTGCCATGGCACTGTGAGGAAGCACAGAGGCTCCAACTCCTTCACGTCAATATCACGAAATACACTCCAGTGTCAGCCCGTGAAGATCTCACATCAGCCATGGTCACTGGCCTGGCTGGCCCAGGAGTGACCTGGACATGCCAGGACATCTGTTTTTTCTCCACTGAAAGAGAAGGGGCAAAGGGGAATTTTAATCTTTGACATATGCCAAAAGTCAACTTTGTCAATGTTATTTTGTAGAACTAGAAAAAACAATTTATGTTATGTGAGCCTTCCTAAGAATTTTAACATCCATCATACACAAGGACCAGCTGTCTCAGAGCTTTTTTTTTTTTTTTCTAATTAATAGAGCAGAATTACTCTACCATTACAATCCATTCTTCTAACTCCAATGGATACATGGCTCTGCAGCTGCTGTTTCCTGATTGCATTTAGTGGATGCCATCAAAACAAAACTCCTATCTTCCCATTTATTTAGATTTTTAGTTACAGAAGGGGTAGCTGGCCAAAGGACTTGGTTATATGTGCTACTTGAAAATCCGTTGTTATGTGCCTTGCTTTCTAGGAAGTGTGCATTATCTATATCTGTACCTGTATATGTACCTGTCCACATGTAAGAATGATAAAATGTCATTGAATATTGTGATGACATTTTCCCAACACATGTGGAAACAACACCACACTGCCAGTCACAGCTGGATATGAAGCCACAGGAGCATCTACTGCAGCTCAGACCAGATGAGGCCTAATAAGGAAGCAGGGAGGAAATATCCTTGTGTTTAGAATTTTTTATTTTTTGTTTTTTTAAATGTTCAAGACTGGGAGGATGTTAAATGGATGGTTCAGTTGTTTCTTACCCCTTTCATAGAAGTCACTCCTTTGGGAATTGCCTAATGCCTGATTTCACTTGCTACTGCTCCTGTCTGCTTCATATGTATTCCTTGCTGATACTGGGACCAAGCTACACTGGCTGTTGAAGTAAAGTGGAAGGTAGAAAAGTGGTTTTATTTTTATTTAACATTTCAGAGGAAAGACAGGGATATTTTGGAAATTTCCAAATAGAATGCTAACGATTGCTTTATAAATAAAAAGAAAATACACATTCTCCCACTATTGATTGACTTAAAAAAAGATGACAGATTTATATGGCACAGGACTAAAGAAGTTCAATAGCTGTCTTGATTTAATTCTCTATTGCCAAATTACAATTTGCTGTGCTTTGATCAGTGTAAAGAGTAGGGAGCACAGTTCATCCAGGCAAATAGATATAAATGTAAACTCTCCGATATACAGACTGATCTTTGTGCAACTCAGAAACTAGAGGAAGGCCTTATTACAGTCCTAGCATGATTCTGTTTGCCGTACAGAGTGAGTAGAATTTGATCTGGAAAGAGTACTTACTAAATAAACATTTAATTTATATATAAATAACAGTCAACAATGTAGGAGTTAAAACAGTTAAAATTCTGAAAGAATGCAAGGAATAGAAAATAAACAGCAAGTAGGAAGGAAGATAACAGTAAATTGGGAAAAATTAATTCAGAAGGAATATTTCAAGCTGAAACAATGTGACTGCTTTCTTATCCTTTTATACTATTTGGCTATATCATATAGTATAAATAAGATTACATGTTACAATGATGCAAAAATTTGTGGACAGAAAGAGGACAAAAGCTACAGTAACTTCTGTAAGACTACATAATTGTGTTCTGAGTTTAGATTTAGTTAACTTTTTCCTAAATTTATGTACTAAGATTAGTCACAAATATTTTTAAAGTACTTAAAACATTTAAAAAGCTATTTTAATATCTATTGTTCCAGCAGTATCTATTCTGTACCATTTGTACTCTGATAAGTGACATATGGTAGGGTCTTAGAATATAATAATCTGCAAAATGCAATAGTCAATGTCCAGGAAGAAACTATTAAAGTATATCACTACTGACAACAAAGAACAGTGGTTTACTGGGAATTAGATGTTAGAAAATTCTTTAAGGAGAGAAGCTATTACCTGCTGGCACGTAATAATCCGTAGCAGTTAATGGCTTGGGGAGGAAGGGTCTCAGAATTATAACACTGTGATAAAAAATAAGTTGATGGTGCTTCAAAATAAAAGACCTGCTTTCACTTTAAAGACTATCTGGAAACAACATATCTTGAGGGAAAAAAGTGCACAATGACTGTTTCCAACCACCCATTTATAAAAATAATAAATTTATTTCTCAGTCAGTAGAAGCTATATACAAAAAAGCCTATTGGATAAAAAATCTTAGTGGAGAAAAGGAAATAATCACCACCTATAAGTGGGGAGAGGTGTTACAGCTTAAAACCCAAATCAAAGGCTTTGTATATTTACTGAATCCTGAGGGCAGAGATGGATTATTAAATTAGAGTAATCTGGGGCAGGTAAGTATATATGCATATGTATATATATATACACACTTTGCATTTGTGTTATGAAATATATTATGACTTAGGGAAAATACCTGTGATTTAAATTTGGAAGGAAAAGTACTGGTCTGGTTAAAAAGGAGAAAAGGAGGGGACATGCAGAAAATGTATGTGTGTGTATATTTGTGTGTTTGCACATGTGTTTTCATACATAGAATGACAGAATGGGTCAGGCTGGAAGGAACTGCAGTGGGTCACATCTGATCCAGCCTCCCTGCTCAAGCAGGGTCATCCCAGAGCACGCGGCACAGCATTGCATCCAGCAGGTTCTTGAGTATCTCCAGTGAGGGAGACCCCACAGCCTCTCTGGGCAGCCTGTTCCAGGGCTCTGTCACCCACACAGTAAGGAAGCTCTTTCTCATGTTCAGGTGGAACCTCCTGTGCATCAGCTCCTGCCTGTTGCCTCTTGTCCTATTGCTCTGCACCACTGGCAGAACCTGGAAACATCCTCGTGGCACCCTTCCTTCAGATACTGACAGACATTGATGAGTTCCCCTCTCAGTTGTCCCTTCTCAAGTCTGAACAAGCCCATCTCCCTCAGCCTGTCCTCGTACGAGAGATGCTCCAGTCCCTTCATCATCCTTGTTGCCTTCCACTGGATCCATTCCACAAGCTCCATGTCTCTTTTGTCCAGAGGAGCCCAGAACTGCACACAGCACTCCAGATCTGCCTCACCAGAGCTGAGCAGAATGGCAGGATCACCTCCCTTGACCTGCTGGAATGCTCTTCCTAATGCATCCCAGGACACCATTGGCCTCTTGGCCACAAGGGCACTGCTGGCTCAGGGACAGCTTGTCCACCAGGATCCCCACATCCTTCTCTGCAGAGCTGCTTTCCAGCAGCTCAGCCCCCAGCCTGTCCTGCTGCAGGGGGTTATTTCTCCCCAGGGGCAGGACCCTGCACTTGCCTTTCTTGAATTTAAAAATAGTCTGCTCTGGTCCTCCCCACCTCCTCCCCCCCAATCTGTCAAGGCGCACAAGCACATGTTTATTTGAAAGCTGTTATACCTTTCCAAAGCAAGTGGGTATAATGAAGTGCAGTAAGCTTTAGCAGCATTGTAGGTCCAAGTGGATCCACTATATTATAGTGCAGTAAGCTTTTGCATTTTGATAAAGGAAG